>NC_074696.1:33146150-33512367 GCF_029448725.1 Salvelinus fontinalis | reverse complement strand
AGAGCCAATCACGGTGCAGTGCTCCGTATTTTCTGCTGGCTTGCCTCACCTCCACAGAAAGCACTGAGCTAGGCTGAAACACCTGCCTTTTGGAGCTGCCTTACTCAAGAAAACAAAAAAGAGACCATGTTTGTATGCGGCTTTATTAACTCAATGATATATATTTTTTTTTTACATTGTTTGCAAACTGATATGGGACACATATTAAAGCCAAAATAACATGCAAAACAGGAAGGCACCCCTCCCACGTGCCCTGAACGACGGGTTGCCACTGCATCAGGGCAACAGATTGCTATAACATATGATGTGGTTAACAGATACATAAAATGTATATCCAGGCGGTGTAAAATCTGGCATGCCTCTGAGCAGAGGAACCCCACCTTAGGTAAAGCTTCACATGTCGTTGAGTTTAGATTGCATAGGGCACGCTGCTATACAGGATACCTGCATTGAGTATGGGACCGCCCTGATGCATGTCGTCTTGCATCAGATAAAAATGTAGGATAAATGTCCGATAAAAATGTAGGACATTGCCCATGTGCTGCGTTTTTGGGATACTTTTGATCACTATTAACCACAGGCGTTTTTATCTCTCTGATTTAAAATCCTTTGGTCTAGCAGCAAATAATGAATATATGTTATTTTACACTGTTCTCATCTCAACTACTCCATTGCTATGCAAGTAAAAAAAAAAGCATGAGTCATGCATGTCTTTCTTCCAGAGTGCCGCAGCACACACGCGCACACATGCACACGCACTTCGGTGCAGCAGCGCATCCCGCGCCTCACTGCAGTGAAACACGTCCCATCCACCTACAGCACACACGCATTGCGTCTCCGCTAGTTGTTGTTTTTTTTAGCTCCCATCAACACCAACGCGTTAGGAGTAGCTGTACGCGCCTTATCGACATTATAAATCAGAAAATAAATAAAGGAATAACTTTCTTGTTCGAACCAGAGGAGGTAAGACAGAATACACATTTTAATGCGGCTTGCTTTGTGAGATGGTCTAACTGGGACATGACGTAGCACATTCCTAGCAGGTGTATGGTTAAACTTACAATATCCTACCCGTATTTATCTAATTTGACGACCACAGAGCATTGCAGTTATTTCTCTGTTTTCTGACTAAAGCTTTATGTTCAATATTTGTGAAGAAGATAATCTATAGTATGATGATGAGCTCGTCCTCACATGGGTTAAAGTTGTGTGATGATGGCGCAGTACAGGGTTGGGAGAATTGCCAAAATCGACTGCGGTCCTGATGTTGCTCTTTTGTCACCAGCGGCAGACGTCTCAATTTACCTCCCTCTGAAATATTTTGAAGTTAATTGGAATGCAAACATGATATTGTATGTTCACGAAGAGTTCTTGATCATTTACGTCATATATTTATGTTATTTTTTACATGTAATTGAGAGCCTGCATGTTCAAGATCACAATGGCCTGTAATTGCCTGTTGTTCCCAGAGTTCATAAAAACCTTTGTCAAGACAAATTGCAGGTTTTTCCCACTAATGCCTATGCATATTTGTTCAAACCAAAGATGGCGTGTTTACAACCAATGTCAATGAAGTATCCCAAATTCCTCATATTATCCTGCAAAAAGATGTCCTGCAGTTTCATTTTAGCTGTCTTTATTATTGCTGGGTTCCTCAAAAAACATAAATTTTCCCCTCCTCATAACTCTTTTCATCTTTGTATACTCCTCCAGTAATTTACTGCAGCTTTCATTCATTGCCTTGTCCATCATTTTCTCAGTTCATTACTGTTTATCTATGCCATTTTGTGTAGCTTTTCTGCATCTAAAGCCTTGTCAGCCTCGACAACATGGGCCTCAAAAGCCAGGACCCCCTGCCTCCCACTGGCAATCTCACCTCAGGACAAGTGGGCTCCTTCCAGAAGGTGGAGCCTAAAACCTTGGGGGTGAGTGACGTCTTCACATAGGCATTTTTAAAAAACCTTTATTTAACTAGGCGAGTCATTTAAGAACAAATTATTATTTACAATAACGACAATAAAGCCCTCCTGTGGGGATGGGGGCTGGGAATAAAAATATAGGACAAAACACACATCACGACAAGAGCGACAACACAACACTACATAAAGACTACACTAAGACGACAACATAGCATGGCAGCAACACATGAAAACACAGCATGGTAGCAACATAACAACGACATGGTAGCAACACAACATGGTAACAGCACAAAACAGGGTATAAACATTGTTGAGACAGACAACAGCACAAAGGGCAAGAAGGGAGAGACAACAATACATCACGCAAAGCAGCCACAGCTGTCAGTAAGAGTGTCCATGATTGAGTCTTTGAATGAAGAGATTGAGATAAAACTGTCTAGTTTGAGTGTTTGTTGCAGCTCGTTCCAATCGCTAGCTGCAGCGAACTGAAAAGACGAACGACCCAGGGATGTGTATGCTTTAGGGACCTTTAACAGAATGTGACTGGCAGAACGGGTGTTGTATGTGGAGGATGAGGGCTGCAGTAGGTTTCTCAGATAGGGGGGAGTGAGACCTAAGAGGGTTTTATAAATAAGCAACAACCAGTGGGTCTTGCGATGGGTATACAGAGATGGCCAGTTTACATAAGAGTATAGAGTGCAGTGATGTGTCATATAAGGAGCATAGGTGGCCGAATAGTAAAGAACATCTAGCTGCTCGAGAGCACCCTTACCTGCCGATCTATAAATTATGTCTCCGTAATCTATCATGGTAGGATGGTCATCTGAATCAGGGTTAGCTTGTCAGCTGGGGTGAAAGAGGAGCAAATACGATAGAGGAAACCAAGTCTAGATTTAACCTAGGCCAGTTGAGTGTAAGACTGTATCATCTGCATATAAATGGGTGAGAGAGCTTCCTACTGCCTGAGCTATGTTGTTGATGTAAATTGAGAATACCGTGGAGCCTAGGATTGAGCCTTGGGGTACACCCTTGGTGACAGGCAGTGGCTGAGACAGCAGATGTTCTGACTTTAAACGCTACACTCTTTGAGAGAGGTAGTTAGCAAACCAGGCCAAAGACCCCTCAGAGACAGCAATACTTCAGTCATCAATACAGATGGTTGTGATACACTATAAGGATATGATATGAATCAATAACAGCTTAAATTCTGTACTGTAGAATAAAGCATCATTACGTTACCTTATAATATAACGATAATATATTCATTTAGGAGACTCTTGTATTCCCATGCCTGAATCAAACCCATAACTGGGTCTTGTTCAGTAGGCACCAAATGAAACAGGAAAAAAATTAATCAGGGAGTGATTCCTGGACTTAATAACGAAGGCCCAATTCCGTTTTCGAATTTCAAAATGTTTTGTTATGGTGTGTCCTTCTGAACACAACTATGGGGTTACCAAACACTTTGCTGTAGATGAGCCATCAAACCACATAATGTCCTTTTAATGGTACTGATGAGAGTTCTTAATGTATTGTCACAGGCCGTCCAGATCATCATCGGGTGTCTTGTCCTCTGCCTGAGCGCCTCTGTGTTGCAGCTCCACGAGATCCACTTCACTGGTGATGTCGCTGTCCTTTTGATCGTTGTCTTACAGGTGAGTGAGCCATTGCTGACCCCAACCAAAGATCTACAATTAGATGTCCCTACCCCCAATCCTAATCTTAACCATTAGGGCAATAAAATCAATCCCAGCCCTATATCAGTTAGTAAGGGCAACTTCTACCTAGTCCAGATGACACGTACCAGTCAGAATTTACTGGCCAAGTATCAACTATTACAACAGCGCCTTCTACATTGGCAGTGTGTCGTTAGGCCAGATCGGGCCAACCTTCCTCCTGGAGAGCTACCCTCCTGCAGGCTTTCGCTCCAACCCTGATCCAGCACACATGAATAGGCTTACAGCCCTACAATGGCAATTTTCTAGAATAGATCATTTATTTTGTTGAATCAGTTATTTTAATCTCTGTATAGGTGTGTAATCTGACCTGTGAGTCATGTGTCTTATTCTGTTATGGGTATACTCCCGCAGCTCATCCTGTCTGGGTCGGTCCTTGTCCACGCGGGCAGGAAGCCTTCTCTCTTTTGGGTGGGTATAATGCAATTGGCGTGCATTCAGCTGGTTACATTTTTTGCTGCATTTTTCAACAGTATGTACCGAACAACACATTATCCCGAAATGCTGCACACCATTCTTGGAGGTATGTTTACTCCTGTTATGGCAGAGTGTGACCACTGATCTTTGTGAGTGATGTAGGCAATTATAAGAAATCACACAAACCCCAAAAAACAAACTTTCAATTTATAATATTTTCTGTCAATCTGGGTGTATTCAGTGTAGTGGTGTACTCTCTCCCCAGGTGAAATGTACCCTGGTGCTGCACTTGATTAGTGCTGCCTTCTCCACGGCTGCTCTGGGCCTGATGTCCAAACACCTGCCTTACCGCCAGGACTCCTACCACTGTGAACACTGCCGGAGACTGGAGCTGCATGCTGTGGTAACCAGTCATTCTAACAGTATACCTTGAATTATTACATCAATTTGCATATAAACAATTTTTACATACATCACCGTTCAAAGGTTTGGGGTCACTTAGAAATGTCCTTGTTTTTGAAAGAAAAACAGCCAGCATCCAGAGTCTTGCCTCTTCACTGTTGATGTTGAGACTGGTGTTTTGCGGGTACTATTTAATGAAGCTGCCAGTTGAGGACTTGTGAGGCGTCTGTTTCTCAAATTAGACACTCTAATGTACTTGTCCTCTTGCTCAGTTGTGCACCAGGGCCTCCCACTGCTCTTTATATTCTGGTTAACCTGTCTAGGATCAGCGTGGCGCTAGCGGCCCCCCCCCCCCCCCCCCCCCCCCCCACTGAAAAACCAGTGCCGCGAAATTCAAAAAAAATATTTTTTTAAAATATTTAACTTTCACACATTAAAGTCCAATACAGCTAATGAAAGACACAGATCTTGTGAATCCAGTCAACATTTCCGATTTTTAAAATGTTTTACAGGGAAGACACAATATGTAAAGATGTACATCTATTACCTAAAAACACATTAGCATAATCCACCATCTTTTATTTGTCCACCAACACCAGTAGCCATCACCAATTTGGCTAAACTAAGATATTTATAGCCCCTAACCAACAAAAAAACTCATTAGATGACAGTCTGATAACATATTTATGGTATGGGATAGGTTTTGTTAGAAAAAAGTGCATATTTCAGGTAGATGGCATAGGTTACAATTGCACCCACCGTCACAAATGGAATAGAAAAACTACTTAGAGCAACGTGTTTACCTACTTACTAATCATCAAACATTTCGTAAAAATACACAGCATACACGAATCGAAAGACACAGATCCTGTGAATACAGACAATATTTCAGATTTTCTAAGTGTCTTACAGCGAAAACACAATAAATCGTTATATTAGCTTAGCACATAGCAATTAGCAGCCCAGCATTGATTCTAGCCAAAGTGAGCGATAAAAGTCAACATCGCCAAAAGATATTAATTTTTTCACTAACCTTCTCAGAATTCTTCCGATGACACTCCTGTAACATCACATTACAACATGCATATACAGTTTGATCGAAAATGTTTATATTTAGCCACCAAAATCATGGTTAGACAATGTGAAATGTAGCTCAGTTGGTCAGAAAATTTCCTTGCGCCACTTAGACAGTGATCTACTCTTATACATAAATACTCATAAACGTGACTAAAAAATATAGGGTGGACAGGGATTGATAGACAATTTAATTCTTAATACAATTGCGTTATTACATTTTTTAATTTATCCTTACTTTTCAATACAGTTTGCGCCAAGCGAAGCTACGTCAAAAAACATGGCGTCCTAAGCCACTAAAATGTTTCGACAGAAACACGATTTATCATAATAAAAATGTCCTACCTTGAGCTGTTCTTCCATCAGTATCTTGGGCAAAGGATCCTTTCTTGGGAGGAATCGTCTTTTGGTGGAAAGCTGTCCTCTTGCCATGTGAAAATGCCAACTGCGTTCGGGATGAACTGAAAGCGTGCCCACCTATTCACAGCGTTAAAGAAATAAATGTCCCAAAATCGCACTAAACGGATATAAATTGCTATAAAACGCTTTAAATTAACTACCTTATGATGTTTTTAACTCCTATAACGAGTGAAAAGATGACCGGAGAAATATAACAGGCTAAACTAACGCTTGGAACAGGAGAGGGTCGGTGTCCTCCACGCGCGTTACGCAGCAAGAAAAGACTTGCTAGCTACAGGGTTTTTTCATTTGTAGTGCCTGTGAACGCGCAATCGACCCCATTGGAATCGTCATCACGTAAAGGCATCCAGGGGAAGACGTAAGAAGTGTCCGTATAGTCATAGCAAAATCAGTGCCGTTTTAACTGACTTCAGAACAGTGGCCAACATTTCTGAAATCTGAATCCATGTCAGGGAAATTGCTGTAGAATGGGCTCTGTTCCACTTAGAGACAAAATTTCAACTCCAATAGAAACTATAGACTGTTTTCTATCCAATAATAATAATAATATGCATATTGTACGATCAAGGATTTTGTGGGAAGCCGTTTCAAAAATTAGCCAAATTAGCATAAATAGTCTAAACAGCGCCCCCATCCCCAACTTAAAGCCAGTTTGCGCTGTTCTATGAAGGAAGTAGTACACAGCGTTGTACGAGATCTTCAGTTTCTTGGCAATTTCTTGCATGGAATAGCCTTAATTTCTCAGAACAAGAATAGACTGATGAGTTTCAGAAGAAAGTTCTTTGTTTCTGGACATTTTGAGCCTGTAAACGAACCCACAAATGCTGATGCTCCAGATACTCAACTAGTCTAAATAAGTCCAGTTTTATTGCTTCTTTAATCAGACAAGTTTTCAGCTATGCTAACATAATTACAAAATGGTTTTCTAATGATCAATTAGCCTTTTTAAAATGATTAACTTGGATTAGCTAACACAACATGCCATTGGAACACAGGAGTGATGGTTGCTGATAATGGGCCTCTGTAAGCCTATGTAGATATTCCATTAAAAATCAGCCGTTTTCAGCTATAATAGTCATTTACAACATTAACAATGTCTACACTGTATTTCAGATCAATTTTATGTTATTTTAATGGACAGAAAATGTGCTTTTCTTTCAATCACAAGAACATTTCTAATTGACCCCAAACTTTTGAACGATAGTGTACATTTGCATATAAAAAATTGTACATACATTTGTAAATTGAATAACATTATAAAAAAAGCGTCTAGAAGAATGACATAATTTTAGGAAGAAACAATGAAGTGCAGGCTGAATTTTGATGTAGTCATCATTGTTTAGTCAACCTTCTCGGTCATCTTGATTGAGTAGCTGACCATGTCACACATTCTCCCCCTTGAGAGTTCATGTGGTCAAAAGACATACAATGAGTCACAATGTAAAATTCCCCAACTCATTTGCTGAATTTCATATAATTTTAAGCTAGTTCTTTGTGAAAGATGTGTTCACAATTAATTTATTCTGAGAGATGTTTTGAAAG
Source organism: Salvelinus fontinalis (assembly GCF_029448725.1). Taxonomy (NCBI): domain Eukaryota; kingdom Metazoa; phylum Chordata; class Actinopteri; order Salmoniformes; family Salmonidae; genus Salvelinus; species Salvelinus fontinalis. The sequence goes on along the minus strand of NC_074696.1, from coordinate 33,504,857 downwards.
ATCGTTACCGTTGTTGTTTGAATACATTTGTATCAGTTGTTGATATGCATTTTCTGAAACAATGTTTGCTCAGGACTAGGGTTGCAGAATTCCTGGAACTTTAATAAATTCCCTGGTTTTTCAGACACCTGGTTGGAGGATTCCGGATATCGTGCCTGTTCCCTCCTGATTCTGGGATCCTCCAACCGGGATTTCAGAAAAAACTCTGAATTTGTTGGAAGTACATTTCAATTTTTATAGAGAGCAAAAGGGTTGTTGCATCCAACAATAGCCTATACAAAAAAATCTATTGTGTCTTTCGTGGAAGTATTAGTGTAATGTCTTGACTCAAGGCGGGTATTCTGACATGAGATCAGCACGCTTAACTTAAATGAGCAAAGATTAATGTGTAAATCGGTGTTGCGCACACTTATCTGCTCAAGATATTATACACTGAGTGTACAAAACATTAAGAACATTAAGGTTTTTCCATGACAGACTGACCAGGTAAATCCAGGTGAAAGCTATAATCCCTTATTGATGTCACCTTTTAAATCTACAAGGTGTCAAAAGCGTTCCACAGGGATGCTGGCCCATGTTGACTTCAATTCTTCCCACAGTTGTGTCAAGTTGGCTGGGTGTCCTTTTCAGTGTTTGACCCTTCTTGATACACGTGGGAAACTGTTGAGCATTAAATACCCAGCAGCTTTGCAGTTCTTGACACAACCCGGTGCACCTGGCACCTACTACCATACACCGTTCAAAGGCACTTAAATCTTTGTTGTTCTGAGGGCAAAGGGGGGTGCAAGTCAGTATTAGGAAGGTGTTCCTAATGTTTGGTATAGTCAGTGTATATTTTCCTTTGCCATGTGCTGCTAGTTAAAAGCAACGTGTGGCCTATATACAGTACATCTGATTAAAGCAAAGTTTTCCATAAAATAAGCATTAAAAACATTAGTTGATTATTTGGTTCAGCACAGCACCCAGCTTCAAACCATACAGTAATGACGGAGAGGATCAGTTACATGGTTTTCATGAGTATTTCATCTACACAAATATTTTTTTGTTTTGAGTTAGGCACTCCAATCTCCACCAAGGAATACTGGCAGACATGCATACCTTTATTTCAGCCGCCAAGTGGATTTTTTTTATGGCCTATATTTCAACATTGCTCCATTACACATGATTTATGACCACTTTATCAAAACATATGAATATACAAAAAAAACATCCCACAACAACTTTAAATTTGTCAATTAAGTATGCAGGCTTTTCTACACATCTTATATTAGTAGTAGATATCACTACCACAAAAAAAAATACTTTAAATGTCATTATTGTTTAATAAAAACAGCAAATTAAAGCAATCATTGATGAAACATGTAATAAGTGTTTTAGGGTTTGGTATTACCCAGAATTATTAAAAAACAACCTATTTTTTTTTTATTCAGCAAAGGAGTTTTGGATTTTGATTATTGTGGCAAGGCTTTGACCAATTTTAACAACATTGTTCTAAACTGTAAAAAGGCTGCAATGGAACAATTTGGCCTAAACTATTTATGGTGGGAGCTATGTCAAAATGGGGTCATGCATCAAAGTCTTTGACCCACTTTATTCTGTGTCTGCATAGGAGGTAGCATACACACTATGCTAACACGACTGCTCAAACTTAGTCCTCATATAGAACAGTACGAAACCTGTGAGATCTAGAATTGAATGTAAATGACATTTCTATTTTTGATGACACTATTAAGGTTTTAATTGATGATACAGTCAATCATCCATTGTATTTTTGCCTTATTTTTAAATAAAAAATATGTAAGAACATATGAAGAGTTGCTGTTTATAGAATAGAAACACACCATATGAGTATCTTATCTAGGTTAATGTAGTTTCAAGGGAAAGTGTAATTGTTCTTCAAAATGGAACATGTCTTTCTTTGTGTTTACTGTTTACTGCAGCAACATTGTTTCAGGAAATGCACTGGGCTGATCGAAATGAAATGTAAAGTAAGTAGTTGACCACAATTGTAGAACTATTGTTGTTCTGGTCAATGCTAACACTTGGTAGGTAGCAGTATTTCTGCCTTGTTCGTATAGTTACTATAACAAAACATTACCCGAAAAGGTATTGCGGCAAAAATGTTAAATAACATCTTACCCAATCGTATGTTTAGATATTTATTAATTGTTATACATTTTAGTCACTTTCATGTGATTGATTTATATGGCTATTCAAAAGGCCTAGTTTGACATATGTTTGTATTATCTTGCTAAATTAATTAATTAATAAGATCTGACATTATAGTTTGCTTTTTGGACAATGTTTTTTGTCCCGTAATTGCATTCATTTGATGCTGTATGGAATTTATTGATGCTACTGTAATATCAAGCATTTTTCTCTGGACCACAATACCACTGTCCATCCCGCATGTCTTTCTTCACCTGTCTCTCTCCTGCATGGGTGGTTTCTTATAGCTCCTGATTGACGGCATCATAGGTACTCTGGTTATCTTCCTTATTCTGGAGCTGCTCATCTGCATCACAGCCATGCTGTTTGGCCTCAGTGTGCTGGCCTCAAGTGGTGGAATGCAGGTGAACCCACATATAACAGAACACATGGGAAAGGGCATTCTAAAATGCTCCAAGCACCATTTTACATGTGCAGCGCTGCCCGGGCATTGCGATTTAAAAGCTGTAACAACTTAGAACACTGCAGATGGTGTTTGCTGCATGTGAAAATGTATTTCAATCTGTTTATTTTATATGGGCTCGATTCAGACTTAGGAAATGTTTGCCTTTCCTGCGCTTCTCAGTATTTGGTATTCAGACTTACTTTACGCAGGTGCGCAACAAGCTCTTTGAGAGTGGCTCCCTTATGCACACTGAATACATTTATTTAAACTGCTGAAAACCCTCCCACTTGCTGGCCAACTGATTTCCTCATGGACTTTTCATTCAATGGGGTTTTCAGTTATCTAAAGCCATCCCTTTAAATACGGTGCACCTTTAATTCAAATTTTCTCGACAGTCACTATAATATATTGAGAGAACGGGTTCAGAATATTAGGGATCAGTGAAAGAAAGCCATACAATTATAGGCCTATGCATATCTCAGTTTTAGCACCAATTGGTAAATTGAAAAGGTATCTGATCTGAACATTATTAAGGGTTAAGAACATATTTAGGGATATACCTACTTCTTAAAAAAAACAGGTTTGGAGAGCCTTTACTGACAAAATATATTGGTGAATAAAAACTACAGTGGTTTGATTATCCTGAAAGTTGCCATTCAGTTGTTCAATCCATTAAATATTGGAAGAGGAAAAAACTATAACAATAAGGGTACCTTGCGGGCGTCAGAATACACGTGGAGAGAAGTCGAATCTGAATTCCCCCATATGTGCATAAATAATTTCCACCTTAAGGACTTTGTTGTATGGTAAGTTTTAAGACATTTTACTTCAAGGTTTGTGAGTTCTTTCAGTGCAAATTGTGCCTGTTTTAAGAAAACAAAAATGATACCCTTCATGTATAAAAGAAAATGGCAGGGTGAACCCTCTATTGCATATAGGTACTGAACATCACAAGTTCATGTCTTGTTCTCCCTTTAATTTCCTCTTTCTTGCTCTCTTTCTAGTCATCCAGTGGAACTCAGCGCCCAGCCTACCCCCAGACTCGTCCCCCGGCAGGTCCCCCTGCTGTGCAGGCTGCAGCATCTCAGGTAGGGCCTAGCTAGCCCGAAGGGGTTAGCCTACCATATAGTGCCAGCCTAAAATGGCTTATCCATTTAGAACTGTTGGTTACCATTTACTGTGCATCTCTTGAGGTTTGATTACCTTGATGTGTTCGAATAATAGATTATTCTAATGTCAAACATTACATGTCAATATAGTAACTGTCTCTTTCTCAGTCTTTATCTCTCCGCCTCTCTCCTTGAGCAGGTGGCCGTTGTTGTCACTGAACCCGATTCCGACCAGGTAGAGGAGGTCTCCACTCCCCCCACTGACCCACAGGTGGAGCCCATCGAGGCGGCTGAGCCCTAAACTGAACCTCCTTCATCCTCCACTCCAGCCACTTGGGCCGGATTATATGCGCAACAGTGTAGGTCTTAATCTGAATTCCAAATCGAGCCCTAGACACTTCTATAGATCTGAAACGATTAGATAGGTGGTGGAAATTCCACCCAGCCTACCTGAAGGCAAGGTGAAGAATTTGGCCTACATACTGTTCAAACCTTTCATATCCTTTCAGATCTACAGGAACGCCAAGGGGTATAGGGGCTAGGGGTTAATTGCGAATTCAAGTTTTTAAGGAGATGGTGTGATGACTAGCAGGTCAAATTCCCATGAATGACATAACTGTTTTGCCGTAAATGAAGGCACTCAAACCTGTGTTGCCTCAGTAATTATTAAGCTATATAAAATGGGAAGAAAATGTCAATTGTTACCAATGTTATTCATTTTGAGGATGTTTGCAAAGCTACGAGACTATGATTATAAGTATTATCGTGGATGCAGAAAGTGAAGGATGAACATATAGGACAGGGGTTCTACATCTCTGATCCTGAAGAGGGTATGCAGGCTTTTGTTCTAGCCCAACACTAACACAGCAGTTTCAAATAATCAACGTCTTAGTTTCTAACACGGTCGCTGCATGGATTGGAGGATTCTAGGGACTAACTGAAGCTAATGTAAAATTGTATGTAGGTATACTTTCATTGCTTCTTTTGTTGCTTTTTGGTGGCATCACACTTTTTGAGACCAAATAATACAAGCCTTTATCACTACCGTGTCATAATACTGTATAGTGATGTATTCAGGATGCTTCTTGCTTTACATAATGATTCTGTTCATTGTTTTAGTCTAGTTTTGCACATTCATGTATTTTAAAGTGAATGATATCACAGCTCTAATCACTTTCCAAGCTAACCAACCAATGCTGGCAATGTACTGTAGTACTCATTGAGAGGATTGTATCATGCTAGAATAGTTGTAGATGAACACTGATGAACACATTAGCAAAAAGCAGGCAAATACTGTTACATGCCACATCAACACACAGAATACGTAATTGAGCCCTACCATAGCCTAACCTTTTCCGTGTGTGTTATGATTCCATCATAAGAAACCTGACTTGTATGGCATTTGTTTGAATATCTACTTTCTTTATTTGTTTATTTATTGAACAAATTGTTCTAACAAAGCAAAAGAGTCTCTTGTGTATGCTCTAATATTCCAGACATACTAAAATACTCAAAACAGTAAGAATATTCTGGACTGCCCTTAACCTTAAAATAATAAAATGTATGTCCATTTGACATTTTAACCAAAAGCTAACTGACATTGTAGTACTCGTTTTTGTCATTCCAGCCCTTGTTGACCACTGAACTAACTTTTTCAGTTCTTCCTTTTGTGACATTACAGCACTTGTCGACCACCCTCCACCTCTTTTCATTGTGAAGAAAAAGTCACTGCTGTTACTGTAATATTTGTGCATGGTCCACTGATGCCTTGTCCTCACAAGAGGGCAGCATTGGTGAATGTGTTGATGTTCTAAAGGTTTGGTTTGCTGTTTATTTACAATGTGTTTGACTATGCTATTGATATGGGTGTTTCTGTTAACATGCAATAAAGTAAGTCTTTCAGAGCCAACGTTTTATTTACTTATATCATCTTTTTTCAGAGGGGGGGGGGGGGGGTTACAGGTACAAAAACAATCAAAGAAATACATACAAAAATAACCCAAACCCATTCCGCCCACACCTTCCTTCCCCACCAAGAAACCATGTAAGAAACTTTCAAATGGTTAATTATCCAGCAAACCAGTTTCATTGGATCAATGCAATAGGCACTGGTACTGTTTACTACAGTGCTTTCAGAAACTATTCCTACCCCTTGACTTAATCCAAATTTTGTTGTGTTACAGCCTGAATTCAAAATTATTTACAAAAAAAAGAACCCATCTACACATATTACCCCATTTTTTTTATGCATTGAAAATAAAATACAGAAATATATAATTTACATATGTATTCACACCCCTAAGTCAATACTTTATAGAACCACCTTTGGCAGTGATTACAGCTGTGAGTCTAAGCTTAACACACCTGGATTGTGCAACATTTGCCTTTTATTCTTTTCAAAATTCTTCAAGCTCTCTAATTGGTTATTGATCTTTGCTAGACAAGCATTTTTAGGTCTTGCCATACATTTTTAAGTAGATTTAAGTCAAAACTAACTTGGCCACTCAGAAACATTTACTTGTTTTCTTGGTAAGCAACTCCAGTGTAGATTTGGCCTTGTGTTTCAGGTTATTGTCCTGCTGAAAGGTGAATTAATTTCCCAGTGTCTGGTGGTAGAATTTTGCCTGTGCTTAGCTCCATTACGTTTATTTTTTATCCTGAAAAACTCCCCAGTCCTTAATGATTACAAACATACCCATAACATGATGCAGCCACCACTATGCTTGAAAATATGGAGTGGTCCTCAGTAATGTGTTGTATTGATTTTACCCCAAACATAATAATTTGATTCTGTACAGGCTTCCTTCTTTTCACTCTGTCAATTAGGTTAGTATTGTGGAGTAACTACAATGTTGTTGATCCATCCCTCAGTTTTCTCTTGTCACAGCCGTTAAACTCTTAACTGTTTTATAGTCACCATTGGCCTTAAAGTGAAATCCCTGTATAGTTTACCTCCTCTCCGGCAACTGAGTTAAGGACACCTGTATCTTTGTAGTGACTGAGTGTATTGATACACCATCCAAAGTGTAATTAATAACTTCACCATACTCAAAGGTATATTTAATGTCTGCATTTTTTAAATAATTGTATTTATTTAGAATCTGTGTTTGAAATGTACTGCTTGACTGAGGGTCTTTACAGATAATTGCATGTGTGGGCTTTGCACTGGGCTTTATGCAAACTGGAAACCATATATCCCGAGGCTGCATTTATTGTAGCTGGGGATTTTAACAAAGCTAATTTGAGAACAAGGCTACCTAAATTCTATCAGCATATCGATTGCAGTACACGAGCAAGTAACACACTCGACCATTGCTACTCTAACTTTTGTGATGCATACAAGGCCCTCCCCCGACCTCCTTTTGGTAAATCTGACCATGACTCCATCTTGTTGCTCACCTCCTATAGGCAGAAACTAAAACAGGAAGCGCCAGTGGTTAGGTCTATCCAGCACTGGTCTGACCAATCGGATTCCATGCTTCAAGATTGCTTCGATCACGTGGACTGGGATATGTTCCGGGTAGCCTCAGATGACAACATTGATGTATACGCTGACTCGGTGAGCGAGTTTATAAGGAAGCGTACAGGAGATGTTGTACCCACTGTGACTATTAAAACCTTCCCGAACCAGAAACCGTGGATTGGTGGCAGCATTCGTGCAAAACTGAATTCCTATCCCAGTCTGCTGTCCCGACATGCTTCAAGATGGCCACCATTGTTCCTGTCCCAAGAAAGCCAAGGTAACTGAACTAAATTACTATCACCCCGTAGAACTCACTTATGTCATCATGAAGTCCTTTGAGAAACTAATCAAGGATCATATCACCTCCACTCTACCTGTCACAGATGATGCAATCACCATCACACTGCCCTATCCTGCTCATTGACTACAACTCAGCATCCAAAACCATAGTACCCTCCAAACTCATCATTAAGCTTGAGTCCCTGGATCTTGACCCCACCCTGTGCAACTGGGCGGGCTGCCCCCAGGTGGTGAAGGTAGGAAACATCTCCATTCCACTGATCCTCAACACCTGGGCCCCACAAGGTTGCATTCTCAGCCCCCTCCTGTACTCCCTGTTCACCCATGACTGTGTGGCAATGCACGCCTCCAACTCAATCATCAAGTTTGCAGACGACACTACAGTGGTAGGCTTGATTACCAACAACGACGAGGCGGCCTACAGGGAGGAGGTGAGGGCCCTCGGAGTGTGGTGTCAAGAAAATAACCTCACACTCAACGTCAACAAAACAAAGGAGATGATCGTGGACTTCAGGAAACAGCAGAGGGAGCACCCCCCTATCCACATCGACGGGACAGTAGTGGAGAGGGTAGAAAATGTTAAGTTCCTCGGCGTACACATCACGGACAAACTGAATTGGTCCACCCACACAGACAGCGTGGTGAAGAAGGCGCAGCAGTGCCTCTTCAACCTCAGGAGGCTGAAGAAATTCGGCTTGTCACCAAAAGCACTCACAAACCTTTACAGATGCACAATCGAGAGCATCCTGTCAGGCTGTATCATCGCCTGGTATGGCAACTGCTCCGCCCACAACCGTAAGGCTCTCACAACCGTAAGGGTAGTGAGGTCTGCACAACGCATCACCGGGGGCAAACTACCTGCCCTCCAGGACACCTACACCACCCGATGTCACAGGAAGGCCATAAAGATCATCAAGGACAACAACCACCCGAGCCACTGCCTGTTCACCCCGCTATCATCCAGAAGGCGAGGTCAGTACAGGTGCATCAAAGCAGGGACCGAGAGACTGAAAAACAGCTTCTATCTCAAGGCCATCAGACTGTTAAACAGCCACCACTTACATTGAGTGGCTGCTGCCATACATGTAAATAAATTAGCACTAGCCACTTTAAACAATGCCACTTAATATAATGTTTACATACCCTACATTACGCATCTCATATGTATATACTGTACTCGATACCATCTACTGCATCTTGCCTATGCCGTTCTGTACCATCACTCATTCCTATATCTTTATGTACATATTCTTCATCCCTCTACACTTGTGTGTATAAGGTAGCTGTTGTGATTTATTAGATATTAGGTGTTGTGGAATTGTTAGATATTACCTGTTAGATGTTGCTGCACTGTCGGATCTAGAAGCACAAGCATTTCGCTACACTTGCAATAACATCTGCTAACCATGTGTATGTGATCAATACAATTTGATTTAATTTTACTTTAACTGCAGGTCCTCTGCGTTTTGTGGAAGACAGACTGTAATTGGGAGAAAAAAACTTTTGATACTGACGTAAGCATCAGCGATTATCATTCTTTACATAACAATATGGCAAATAGATTGTTTTATTTGATTGATATCGAGATTATAGCGATACTGGCATCCTCCGTACGCTGCCAGTAGTTCATAAGGGCACTCATAATTACCTATCCAGGTGTACGATATAGAACTTTCAGTCCTTTGGTCCTGTGTGTGTGTGTGTGTGTGCGTGTGCATGTGTGTGTTAGGATCTGATACCTACATTATATTCAAGCACTTAGGGCGGGTTTCCAATTCGATGAATAATGATGGCCATTTAAAGGAAAAGCATGTTGATAAATGATCCACAAATAAGACCTTTGTTCTGCCCACCTCTCCCCTTGTGACTTAAAGAATCTTTTATTGATAGATCTAGGTGAAGTGGTGGTGGCCTTTGCCAATGTTCTCCCTTGGAAACCGACCACTAAACATATTCCAAAAAAACAACAAGTTGGTTTTACACAGCTATCAACGACGCAAACTCTTTGGTAACACTTTATAATAACGTTCAGTAATACACTTTTATAAGGCATTTGCAAACAGTTTGCTGATCATGTATTATTCATTACTCATTCATAAGATGTTTATTATAGGCCCTTATAAATCATTGACTAATCATTAGTAAAGTATTTTTGCAGGGTCTAACCTGAAATGAGGGCTACTGTATACTTTACCATGTACAGAGATGTAGGATCTTCATTTGCAGCAATAGGAATTGCGAACTGTTATGCGGTATATAACTAATGGACTTTTTTTTTTTTAAGGCAAATCAAGTCTGGCATTTTAAATGGAAATTACAAACTTTTGAAGCCTTTTGGCTGAGATGCATCCTGTTTCCATTGATCATCTTTGAGATGTTTCTTCAACTTGATTGGAGTCCACCTGTAGTAAATTAAAATGATTGGACATGATTTGGAAAGGTACACAACTGTCTATGAAAGGTCCCACAGTTGACAGTGCATGTCAGTGTAAAGAGTAAAAACCAAGCCATTAGGTCAAAGGAATTGTCCGTAGACCTCTTAAACAAGATTGTGTCGAGGCACAGATCTGGGGAAGGGTACCAAAACATTTCTGCACCATTGAAAGTCCCCAAGAACACAATGCCCTCCATAATTCTTAAAATACCAGAAGTTTGGAACCACCAATAATTTTCCTAGAGCTGGCCGCCACTTCCCACAGCCGGGTTGTGACAAAAACTCACACTCATACTTAAAAAAACACATAATTAAATAAGTAAAAAGGAAAACAAACCCAGTAAAATTCAACATTTGTATACCCCCCTGTTGAACATGCCAACAAGCCAGAACACTGAAGAATGACTGGCAAACGCTTGGTAATTAATAACCATCCTGCAGTGTCCGCTCGGCTATACAACCTGTAAACCCATGCCATCCGCCACCAAGCACCAGGGTGGACCAACCAGTCAAACAGTAAAGAATAATACACATGGTCCTTTGGGAGTATAAACCTGTATGTATTAAACATGCTCACAGTATCTTAGTAGGGTATCCTATTAAGGCATGGAAAGAGAGCTCAGTGGCTAGCCTTAGGTAGCGACTAGGCTAATTATTATCGCGCCACCTAGCACCGTGGCTGTACAGCCGCAGCTAGTTGGTAAAAGCTAATTGTGCCATGTACTGTGAATAAAATATTACTCTAACTATATTGTCCTTGTTAGAACATGTCACCCTATACATACCATCATTGTTCATAACGTTAAGTTACTGGATGAATAATTGTATTTTTTTTTGCAGCAGGGTGGAGGCACGTTTCTAATCAAGATATGAATTCACTAGTTTGTCCTTGATCGCGTTAGCACAGCTAACGTAAACTCACCCCATTCAGTACAAATGTGCGTAACCGCGACATTCAAAACGAGGCTACAAAGAAAACTAATGGGACTGTAGCGACTGTGTTGACTTCAAAATCGGGGGTGTGAACTAGGTTTCTATTCAAGCGTTGATCGACATGGTAATGGCTCTATAGTATTGGAGAAAAGTTGAAAAAATTGACCCTCCGTTACATCTTGACGTATCATGTCGTAACGTACAGCACGCATAAAGCAACTATTTCTGTCTTACAATCTCTCTCCACCAGGTGTAGCACTTCTCTCATCGTTTAATCTTGACGCTAGGGGTCAGATTATTTTTTTTTTTAAAGAAATAACGTTCCCAAGGTAAACAGACTATTTCTCAGGTCCAGATCGTAGAATATGCATATAATTTACAGATTAGGATAGAAGACACTCCAAAGTTTCCAAAACTGTCAAAATATTGTCTGTGAGTATAACAACCCTATTTTGCAGGTGAAAACCTGAGGAAATCTAACCCGGGAAGTGATTTTTTATATTTTTTTATATCTGTGTTTCCTTGCCCGTCTTTCTTCCATTTAAAGGGGTATCAACCACATTCCTTTCCAATGGCTTCCTCCGGCTGTGACCAGGCTTTAGACATAGTTTCAGGCTTTTATTTTGAAAAATGAGCGAGATTTTTCTAAAGTAGTCAGGTGTCCTTTGATTAGTTCCTGTGAGCCAGAGGGGTAGCTCTCCATTTTCGTTCTCTCTTTTATTGAATAGGTTACGGTCCGGTTGAAATATTATCGATTATGTTTGTTAAAAACAACCTGAGGATTGATTATAAAAAACATTTGACATGTTTCTACGAACATTACGGATACTTTTTGGAATTTTCGTCGAACGGAACGAGGCTGTAGTTTTCTGAACATAACGCGCAACCCAAATGGCGATTTTTTTTGTTATAAAAGTAATATTTATCGAACAAAAATAACATTTGTTGTGGAACTGGGAGTCTCGTAAGTGCAACCATCCGAAGATTATCAAAGGTAAGCAATTCATTTTATTGTTTTTCTGACTTTCGTGACCATGCTAATTTGGGGCTAGCTGTTCTAGCATTGATTGATACACTCACAAAAGCTTGGATTGCTTTCGCTACAAAGCATATTGTCACGTTCTGACCTTAGATTTTTTGTATTTTCTTTGTTTTAGTTGGTCAGGGCGTGAGTTGGGTGGGTTATCTATGTTTTGTGTTTCTATGTTGTGTTTTTTGTTTGGCCTGATATGGTTCTCAGAGGCAGGTGTTAGTCATTGTCTCTGATTGGGAACCATATTTAGGTAGCCTGTTTTCTGTGTGTGTTCCACATGGAACTGTTTCGGTTTTCGTTCGTTCAATTTATTGTTTTGTATTTCAGTTTGTTCTATTAAAGTTTCATCATGAACACTTACCACGCTGCGCTTTGGTCCTCCTCTCTTTTTCCAGACGAAGATCGTTACACATATTTTCAAAATCTGACACGATAGGTGGATTAACAACAAGCTAAACTGTGTTTTGGTATATTTCACTTGTGATTGCATGATTATAAATATTTTTTGTCATATTTTGCGCCCTGCAATTCAGCGGTTGTTTAGGAAAATGATCCCGCTAAAGTGATCCGTAGCGCAGAGAAGTTAAAAACAAGAAATGGACAGTGACGGGGGTAAGGGGGGATACCTAGTCATTTTTTTCGTCATCATTGCATGCGATCATCATTCTCAAAGCCGCTGTTTACTTCTAAGATCACTTTAGCACCGCCCTAAAAACCCGATTCAAACTCGACACAAACCTTCAAATAGGTATGTAATGACGCATTATATAAACTCTTTATAGTGTTTTATTTACATTTTAGAGGCGATAGGGTGATAAGTTGGACAGATCGAGTGAAAAAAGCAATTTTCCCACACGACATCTGTCCTTCTCACTATCACGCATTAGTTTCGCTTCCCCACCCGCCATTTTAAAAAAGACCCGACGGGGCTCATTGCCTGCTTGAATTATGCAGAAACGGGCAGTGTTTAGGTCATGTAATTGATTTTGTTGGAAAGGGGAGAAATTGTGCTTTACAATGGTATTGACATTACAGTTGATCTGGAAGTATTACGTTTTTGGGGCGCTAAAATAAGGGCAATTGTACGGACCAAGGCGATGTACGAGTTTACGTGAGTTTACGTTAGTGCAGGGTCAGAGTATGAGCCTACAATGGCTTGTTAGTATAATTTCGCCTGTCCTCCTGTGGATGTACGTGCGCAACAATGTATTGTTTGGCCTTGGTTGGGTCTAAGAATGTCTTCTGCTCGTAGGAGGGAGTAGTGATCTTCAGTACAGCTGGTAAATATTGCCCAACTTAGTATCCAGACAGCGGTGTAGGAGCCCCCTCAGCTCGTTGAGGGCTGACATCTTCTTCATGACTGTTGCCGTGTAGTCCGGGTAAATGCTAATATTCTGGCCTTCGTGGGGGATGGGAGCCGCTTGCGCTGCCTTACGGAAGAAGACACTGTGGGGGAAGTGTTGGTCAAGTATGAATAGTAAATTGTTCGCCCTGGATTGGAGCACCAAGAAAACACGTCTTCACCAGCGCCCCCTCACTCTCGATGATTCTCCTGTAGAACACTGTGAGTGCCCTCTGGGACAGTCCAAATTTCTTCAGCCTCCTGAGGTTAAAGAGTCGCTGTCGTGCCTTCTTCACCACAACGTCTGTGTGGTTTGACCATTTCAACTCCTCTGAGATGTGTACGCCGAGGAACTTGACGTTTTTACCGTCTCCGCGGCGAATCCATTGATGAAGTTGGGGGCGTGCCCCGCCTGGTTCTCCTGGCACCATACCGTCAGAATGCCTTCTTCCTCTCTGTAGGCCATCTCGACGTGGTTGGTAATCAGGCCTACTACTGTTGTGTCAGAAGCGAACTTGATGATGGAGTTGGAACTGTGGAGGCCACGCAGTTGTGGGTATAGAGGGAGTACGGGAAGGGACTGAGGATGCACCCTTGTTGGGGATCAGTGTGGAGAAGGTAATGTTGCCTACCTTCACAACATTGTGAAGGCCGCCCGGCCTGTCAGGAAGTCCAGGACCCAGATGCATAGGGAGGAGTTCAGTCCCAGGGCTGTGAGCTTTGTGGTGTTCTTAGAGAACATTAAGGTATTGAAGGCCGAGCTGTAGTCGATGAACAGCATCCTCACATATGCATTCCGCTTGTCCATCTGGATGAGGTCAGTTTGCAGTGCAATGACGATTGCATCGTCCGTGGATGTGTCGAGGCGGTAGACGAATTGTAGAGGGTCGATTGTGTCCTGGAGGGACAAGGTGATGTAGTTATTGACTAGCCTGATAACAGAAGTGAGTGCTACAGGACGGTAGTCATGTAGTTCACTTACTCTCCCTTTCTTGGGCACAGGGATGGTAGTGGACACTTTGAAGCAGGTGGCTATAATGGGGAGCTAGAGCTAATCTGAAAACACAACAGCTAGCTGGTCTGCAACTAGGGATGCCGTCTGGGCCATTTGAATGACTTACACATAGTCCTCTTGGTCCTCAGAGGCTCTCCTCGGCAGCTCAGAGTCATTTTGCTCAAAGCGTAAGAAAAAGTTATTTAGCTCGTCCGGTAGGGCGGCGTTGGTGTCTTCGACATAACAGGTTTTTATTTTTGGTACATACGCCTTGTATTTTCCTCTGAATTGCTCCTCCCTTAATCCTCCAATTGTTTAACCATTGATATGTTCTAGGCCATTTTGGGACCTTAAAGGAAAACTCCACCCAAAAACCCCAAATCTTTTGATATTTGTTTCATTAATCCAATGTTGATATAGTCAGAAAATGTTTTGCATGTCAGCAATCAAGTTTTCAAGAGAATCATACGGGCCAGATTTTGTATTTTGAAAGTCAAGTACTGTACAGTCGTGGCCAAAAGTTTTGAGAATGACACAAATATTAATTCTCACAAAGTCTGCTGCCTCAGTTTGTATGATGGCAATTTGCATATACTCCAGAATGTTATGAAGAGTGATCAGATGAATTGAAATGAATTGCAAAGTCGCTCTTTGCCATGCAAATGAACTGAATCCTAAAATAACATTTCCACTGCATTTCAGCCCTGCCACAAAAGGGCCAGCTGACATCATGTCAGTGATTCTCTCGTTAACACAGGTGTGAGTGTTGACGAGGACAAGGCTGGAGATCACTCTGTCATGCTGATTGAGTTCGAATAACAGACTGGAAGCTTCAAAAGGAGGGTGGTGCTTGGGATCATTGTTCTTCCTTTGTCAACCATGTTTACCTGCAAGGAAACACGTGCCGTCATCATTGCTTTGCACAAAAAGGGCTTCACAGGCCAGGATATTGCTGCCAGTAAGATTGCACCTAAATCAACCATTTATCGGATCATCAAGAATTTCAAGAAGAGTGATTCAATTGTTGTGAAGAAGGCTTCAGGGCGCCCAAGAAAGTCCAGCAAGCGCCAGGACCGTCTCCTAAAGTTGATTCAGCTGCGGGATCGGGGCACCACCAGTCCAGAGCTTGCTCAGGAATGGCAGCAGACAGGTGTGAGTGCATCTGCACGCACAGTGAGGTGAAGACTTTTGGAGGATGGCCTGGTGTCAAGAAGGGCAGCAAAGAAGCCACTTCTCTCCATGAAAAACATCAGGGACAGACTGATATTCTGCAAAAGGTACAGGGATTGGACTGCTGAGGTCTGGGGTAAAGTCATTTTCTCTGATGAATCCCCTTTCCGATTGTTTGGGGCATCCAGAAAAAAGCTTGTCCGGAGAAGACAAGGTGAGCGCTACCATCAGTCCTGTGTCATGCCAACAGTAACGCATCCTGAGACCATTCATGTGTGGGGTTGCTTCTCAGCCAAGGGAGTGGGCTCACTCACAATTTTGCCTAAGAACACAGCCATGAATACTGAATGGTACCAACACATCCTCCGAGAGCAACTTCTCCCAACCATCCAGGAACAGTTTGGTGACGAACAATACCTTTTCCAGCATGATGGAGCACCTTGCCATAAGGCAAAAGTGATAACTAAGTGGCTCGGGGAATAAAACATTGATATTTTGGATCCATGGCCAGGAAACTCCCCAGACCTTAATCCCATTGAGAACTTGTGGTCAATCCTCAAGAGGCGGGTGGACAAACAAAAACCCACAAATTCTGACAAACTCCAAGCATTGATTATGCAAGAATGGGCTGCCATCAGTCATCAGTCAGGATGTGGCCCAGAAGTTAATTGACAGCATGCCAGGGCGGATTGCAAAGGTCTTGAAAAAGAAGGGTCAACACTGCAAATATTGACTCTTTGCATCAACTTCATGTAATTGTCAATAAAAGCCTTTGACATTTATGAAATGCTTGTAATTATACTTCAGTATTCCATAGTAACATCTGACAAAAATATCTAAAGACACTGAAGCAGCAAACTTTGTGAAAATTAATATTTGTATCATTCTCAAAACTTTTCGCCACGACTGTATAGAAAATTATTTTACCATCTACTATTCTTTTTATTCAGAATTTCAAAAATAACAGTTTGGATGAAATGGTAGTTGAAACTCCTTAAGAGTCTATTGACGAACCTGGAAGTCAATATATGTAACATAATAAAAATATCATAATCTTTCAATAGATATATATTTTTTGCATGGGTTGCATCTCAATCCACCACTTCCTCCTATGTCAGCATCTGCAGTGGAAGGTGGCTGAGCTACAATTTAATTGAATCTTTATTTAACTAGTCAAGTCAGTTAAGAACAAATTCTTATTTTCAATGACGGCCTAGGAATAATGTTTTTTTTTTATCTTGTCAGCTTGGGGATTTGATCTTGCAACCTTTTAGGTTACTAGTCTAACGCTCTAACCACTAGGCTACCTGCCACCCCGTTCACAATGGTCTTTGTCAGACCTTCTCACAAAAACGTCAGTAGTGTCCAAATGGTTTGGCCTACAAACAAATGGAAGTATGGAGGTAGTTTTGTGCCAACAAAAATAAGGGGTTAAATATGTGTCCAAAAAAAACAAAATATTTCCTGAGCTTTCTTATCTCCTAGATATAGGACAGACACTTCAAAACCTTCAAAACCTTCCTTATGTTAAATTTTTTGACTGTCTTTTTTCGCCATTTATTAAAGTTATTCAATGCGTATCAAAAACAGGTCATATGTTAGCTTACTATTTAGAAAACATAACTCGGGTCACTAGACATGATGGAGGTAATGTGTAAAGTAAGGTCAAAAGGTCAAAAACTCAAAATAAAATGATGATCACAGACACGTTCATGCATACAGTATCTCTAAACATTGACAGGTAAAGGAAAATGTTTTGAAAGCCAGACATTCTGAAGTTTTGAAAGCCAGACTTACATTCTTTACAGAATACAACTTTTGGTCCGGGGAGTTAGTACTATCTAATCATGGATTGTAACATGGTAGAGTAAATAATGTCATTATTTCAATTTCCGAGTCCTGTAATTAATCCCTTTTGCATTACACAGTTGAAAGGCACTCAAGACTCTAGAATGTGATGCAAAGCTGAGCCCATGTTGAGTGTGCATGATGTGTGAATGTGTTTTTCTATTTTCTAAGTGTGGGCACATGCTTATGGCCACATTGGTATTGTACTTGTCTACACCCTACATTGTCTACGTGGCCTTTTGGATCCTATGATCTCTAATCCCATTTTTCACTCTCCGTTCTCAATGGAGTAGCAATTGATCATCATGCAAATGGTACGGAAAGTACTGCCCACTCTATTGTCAGGCTATCGTCATTAAGAACAACTGTGTGTGTGTCACACCCCGATCTGTTTCATCTGTCTTTATGCTTGTCTCCACCCGCATCCAGGTGTAGTCCATCTTCCCCATTATCCACAGTGTATTTATACCTTTGTTCTCTGTTAATCTGTTGCCAGCTTGTTTTGTTCGTTAAGCCGACCAGCGTTTTCCTCCTTGCTCCTGTCTGTTTCTAGTTCCTTTATTTTAGGTTTCCCGGTTTTGACCATTCTGCCTGCCCTGACCCTGAGCCTGCCTGCCGTTCTGTACATTGTCACATCACACTGGGTTATTGACCTCTGCCTGCCGTTCTGTACAGTTTGGACTCTGATCTGGATTACCAACCCCTGGAACCCGGAAGCGCTATCCGACATGTTCCTGCATGGAGTTTTGGAGGAAGTAAAGGACGAGCTTACAGCCCGGGAACTACCGACAGATGTCGACTCGCTCATTGCCCTGACCACTTGGATCGATGGGCGACTACGGGAACGAAGGAAGGAGAGGGGATTCAATTTCACTCGCCAGCCCAAGGATTCCAACTTGCCTTTGAGACACCCCATCCCCGTTGCCGAGAGAATCCGAGGCTACCCGGGTTCTCCGAGAGTCTTCGAAGTCTACCAGTTCACCCCTTCCCGAGCCAATGCAACTAGGCAGAGCTAAAGTAGGCTGTCTCCAGCCGAACGGCTATACAATCTTCACAGTAAGAGTTGCCTGTATTGCAGAACTACGGATCATTTAGTCTCCACCTGTCCACTAAAAGACCAGGCTCACCGGTAGGAGCGAGTACTCTGGTGGGCCATACGGAGAACTTCTCTTCTCCCCTTACTCGCACCCCTTTTCACGCCCTTTTGCTGAGGGGGAACCAATCGAAATCTCTCCAGATACTCATTGACTCTGGGGGCAATGAGAGCTTTATGGATGCTACCCTGGCGTCCAAGCTGGGCATCCCCACTCAGCCTCTCTCAATTCCCATGGACGTTAGAGCGCTGGAAAGGCGCTCTATAGGCCGGGTAACCCACAATACCACCCCCATCAACCTACGTGTGTCAGGGAACCACAGCTAGACGGTCCAATTCCTGCTCATTGAGTCTCTTCAGGTTCCTGTGGTATTGGGATTCTCTTGGCCCGTTCTGCCACGCTCATTGCCTGAAGTCAGCGCAGCCTGCCCAGGACATCTTCCTGGGGGCTCGTAAGTTGCCCCGGACCTCTCCACCATTCCCGCGGAGTACCAGGACCTCCGGGAGGTGTTCAGTAAGGCCCGGGCCACTTCGCATCCGCCGCACCGACCCTATGACTGCGGGATTGACCTTCTCCCAGGCACCACTCCACCCCGGCGACGACTGTACTCTCTGTTGGGTCGGGAGACCAAGGCTATGGGGCCTACATTGAGGACTCCCTAACTGCTGGGTGCATCTGTCCTTCTGCCTACCCCGCCGGTGCAGGGTTCTTCTTTGTGGAGAAGAAGGACAAAACATCATGGTGAACTGCTACCCCGGAGAGATAACCGGATGTTTGCTCCTGACGAGGTCCACTCCTCGGTCCTGGAGTGGACCCACTCCTCCAGGCTTGCCTGCCACCCGGGCTCCCGTCGGACCCTGGCCTTTGTGCGAAAGCGCTTTTGCTGGACTACCATGGTTCCTGATGGGTTCCCTGGGTTATCAGCCCCCGCTCTTCCCTGAGCAAGAGGAAGAGGTCGGCATACCTTCGGCCCAGATGTTCATCCGCCGCTGTCGTAATACCTGGAAGAGAGCCCGGACGGCCCTTCTCAAGACCACCTCCAGGTCTCGACAACAAGCGGACCACCACCGGACCCCGACTCCCAGGTATCGTCTCGGGTAGAAGGTATGGCTCTCCACCCGGGATCTGCCCCTCCAAGTGGAGTCCTGCAAACTTTCCCCCCAGTTTATTGGCCCTTTCCCCATCTCCAAGGTCATTAGCCCCTCTGCTGTTCGTCTTCTGTTGCCCCGTACCCTCCGTATACATCCCACTTTTCATGTGTCTAGAATCAAACCCATGTCTCACAGCCCTTTGTCTCCTGTCTCCTGAAGGTTTGACCTCGGGGCAGGGGATTCCAGTACCTGATTGACTGGGAAGTTATGGCCCGGAGGAGAGGTGCTGAGTCCCCGCTAGGGACATCCTGGACCCAGGCCTCATCGCTGATTTCCAACACAGGAACCCCATTTAACTAGGTATGCTCCCAGGTAGGACGCAGGTTGCGCCTGGGGGGACTCTCATACCCTGATCTGTTTCACCTGTCTTTGTGCTTGTCTCCACCACCCTCCAGGTAATGCCCATTATCCGCAGTGTATTTATACCTGTGTTCTCTGTTTGTTTGTTGTCAGTAAGTTTTGTTTGTCAAGCGTACCAGCGTGTTCCCCCTTGCTCCTGTCTGTTTCTAGTTCCTCTTTTCTAGTTTTCTCGGTTTTGACCATTCTGCCTGCCCTGACCCTGAGCCTGCCTGCCGTTCTGTACCTTGTCACACCGCCCTGGATTATTGAGCTCTGCCTGCCCTGACTCTGAGACTGCCTGCCATTCTGTACCATTTGGATTCTGATTGGATTACCGACCTCTGCCTGCCCTTGACCTGTTGTTTTGCCTGCCCCCTGTTCTAGTAATAAACTTTTGTTACTTCGACACCATCTGCATCTGGGTCTTCCCTAAAACGTGATAGTGTGAAACAGTTTGCAGTAGCTGATAAGTATCTTATCATTTTGACCAGTGCCGTGATAATGAACTATTTAAGAACAATAGAACATTGCTACAGTGTCCATTGAAATAATAAAATGTAACATTGTCCACTATTGAAATGCTGTATGCTAGTAGTAACATAGGGCAATGAATGGCTGACATCGTCAGCATCAGATGGGTTCAACTCTTTATGCTATCATAAGTATATATTCCATACACTGAACAAAAATATAAATGCAACTTATAAGTCTTGGTTACATGTTTTATGAGCTGAAATAAAAGATCCCAGAAATGTTTCATATGCACAAAAAGCTTATTTCTCTCAAATTTTGTGCACAAATTTGTTTACTTCCCTCTTAGCGAGCATCTCTCCTTTATCAAAATAATTAATCCTCCTGACTGGTATGGCTCATCAAGAAGCTGATTAAACAGTGTGATCATTACACAGGTGCACCTTATGCTGGGAACAATAAAAGGCCACTCTAAAATGTGCAGTTTTGTCACACAACACAATGCCATAGATGTCTTGAGGAAGCGTGCAATTAATGCTGACTGCAGGAATGTCCACCATGCTGACTACAGGAATGTTCATTTTTCTACCATAAACTGCCTCCAACGTCGTTTTAGACAATTTGGTAGTGTGTCCAACCAGCCTCACAACCACAGTCATTGTGTGGGCGAGCACTTTGCTGATGTCAACTTTGTGAACAGAGTGCCCCATGGTGGAAGTGAGGTTATGGTATGGGCAAGCATAAGCTACGGACAAAGAACACAATTGCATTTTATTGATGGCAATTTGAATGAACAAAGATACCGTGACGGGATCCTGAGGTCCATTGTCGTGCCATTCATCCACCGCTATCACCTCATGTTTCAGCATGATAATGCACGGCCCCATGTCGCAAGGATCTATACACCATTTCTGGAAGCTGAAAATATCTCAGTTCTTCCATGGCCTGCATACTCACCAAACATGTCACCCATTGAGCATGTTTGGAATGCTCTGGACTGACGGGTACGACAGCATGTTCCAGTTCCCGACAATATCCAGCAACTTCTCACAGCCATTGAAGAGGAGTGGGACAGCATTCCACAGGCCACAATCAACAGCCTGATCAACTCTATGCGAAGGAGATGTGTCACATGTGTAGCACACCAGATACTGACTGGTTTTCTGATCCACGCCCCTACCCTTTTTTAAAGTTATCTGTAATCAACAGATGCAGATCTGTATTACCATTCATGTCAAATCCATAGATTAGGGCCTAATGAATTGATTTCAATTGACTGATTTCCTTTTATGAACTGTAACTGTCAGGGTTGTGTGTGGAGAAAAGTTGGAGTCAAACGCAGGACAGTGTTGAGCGAAAACCACAGTGTTTTTACTAAAATTCAATGCACAATTCCACAAATGGAAAATAAACAGATACATACACGTATCAACTACAACGCCTAACGCACAAACAATCACGGACAAAACAGAAATGAAAGCCAGAGGGTTAAATAGGGAACATGATGGGGGAATTGAAACCAGGTGTGTATAATACAGACAAAACGAAACTGAAAAATAGATCGATGGTAACTAGAAAGCCGGCGACGTCGACCGCCGAACACCACCCGAACAAGGAGAAGGGCCGACTTCGGCGGAAGTCGTGACAGTACCCCTCCCCTGACGCGCGGCTCCAGCAGCGCGACGACACCGGCCTCGGGGACGACCCGGAGGGCGAGGTGCAGGGCGATCCGGGTGGAGACGGTGAAACTCTTGTAACATGGATGGATCTAGAATGTCCTCCACCGGTACCCAGCATCTCTCCTCCGGACCGTACCCCTCCCACTCCACGAGGTACTGAAGGCCCCTCGCCCGACGTCTAGAATCCATGATGGCCCTTACGGTATACGCCGGGACCCCCTCGATGTCAAGAGGGGGCGGAGGGACCTCCCGCACCTCAGACTGCTGGAGCGGACCAGCCACCACCGGCCTGAGGAGAGACACATGGAACGAGGGATTAATACGGTAATCAGGGGGGAGTTGTAACCTATAACAAACCTCGTTCAGTCTCCTCAGGACTTTAAATGGCCCCACAAACCGCGGACCCAGCTTCCGGCAGGGCAGGTGAAGGGGTAGGTTTCGGGTCGAGAGCCAGACCCGATCCTCCGGTGCATACACCGGGGCCTCACTGCGGTGGCGGTCGGCACTCACCTTTTGTCTCCTGATGGCCCGTTGTAACCGCACATGGGCAGCGTTCCAAGTCTCCTCTGAGTGCCGAAACCATTCATCCACCACAGGAGCCTCAATCTGGCTCTGATGCCATGGTGCCAGGACCGGCTGGTAACCTAGCACACACTGAAATGGTGATAGGTTGGTAGAGGAGTGGCGGAGGGAGTTTTGGGCCATCTCCGCCCAGGGGATGTAAGCTGCCCACTCCCCCGGCCGGTCCTGGCAATAGGACCTCAGAAACCTACCCACATCCTGGTTTACTCTTTCCACCTGCCCGTTACTCTCGGGGTGGAAACCTGAGGTAAGGCTGACCGAGATCCCCAGGCGTTCCATAAACGCCCTCCAGACTCTAGACGTAAATTGGGGACCCCGATCAGAAACAATATCCTCAGGCACCCCGTAGTGCCGGAATACGTGGGTGAACAGAGCCTCCGCAGTTTGTAGAGCCGTAGGGAGACCGGGCAAAGGAAGGAGACGGCAGGACTTAGAAAACCGATCCACAACGACCAGGATCGTGGTGTTACCCTGCGACGGCGGAAGATCCGTCACAAAATCGACCGATAGGTGTGACCACGGTCGCTGTGGAACGGGAAGGGGTTGTAATTTCCCTCTGGGCAGATGTCTAGGTGCCTTGCACTGTGCACATACCGAACAGGAGGACACATAAACCCGCACGTCCTTAGCTAAAGTGGGCCACCAGTACTTCCCAGCAAGGCAGCGCACCGTCCGACCGATACCTGGATGACCAGAGGAGGGTGACGTATGAGCCCAACAGATCAAACGATCGCGGACATCAAACGGAACGTACATACGCCCAGCTGGACAGTCAGGTGGAATGGGCTCTGAACGTGACGCCCGTTCGATGTCCGCGTCCACCTCCCATACCACCGGTGCCACCAGGCGAGAGGCTGGAATGATGGGAGTGGGATCTGAGGACCTCTCCTCTGTATCATACAGCCGGGACAGTGCGTCTGCCTTAACGTTCTGGGAACCTGGTTTGTAGGAAAGGGTGAAATCAAAACGGGTGAAAAACATGGCCCACCTTGCCTGACGAGGGTTCATCCTCCTCGCTGCCCGTATGTACTCCAGATTGCGGTGGTCAGTCCAAATGAGAAAAGGGTGTCTAGCCCCCTCAAGCCAGTGTCTCCACGCTTTCAGAGCCATGACAACAGCCAGCAACTCCCGGTCCCCCACATCATAGTTTCGCTCCGCCGGGCTGAGCTTCTTCGAAAAGAATGCACAGGGGCGGAGCTTTAGTGGCGTACCCGAACGCTGAGACAGCACAGCCCCTATCCCCGCCTCGGACGCGTCCACCTCAACTATGAATGCTAAGGAAGGATCAGGATGAGCCAGCACGGGAGCTGAAGTAAACAGAGCCTTCAAGTGACCAAACGCCCTGTCCGCTCCAGCTGTCCACTGCAGTCTCACCGGTCCTCCCTTCAGCAGTGAGGTAATGGGAGCCGCTACCTGACCAAAACCCCGGATAAATCTCCGGTAGAAGTTGGCAAACCCTAAAAACCGCTGCACCTCCTTTACCGTGGTTGGAGTCGGCCAATTACGCACGGCTGAAATGCGGTCATTCTCCATCTCTACCCCTGACGCTGAAAATCGGTACCCTAGGAAGGAGATGGACTGTTGGAAGAACAGACATTTCTCAGCCTTGACGTACAGGTCATGCTCCAACAGTCGACCAAGCACCCTGCGCACTAGGGACACATGCTCGGCGCGTGTAGCGGAATATATTAGAATGTCATCGATATACACCACTACACCCTTCCCGTGCAGGTCCCTAAAGATCTCATCCACAAAGGATTGGAAGACTGATGGAGCATTCATTAACCCGTACGGCATGACGAGGTACTCATAATGCCCAGAAGTGGTGCTAAATGCTGTCTTCCACTCATCTCCCCCCTTGATACACACCAGGTTGTACGTGCTCCTGAGGTCCAATTTTGTGAAGAAGCGCGCCCCGTGTAATGACTCGGTCATACTTGCTATAAGTGGTAGCGGGTAACTGTATTTTACCGTGATCTTATTTAATCCGCGATAATCAATACACGGGCGCAAACCTCCATCCTTCTTCTTCACAAAAAAGAAACTCGAGGAGACAGGTGAGATGGAAGGCCGAATGTATCCCTGTCCCAGAGATTCGGTGACATATGTCTCCATAGCCACCGTCTCTTCCTGTGACAGGGGATACACGTGACTCCTGGGAAGTTTAGCGTCTACCAAGAGATCTATCACACAATCCCCCGGTCGATGGGGTGGTAATTGAGTCGCCTTCTTCTTACAGAAGGCGAGTGCCAAATCGGCATATTCGGGAGGAATGTGCATGGTGGAAACCTGGTTTGGACTTTCCACCGTAGTGGCACCTAAGGAAACACCTACACACCTCCCTGAACACTGACAGGACCATCCCTTGAGAGCCCTCTGTTGCCACGAAATAATCGGATCATGAAAGGCCAACCAGGGAAGACCCAACACAACAGGAAACGCAGGAGAGTCGATCAGGAAGAGACTAATTCTCTCCTCGTGATCCTCCCGCGTTCTCATAGCGATGGGCACTGTGACCTCCCCAACCAGCCCCGACCCCAAAGGACGTGTACAGGGAAGGGAACATCAACAGGAATAATAGGGATCCCTAAGCTATGAGCCAAAGAGCGGTCAATAAAGTTCCCAGCTGCGCCGGAATCTACTAGCGCCTTATGCTGGGAATGTGGGGAAAACCCAGGAAATTCTATAGATAACCACATGAGTGCAACAGAAGACTCTGGGTGAGTTATGTGCCTGCTCACCTGAGACGACCCACCAGTGCTCCGCCTGCTACCTCGACTTCCAGGAGAAACACCCCAGCACCGGACAGCAGTGTGCCCTCTGCGTCCACAGTTGGTACATGGAGTGGTTCCCCCTCCGGTCTCCCTCCTAGCAGCCCCTCCCAACTCCATAGGGGTTGGATCCAAGGAGCTGGGTAAGGGAATGGGCGGACCCCGATCTAGACGCCCGCGGGAGGCCAACAGGTTATCCAGCCGGATAGATAAGTCCACCAGCTGGTCCAGGTTGAGAGTGGTGTCCCTGCAGGCTAGCTCCCTACGAACGTCCTCTCGTAGACTACACCTGTAGTGGTCGGTCAGGGTCCGCTCATTCCATCCCGCACCAGCGGCCAGAGTACGGAAGTCCAAAGCGAAATCTTGAGCGCTCCTGATCCCCTGCCTGAGATGGAACAATCGCTCTCCCGCTGCTCTCCCTTCAGGTGGATGGTCAAAGACTGCCCGGAAGCGGAGAGAGAAGTCATCATAATCATCCAGGGTAGATCCCTCTCTTCCCCAGATGGCGTTGGCCCACTCCAGGGCTTTACCAGTCAGACAGGAGATGAGAGCGCCCACCCTCTCATGTCCCGAAGGGGACGGATGAACAGATGCCAGGTATGGCTCCAGCTGTAGGAGGAAACCCTGACACCCGGCTGCTGTTCAGTCATACGCTCCCGGGAGCGAGAGCCGAATTCCACTGGTTCCAACCGGTGGAGGGATGGATGGTGGTGTAGGTTGAGGTGCGGGTGCTGTGTTATGATTTATCGGGAGACCTCCTCTCTCCCATCCTTCCATAGTTTGCAGCACGGCGATCCATGGCTGTCCCTAAACTATGCAACATAGTCGCGTGCTGTTGAACCTGCTCCTCTACGGGGAGAGAAGGACTGGCTGCGCCTGCTGACTCCATTTGAAGTTAAGGTCCGTGATTCTGTCAGGGTTGTGTGCGGAGAAAAGTTGGAGTCAAACGCAGGACACAGTGTTGAGCGAAAACCACAGTGTTTTTACTCAAATTCAATGCACAATTCCACAAATGGAAAATAAACAGATACATACACGGATCAACTACAACGCCTAACGCACAAACAATCACGGACAAAACAGAAATGAAAGCCAGAGGGTTAAATAGGGAACATGATGGGGGAATTGAAACCAGGTGTGTATAATACAGACAAAACAAAACGAAACTGAAAAATAGATCGATGGTGACTAGAAAGCCGGCGACTTCGACCTCCGAACACCACCCGAACAAGGAGAAGGGCCGACTTAGGCGGAAGTCGTGACAGTAACTCCGTAAAATCTTTGGAATTGTGGCATGTTGCGTTTATATTTTTGTTCAGTATATATTAACAGAAAAAATGTTAAATGAACAATGTACAGGAATACAATAGTACCCAAAGTCAGTCAATGAAAAATAAATCAAGTGTATTAAAATAGTATTAAGTTGGGTTGTTAGTTGGCTCTCTTTGTTATCTGTCTAACTATCGTATAAAAACTACACATCCAGGTATTTTATACTATTTTAACTGATATAATCACATTTGACAATTGATGTTATACAAGCGATGTTACACAAGCCTCGAAAGTTCTAATGATGTTTAGGGTTATGGGGAGGAGTAAAGAATTGTTGAAGGCTGTGAGCTCCAAAACAACAGAAACCCGTGATTGTGGGTGGCCTGTGTGATCCATAGAATGGTTTCATTCCATTTCTAGTTCCATATGTTCCAAACAACACATTCAGGAATAAGGAACGCACATTAGATATTGAAGAATTCTCAATGATTGGGCCAAAATAGGCATATCAAGTTTTGTATGTGCGTTCGTAGTTGGTAACTTTGTTGTTTGCAGGGTGTATGGAACAAAAAATGGAATGGAAATATATTAGATGGATTACACGGTTCTGGTTGAGGGTTTTTATAAGGTTTCCTCAAAACCATCTGATTACAATCACACTGGGAGCATGTACAACAGGAAGAGCTCAGCTTAACACACCTGATTATTTGTGTAAAGCTTAGAGGGATTACGGCCTGAAAGACTGTTTTATTCTGTAGACTGTTTACTTTCCCAGTCGTGTATTGACTCTGTACTTTACAACTCAAAATGCACAAACACAATGTGGATTTGGTGTTCATGGTTGTAAAGGAGGATTTTAACAGGTTTATTATATTTATGTACAGTACATATATATATCCTTCTTATTCCGGATATATACAGTACATACACCTATAATACCAACTGGGTTTGAACCTCGTTTTGAATGTCTGCACTCCAACAGACGGTTAGCCTGCTGAGGTAAAGCATTAAGTACATATTTGGTTTTCATATATTTTATTGGAGTAAAAATAAATACATTCCAAACACAAAACATGCCACAATGTTTAATAAAGCATTTATCTTAATTTAATATTTAATAATGATTAAAAATAAATACTAAGCACAGGTTAACAGATCTCAGCCAGGTTTACTCATCATGCAAAGATAGTTCATGCTTCAAAGTACTTCATCAAACCACCTCCACGACACCTGCATCTTACAGTGAGATGGATGGAGAGAGATATATAATTTGCTTGGAGCATCGTGTCATTCACACATTACTCATTTACTACACATGCTAAACAACCTGTCTGCTTACATAATGTTAATGGTATTCACATTGGGTTCAAATAAATATGAAAGCGCCATTTAAAAGGCGTATTCTTCCTTTACGGGTGTGGTGTGTAGATTACATGGACAAAGGTAAGCAGTTGAAAGCATTTTCATGAATGAATCTACTTTGTACCAGCCCACATCCTATTTCTGTAAATCAATAAAGCCTAAACCAAATGTCATGTAATTCAAAGGATATTTGGGATTGCATGCATTTTGAATTACTTCAGATTAGATGACTTGAAGCATGTAGTTATTTCTACATTAAACTACTTTCAAGGTAGAAAAATACCAACTTTGATGTTGGAGTGAACTGTCACTTTAATGAGGACACTTCAATGAAGTTTTATATTAAATTGTATATAACATGATGTGATACAAACTCAATACACAGAAATCAAGGACACTAATGATGTGTAGTGCTCAACTCCCAAAACTAACTTAAGATCTGTGCATGTAACTTGAGTATTTGCAAATCTTCCATTGACATCATTGGGATCTCAAGTCAAGTTAGGCTTCATTTCCATTTTGCAAGATATCACATTATTAGTGTAAACTCCCTATTCAAATATCTGACCAATTAAGGAATGCACTCTGATTTTCACATATATTTTTTTAACAATACTCTTTAACATTATACAACTGAACAGTTACACAAGATACAAAGCAAAACATCTGAGATATTTGTACCAATATTTTTTTGTACCAATGGACAAGTCAGAATATAATAAAGATGCTGGTTGTCTTGATAACAGGGTCAGAGATGATGACGTCATATAGAGTAATAAAAATACTAGCAAGGTTGCCCAATATGTATTGTGGCAAAGAAGGGGGTCGAGTGATTAATGGCAGATATGTGAGAGCAGAACTAATAAATGGGCTCTGCCCGATCACTAAAATGGCCACCCCGATCAGAACTACAGATCACAAAATGGCCGACTGCCAAAACTACAAGTCCCAGAAGCAAGGTGAACCCACAGAAGGTGGAGCCGACACACAGATAAAGGGTCAAGGGAAACCAGGAAGGGGAAGTGAGGGCTGGAAGGATCTGTGAACCATAGAGAAAGAGACAATAGATATTGGCTGGATTTACTGTGTATGAGCTGGACTGTTTTGGACTTACCTGTTGGCGTTTGGACCTGGACCTACTGAGAACCCGATTCGTGTACCGAACCCTGCTATCCTTGACCTTGCCTACGACCTGGGTGGACCAGGACGGAGAGACAAACACACAGGTACTGTCCGGTTCGAAAGAACTCTCATTCTGGGGTAATTTGGTGACAGTTTCCCACTTAATTTGTGACAAATGCTCATAACCTTGAAGAGGTTTGCCACACGTGGTAGGAGAATGTGGGCATATGGACTAACCATTCCGCTGGTTAGGTAAAAAGAGAGAAAAAAAAAAAAAAAAAAAAAAAAAAAAAAATCAGTTAGCACTCCAAAGGGGAGTCAGGTTTTTTTTTTTTGTGGCTTTGTTTGGTTAGGACAGTTTCTCAGGAAAATGAGTATGGAGGGAGCCATACAAGCCCTGTTACAAGCGGCGGCCACCCAACAAGAGGCAACTAGAGCTCAACAAATAGCTCATCAGGATGCAATGCGAATGTACCAGGACACGTTACAGGTCCAGCACCGCACCAACCAGCTGCTCAGAGAAGAGCAAGAGAGAAACACCCAGGAGTTAAGAGAAGGCCTAAAGGGGCTAGCGGACCAAATTGGGGCTCAATTACCAGCTGCAAATACCCAGAGGCGGGCCAATCATTTTCTTCAAAAAATGACAGCACAGGATGATGTGGAAGCATATCTTACCACCTTTGAAAGGACTGCAGAGAGGGAGAAGTGGCCGAAAGAAGAATGGGCAGGGCTTCTGGCACCATACCTGGCAGGGGACGCTCAAAAAGCGTATTTCGACCTGGAGTTGACAGATGCACAGGATTACGATAAACTAAAGGGAGAGATTCTGGCAAGACTGGGAGTGACCGATACCGTGAGGGCACACCGCTTTCACCAGTGGTCCTACCGATCTGGACAACCGCCCCGAACACAGATGTTCGACTTGATTCACCTGGCACGGAAATGGTTACGACCGGAGACCCGTTCCTCCGCCGAGATTGTCGAGACCATCGTACTCAACCAGTTTCAGCGAGGTCTACCCCAAGAAGTGCGACGATGGGTTGGCCAGAACGAGGTACTTTCCGCCGACCATCTCGTGGGCCTAGTTGAACGGTATTGTACGGCAGGAACAGCTGAGCAGGTACAGGAGGAAAGATTCCCATTCCCCAGGCCTGGGCGAACCAGCGGACAGGGTAAGACTGTCCCAACAGGTGGAGGGGGAAGAGAGCAGCGTGGGGGCATGAGGAAAGAATCAGAATCGGGCCGAGACACTAAGGGAGAAAACGGAAACCGGGACCGGGGGTTGAGGGGGTCTCCCGCCCGAACGCCTATTATCTGTTACAATTGTAATCGACCAGGACATATTGCAGCCTACTGCCCTATTAAAGAAGAGCCAATGCAATGTAACCTCGGTGAAAAAGAAGATGATATGTGGTATGCATGTCCTGTTGTAACCACTGTACTTGAAAGATCAAGAAACAAACATATGTGCAGGGTGACAGTTGAAGGGAAAGAGGTTGAAGCACTGCTGGATTCCGGCAGTATGCTAACCCTGGTCGTTGCAAACCTAGTGCCAACTCATAAACTGGATACAAGTCAGGATATCAGTGTTACCTGCATTCATGGGGATACCCGTCTGTACCCCACAGCCTTAGTGAGCATACAAACAGAGGACGATCTGCTGAATTGTGAGGTCGGCGTGGTCCCAAAGATGCCATATGATGTAATATTGGGTAGACACTTTCCTAACTTTGCGAAGTTAGGCCAAAAGAATGGCATATTTGAGAAGCCAACAACCCTGACCAAGCAGGAAGAGGCATGGGGCCTTCAACCAAAACCAAGAAAAGAGGTCTCCCAGGGGCCAACCTCACAGGTGCTAGTAGGGGAGGATGAGGATGAAGTGGCAAACCTCGTTGACAACGAACAGCCTGGTACTACTGGGGCTGGGGTCGATCTGAATCCAGAGGATGACAAGCTAGAACCAGCAGACCTGGCAGGGTCCTTGACTAATTTCGGGACGGCCCAAAACCAGGATCCAACCCTGCAGCAAGCCAGAGCAGACGTGCAGGTCGTCGATGGTACTCCCATAAATGATGGGATGAGGCCTAATAGTTTTCCCCACTTTATTATGAAAAAGGGTTTGGTGTACAGAGTCTCAAAAATAGGGGTTGATGTGGTTGAACAGTTGTTGGTCCCCACCCGGTACCGGAGGACAGTACTGGATCTAGCTCATGGGCACATTCTGGGTGGACACCTTGGTATTGATAAAACCCGAGACCGGATTGTAAGGAGGTTTTACTGGCCAGGAATTCAGGCTGAAGTGGCTCGGCATTGTGGAGAGTGCCCGGAGTGCCAGTTAACAGCTCCCCGACCAGCTGTTAGAAGCCCGTTAGTGCCACTCCCCATAATCGAAACGCCATTTGAGAGGATAGCGATGGATATAGTGGGCCCACTACCCAAGTCCGCCAGAGGACACCAATACATTCTGGTCATTCTAGATTATGCCACTCGCTACCCAGAAGCCATTCCCCTTCGGACGATGACTTCCAAAAATATTGCCAAGGAATTAGTGCTCTTGTTCACCAGGGTAGGGGTTCCAAAGGAGATCCTTACTGACCAGGGGACCCCTTTATGTCCCGCCTTATGGCGGACCTTTGTAAATTGTGGCAGGTGAAACAGTTGAGGACATCGGTTTACCATCCTCAGACGGACGGGCTGGTTGAGAGATTCAACAGGACCCTGAAGTCAATGCTCAGGAAGGTAATTGATAAGGATGGGAAAAACTGGGATTGCATGTTGCCGTATCTGATGTTTGCCATTAGAGAGGTTCCTCAAGCCTCACTGGGGTTTTCTCCCTTTGAGCTGGTATATGGGAGGCACCCCCGGGGAATCTTAGACATCGCCCGGGAAACCTGGGAGCACCAATCCACCCCGTATACTAGTGTCATAGAGCACGTCACGGCAATGCAAGACAGGATAGCCACAGTCATGCCCATCGTCCGAGAGCACATGAGACAAGCACAAGAGCACCAGCGGCACACTTATAACCGGCAGGCTACCCTGAGGGAATTTCAACCGGGAGATAAGGTGTTAGTGCTGATCCCCACGGTAGAGTGCAAACTACTAGCCACATGGAAAGGACCATATGAAGTACTGGAGAGAATAGGAGAAGTGAATTATCGGATCCGACAGCCAGGTCGACGGCCACAGGAACAGTTCTATCACATAAACCTGTTAAAAGCATGGAGAGAGAGAGAAACACTAATGGTCACATACCCTACACACACTCAGGGGGCAGCCGAAGTAAATATTTCACCTACTCTGTCCCCAGCACAAGTACAGGAAGTAAAGACCCTGATCCAGAAAAACAGAGATGTGTTTTCAGAGGTACCCGGCCGAACTGAGGTTACGGCTCACGATATCGTTTCCCTACCAGGGAGAAAAGTGAGCATGAGGCCATATCGGGTACCCGAGGCTCGACAGGCCGCGATTAGAGCAGAGACAGAGAAAATGTTGACAGCTGGAGTGATCGAGGAGTCACATAGTGAGTGGTCTAGCCCAATTGTGATGGTCTCCAAGCCCGATGGGTCTTTGCGGTTCTGTAACGACTTTCGGAAGGTAAATGAAATCTCCAAGTTTGATGCCTACCCCATGCCCCGAGTAGACGAACTACTGGAGAAAGTTGGTAAAGCTCGGTACATTACGACCCTGGACCTGACAAAAGGGTACTGGCAAATTCCTCTGACCCCCAGGGCCAAAGAAAAGACAGCCTTTGCAACCCCTGATGGTTTGTTTCAATACACCGTCATGCCATTCGGCTTACACGGGGCCCCAGCCACCTTTCAACGGCTCATGAACAAGGTCCTAAAACCGCACCAGGCATACGCTGCAGCTTATTTAGATGACGTGGGAATCTACAGCCCTGATTGGGAATCCCACTTACCCCGGGTACAGGCGGTGTTAGACGCCCTTAGAAAGGCAGGGCTCACGGCGAACCCTGCCAAGTGTTATGTGGGGTTAGGGGAAACAGAGTATCTGGGATACACCGTGGGAAGAGGGTTAATCAAACCCCAACAGAAGAAGGTGGAGGCAATTAGAGAATGGCCGAAACCAGTAAATAAGAAGCAAGTTCGAGCGTTCCTAGGGCTGACTGGTTACTACCGGAAGTTCATCCCAAGTTATGCCACAGTGGCCGCCCCACTCACCGACATGACTAGAGCCAGAGGGCCAAACA
This sequence comes from Salvelinus fontinalis, assembly GCF_029448725.1. Classification (NCBI taxonomy): domain Eukaryota; kingdom Metazoa; phylum Chordata; class Actinopteri; order Salmoniformes; family Salmonidae; genus Salvelinus; species Salvelinus fontinalis. Next base: position 33,471,561 of record NC_074696.1, on the reverse strand, counting down.
TGGTCAAATGGGATGAAAGGGCCACCAAAGCATTTAGGACATTACAGGAGGCTCTCTGCTGTAATCCAGTGCTGGTGGTACCAGACTTTGAGAAAGAGTTTGTGGTTCAGACGGATGCCTCAGAGGTCGGCTTGGGAGCAGTGCTATCCCAAGAGGTAGAAGGGGTGGAACACCCCATCCTGTTTTTAACCTGTCTTGGATCAGCGTGGCGCTAGCGGCACCCCCCCCCCCCCCCCCACTGAAAAACCAGTGCCGCGAAATTCAAAAAAAATATTTTTTTAAAATATTTAACTTTCACACATTAAAGTCCAATACAGCTAATGAAAGACACAGATCTTATGAATCCAGTCAACATTTCCGATTTTTAAAATGTTTTACAGGGAAGACACAATATGTAAAGATGTACATCTATTACCTAAAAACACATTAGCATAATCCACCATCTTTTATTTGTCCACCAACACCAGTAGCCATCACCAATTCGGCTAAACTAAGATATTTATAGCCCCTAACCAACAAAAAAACTCATTAGATGACAGTCTGATAACATATTTATGGTATGGGATAGGTTTTGTTAGAAAAAAGTGCATATTTCAGGTATATGGCATAGTTTACAATTGCACCCACCATCACAAATGGACTAGAATAATTACAATGAGCAACGTGTTTACCTAACTACTAATCATCAAACATTTCGTAAAAATACACAGCATACACGAATCGAAAGACACAGATCCTGTGAATACAGACAATATTTCAGATTTTCTAAGTGTCTTACAGCGAAAACACAATAAATCGTTATATTAGCTTAGCACATAGCAATTAGCAGCCCAGCATTGATTCTAGCCAAAGTGAGCGATAAAAGTCAACATCGCCAAAAGATATTAATTTTTTCACTAACCTTCTCAGAATTCTTCCGATGACACTCCTGTAACATCACATTACAACATGCATATACAGTTTGATCGAAAATGTTTATATTTAGCCACCAAAATCATGGTTAGACAATGTGAAATGTAACTCGGCTGGTCAGAATTTGTCCTTGCGCCACTTAGACAGTGATCTACTCTTATACATAAATACTCATAAACGTGACTAAAAAATATAGGGTGGACAGGGATTGATAGACAATTTAATTCTTAATACAATTGCGTTATTACATTTTTTAATTTATCCTTACTTTTCAATACAGTTTGCGCCAAGCGAAGCTACGTCAAAAAACATGGCGTCCTAAGCCACTAAAATGTTTCGACAGAAACACGATTTATCATAATAAAAATGTCCTACCTTGAGCTGTTCTTCCATCAGTATCTTGGGCAAAGGATCCTTTCTTGGGAGAAATCGTCTTTTGGTGGAAAGCTGTCCTCTTGCCATGTGGAAATGTCAACTACGTTCGGGATGAACTGAAAAGCGTGCCCAACTTTTCACATCGTTGCAAAAATAAATGTCCCAAAATCGCACTAAACGGATATAAATTGCTATAAAACGCTTTAAATTAACTACTTTGTGATGTTTGTAACTCCTATAACGAGTGAAAAGATGACCGGAGAAATATAACAGGCTAAACTAACGCTTGGAACAGGAGAGGGTCGGCGTCTTCCACGCGCGTTACGCAGCAAGAAAAGACTTGCTAGCTAAAGGTTTTTTTCATTTGTAGGGCCTGTGAACGAGCAATCGAGCCCGTTGGAATCGTCATCACGTAAAGGCATCCAGGGGAAGACGTAAGAAGTGTCCGTATAGTCATAGCAACGACAGAGCCCTTTTAAATGACTTCAGAAAAGTGGCCAACGTTTCTCAAATCTGACTCCATGTCAGGGAAATTGCTGTAGAATGGGCTCTGTTCCACTTAGAGACAAAATTTCAACTCCTATAGAAACTATAGACTGTTTTCTATCCAATAATAATAATAATATGCATATTGTACGATCAAGGATTTTGTGGGAAGCCGTTTAAAAAATTAGCCACATTAGCATAAATAGTCTAAACAGCGCCCCCATCCCCAACAGGTTAAGCAGGAAGCTGGAACCACGGGAAACCAACTACGCGGTCGTTGAGAAAGAGGCGCTGGCAGTAAAGTGGGCTCTAGAAAGCCTGAAATACTACCTGCTGGGGCGCCACTTCACCCTCATCAGTGACCATGCCCCACTCACCTGGATGCATAGGGCTAAAGAGAAGAACGCTCGGGTGATGCGGTGGTTTTTGAGTCTCCAACCGTTTCACTTTGACTTGAAACACAAAGCAGGGAAGGAAATGGGAAATGTGGATGGGTTATCCCGCATGCACGCATATTTTGCTGCGGTAGCCCGACCTAGGGGGTCGGATCTAGGGGGGGAGATATGTGGCAAAGAAGGGGGTCGAGTGATTAATGGCAGATATGTGAGAGCAGAACTAATAAATGGGCTCTGCCCGATCACTAAAATGGCCACCCCGATCAGAACTACAGATCACAAAATGGCCGACTGCCAAAACTACAAGTCCCAGAAGCAAGGTGAACCCACAGAAGGTGGAGCCGACACACAGATAAAGGGTCAAGGGAAACCAGGAAGGGGAAGTGAGGGCTGGAAGGATCTGTGAACCATAGAGAAAGAGACAATAGATATTGGCTGGATTTACTGTGTATGAGCTGGACTGTTTTGGACTTACCTGTTGGCGTTTGGACCTGGACCTACTGAGAACCCGATTCGTGTACCGAACCCTGCTATCCTTGACCTTGCCTACGACCTGGGTGGACCAGGACGGAGAGACAAACACACAGGTACTGTCCGGTTCGAAAGAACTCTCATTCTGGGGTAATTTGGTGACAGTTTCCCACTTAATTTGTGACAAATGCTCATAACCTTGAAGAGGTTTGCCACAGTATGCGCAAACAAATAGGTAATAAATAAAAAATTATGAAACCATTCATTCCGATCATTTTCTTTCTTATAACATACATATATAACATACTAAATTCCTGACAAACTATACATATCTACAGGGGCTATGATTTGGTCTTGCTTGTAGCTCATCTTTATCTGCTCTTGTTCTGTTGACCAGAGTTTGCCTGAAAAAATAAATAATGATTATCATTAATATCTATCATATCAGATAGATTATTATTTTCTTGATCAAGCAAGAAAATAATAATATGTTTCAAGTGGGTTTGGTTTGACCAGACCTATTAATAAACATTCTCACCCATAGTATGGAACCAAGGCCCTACTGTTGATTTTCACAATAATTGAATTGCTTGTTCATGCCAATATTACATATTCTCATTGAACCCAATTTACTGGTAATTTACACTGAAAATTACAGGTTATTCAAACCACACACACAAGGTGGACAATCCTGTTTTTTTCGTCAAAAATAATGACTCATTTCGATTGAGCCTCATATGGGAACAGATTGGCCAATGAATGACTCACAATGGGAGGTGGGGAGAGGCAGCATTGTATAGGCTTCTTCCCATACAATATATATCCATTACATTTAAGGCTATTATCAATATGATTGGCATACACTGGGCAGGGCCACTAGAATGCAGGGGTGAGTCAATCTGCCGCCTTTACTACCAAAGTAAGTACAGGGGTATCAATCACCAACAAAACAATGGTGCTGGGTGCCATTCACAGAAAGTATCCCTTATAAGCCTTTGTACGAGTGACATATAGTGGCATAAAAGATTGTAGGGCGTTGCTGTGAATGGACAAGCTGTGTACTGATCCAACATAATCTGATATCAAATAGGAAAGACCAACTGTTTTAATTGGACTCCTCTTTGGCCATAGCAGGCCAATTGGATGTCAACAAAACAAAACTACAGATTGCAAATTAGATTGAATATGTTCTATCATTCCATCAATGTGCACGTGACACACAACACAATGAAAACATATGTATTTCATTTTTGTGCTGCAAATTATTTGCATAAATTCCTGTAATGTGATTACCTGACGATTTCCTGTAACTCTCTCCGCTGTGTAGTGTATTTGAAATAGTTTACTGTATGCGTGTGCTCTGCTTGTGTGTAATCTGCTGCAATGTAAAAGCCATTGAAGAACAGTATTATGAGGTTGACTTGATATGTATTAATAACAACAGCAAAGAGCAGAGATGAATGCATTTGTTTGCATTATGCTTCTCCCCTATTATTTGGATTATATTGCTGTGTACTGTGTGGCTTGGTTAAATTTGTTTAAGCTGAAAGGGCTCGCTCTACCCATTTGTCCCTGTGGTAAGCACTTGAGCCCAAAGTTTTCTGGCCCCTCCTTTCTCAGTCCTTTCAATACTGCTCTTTGTGTTTTGCAAATGTCTTGGAACATTATTCTTGATGCTATGATGACAACTGGGAAAAATAATAGATTTGGACAATGGGATATGGATACTGCCAACAGGTGGAACCTGCAGACATCATTCAATCAAGGTATCCATATGTACCTCACCTTGAATACTTAAAACGTGGCTGTCACAACTATCCTGAGCAATATGTTATTTGTATGTCACAGGTCAATGATATTTTAAGCTGTATTTTAGTGACATAACATTCACAACCAATCCAGAACGGTCTGTTAACACCACCAATCAGGAGCTGTGTTGGATTTAGATACCTGTTGGTATGTCACCTCCACATCTTCCTGCTCAGGGGTTCACTATGTACATGCCGGTTTTATTCTTCTTTCGGGGCTGATCCTGCTGAGAGATATGACTCAGTATCAGACAAATGCATTCATTTCAGAACTTCCTTTTAAAACACCCCTTCCTCTAATGTCTATTGTCAGATTATCCCATCCTCACTAAATGTTTGCAAAAATGATCTAGGCGAAGTTCATGAAATCCATTCAGCATTGTTAGTCCAATACACTTAACACTCACAGTAATTCAAATATTTGGCTTAAAGTCTTTCACTATGGCTTTTCAATTTGCAGCTGTTGCCTTGATGTGGTTTTGGATTGTAGATGATCAAAAGTATTATTGTTCCTATTCTTTTGTAGTTGATTATAATAAGTATCATCAAATGTACAGAGGGGCCCAGGCCAATTTGATTCATTTGTATTGTACAGTGGCTTGCGAAAGTATTCACCCCGTTGGTATTTTTCCTATTTTGTTGCCTTACAACCTGGAATTAACCTGGGGTTCATATCATTTGATTCACACAACATGCCTACCACTTTGAAGATTCAAAATATTTTTTCTTGTGAAACAAACAAGAAATAAGACAAAAAAACTGAAAACTTGTGCGTGCATAACTATTCACCCCCCCCAGAGTCAATCATTTGTAGAGCCACCTTTTGCAGCAATTACAGCTACAAGTCTCTTGGGGTATGTCTCTATAAGCTTGGCACATCTAGCCATTGGGATTTTTGCCCATTCTTCAAGGCAAAACTGCTCCAGCTCCTTCAAGTTGGATGGGTTCCATTGGTGTACAACAATCTTTAAGTCATACCACAGATTATTAATTGGATTGAGGTCTGGGTTTTGACTATGCCATTCCAAGACATTTAAATGTTTCCCATTAAACCACTCAAGTGTTGCTTTAGCAGTATGCTTAGACTCATTGCCCTGCTGGAAGGTGAAGGTGAACCTCCGTCCCAGTCTCAAATCTCATGAAGACTGAAACAGGTTTCCCTCAAGAATTTCCCTGTATTTAGTGCCATCCATCATTCCTTCAATTCTGACCAGTTTCCCAGTCCCTGCAGAAGAAAAACCTCCCCACAGCATGATGCTGCCACCACCATGCTTCACTGTGGGGATGGTGTTCTCGGGGTGATGAGAGGTGTTGGGTTTGCGCCAGACTTAGTGTTTTCCTTGATGGCCAAAAAGCTATATTTGAATCTCATCTGACCAGAGTACCTTCTTCCATATGTTTAGGGAGTCTCCCACATGCCTTTTAGCGAACACCAAACGTGTTTGCTTTTTTTCTTCTAAGGCAATGTCTTTTTTTCTGGCCACTCTTCTGTAAAGCCCAGCTCTGTGAAGTGTACGGCTTAAAGTGGTCCTATGAACAGATACTCCAATCTCTGCTGTAGAGCTTTGCAGCTCCTTCGGGGTTATCTTTGGTCTCTTTGTTGCCTCTCTGATTAATGCCTTCCTTGCCTGGTCTGTGAATTTTGGTGGGCAGCCATCTCTTGGCAGGTTTGTTGTGGTGCCATATTCTTTCCATTTTTTACTAATGGATTTAATGGTGCTCCGTGGGATGTTCAAAGTTTCTGATATTTTTTTATAACCCTACCCTGATCTGTACTTCTCCACAACTTTGTCCCTGACCTGTTTGGAGAGCTTCTTGGTCTTCATGGTGCCGCTTGCTTGGTGGTGCCACTTGCTTCGTGGTGCCCATTGGTTAGTGGTGTTGCAGACTCTGGGGCCATTCAGAACAGGTGTATATATATACTGAGATCATGTGACAGATCATGTAACACTTAGATTGCACACAGGTGGACTTTATTTAACTAATTATGTGACTTCTGAAGGTAATTGGTTGCACCAGATCTTATTTAGGGGCTTCGTAGCAAAGGGGGTGAATACGTTTGCATGCACCACTTTTCCATATAATTTTTTTTTAAATTGTTTAAAACAAGTAATTTTTCAAATTTCACTTCAACAATTTGGACTATTTTGTGTACATGAAATCCAAATGAAAATCGATTTAAATTACAGGTTGTAATGCAACAAAATAGGAAAAACGCCAAGGGGGATGAAAGGCACTGTATTGCACTAATTGTGGTATTAGTAATGTTAGCCGCTGTAATATTCAACATTTCCAGCACCAATGGCAGATAAAGGCTATGTTGAGGTAGACCACTATAAGTGCATGATCAGATGATCAGATTTCATGTTTAGAGGTATTCTTACAATGGTCTCAAAGGTCTTTCCATTGGGTTGCTCCTGTATGGGGGCTTGGGGGCCATGGGAGACATATCCGGGGAAAGAGCCGATGTTGGGGGTGCTCTTTTGTTCATCTTTTGACCTTTTACAGCACCAACGCACCACCTGTTGAGAGAGCAACATATAAGAAAGCTATCAGACATTGCGGAAAACTGTTTGCGTTAAAGTATCACAAATATTTTTTTTCGAATGGACACAAAATACCATGCAGGTTACTCACCATCATGATGAAGATGATAATGAGGAGTAGCAGGATGACAGCGGCTAACACCAACAGAGCAATGGCCCATCCCGGTACCCAGTCTCTGAAACCACCACCATTACCCCCGGAAGCAACGTTGGCAGTTGTGCTAGATTTAGTTGTGGTGCTTGACTGAGGCCTGGTGGAAGACTTCAGGGGACGTTTAGTAGAACCGCCAGATTGGGAGGTGGTTGATCTCTTACTGGTTTTTGCTGGGTCCACCCTCCCAGGTGAAGTACTGGCACGGTGACTTGTGGTTGGTGGAAAAGTTGTATTGGTCCTGTTGTTTCCTCCTGAGCCATCGGTTATCACTAAAGATGACGTAGATGTAACACTGGGTGTACTGCGTGCACTATCGTTTCTCATTCCACTGCCTATAGTGGTAGAGACGGTTGCAACCCCAATTGGACCTTCTTTGGTTTTGTCAAAAGAGGGATCTTTCGTAGTTGTAGCCAATGGAGTGGTTGTTGGCTGGTTAGTAGTAGTGGTTGTTGGCTTATTAGTAGTAGTGGTTGTTGGCTGGTTAGTAGTAGTGGTTGTTGGCTTATTAGTAGTAGTGGTTGTTGGCTGGTTAGTAGTAGTGGTTGTTGGCTTATTAGTAGTAGTGGTTGTTGGCTTATTAGTAGTAGTGGTTGTTGGCTTATTAGTAGTAGTGGTTGTTGGCTGGTTAGTAGTAGTGGTTGTTGGCTTATTAGTAGTAGTGGTTGTTGGCTTATTAGTAGTAGTGGTTGTTGGCTGGGTAGTAGTAGTGGTTGTTGGCTTATTAGTAGTAGTGGTTGTTGGCTTATTAGTAGTAGTGGTTGTTGGCTTATTAGTAGTAGTGGTTGTTGGCTGGTTGGTAGTAGTGGTTGTTGGCTTATTAGTAGTAGTGGTTGTTGGCTGGTTAGTAGTAGTGGTTGTTGGCTTATTAGTAGTAGTGGTTGTTGGCTGGTTAGTAGTAGTGGTTGTTGGCTTATTAGTAGTAGTGGTTGTAGTCATGGGAGTCGTATTTGTTATGGTTGTAGTAGGTGTGGTGGGGATGGTTATGTTTGGAACCACGGCTGGTACTGGTGTTGCTTGAACTGAACAGAGAAAAGAGGAACTCACTCAGGTAAAACATTCAATCAGAGTAATGAATCAATGAATATTACATTATGTAAAAATACAATTGGTATATTTGTATGTCTTACATTCGGTATAATTTGAAAGTATCTGGAGAACGGTAGAAAGATTGGCTTTAATATATTCCAGGAAGAGATACTTGACCACCCATTGATTGATAGCCTCTGTGTAGAAAACTATGGTAGCGTTTGCTATCACTGATCCACGACTGTGAAAGATAAGATTCAGAAAATTAAGAAAGTTAAAGATAATACAGTATAATAACAAATCCAACACCCAACCTTGATCAGGTGGATTGCGGGCATTAAACATGGCTTGCAAACCAGAAGATCAGACGTTTGGCCCTGCGTGAGGCACAGCCATTTTCGATGTTTTTGTTTCAAAGTTTGATATGTCTCTACCCTAACCCACCAAAACTTAACATTAAGAATATTGCGTCATTGAAGCTATCATTTTTACGAGATTATGTTGTTTAGACGAGACAAGTCATTCCAAGTCATAATTTGACGTTTCAGATATAAATACAGTGTTTATACTTTAGTGACACATCCTCTTAAAAGCAGATCTAGGATCCATGTGACTTAGTCAAGCTTACTGTACCTGAAAGTCATTGTTGCAATGCCCTCATAAACGGATCCTGTTGAGCACGTACGACACCCGTAGACTTCAGCAAGCTGCAAAATACTACATTAGTCCACCATTTCCATCATTGTCATGAGACCATCCCTTTCAGAGATCATTCCTGCTGTGATAATTGCTGTAAGTAAGTAAGTAAGCCTTGTCCGAGCCAGAACAGCCCATAGGTCCTTGCTGTGGTATAGTGGTATTGTTTAATTCAAGGCATGGTTCTCAAGCTTACCAATTGGTTGACCTCGTCATACATTTTCTTGTAGTCCTCAGAATTTGGACTCAATAGGGAGTCATTAAAGACCCGATTGGTGATCTCCATGCAGATCTGGTAGGCCATTTTTGCTGTGGGGGTGGTGCTCATACCCGCTGGGGTGACTGAACGGGGCACTCGAAAGAAGCTGGCAGACAGGGCACCTGTGAGAAGCAAAAAGATATACCTTACTCAAGAGGATAAATTAAGGCTATGAGTGTAAGGTGGACAAACTTTCATATTGGGAGTCAGAGGATATTTGAGGGAGCCTAAAGTGCTTACAGATAGATGTAGAGTCTTAATTTGAGCCAGTTTGCTAAAGCAAGAAAATAATCCTGCAGCAATAGGAAATGTGAATTATTAAATGTATTATAATTAAATGGACACTTTTTGTTGGGGTTGATACATTTTATGTGAGGGCAAATCAAGCAAATCAATTACACACTTTAGAAGCCTTTTAAAATTTTGAAGACACGACAAGTTTGCATTTCCTGCTGTGTATGTAACTGTTATGAATGTTGTATTGTCAAATTGTTGTCTACTGTATTTAAATGCCACTTTAAACGTGTACATGATACTGCAATAAAATTGACGTATGGGGACAATAAAGTCAGGAAAGTAAAGTGCAGGAAAATTCTCAGCAGCAAAAGAGATTAAGATCCTACATCTGTGCACATACATAGAGTTAGCTGTTGGCTGTACAGTTTGAGATAGCCTGACGACTGTTAAATAAAATTGTATTTTTACTTACTTTACCAGTTGTCCGTGCGGTTGGTCCTTTTGTAGTTAGGAATGTGAGACAACATATCCACAGGAAAGTATAATTACATCAACTTGTCAAAGAGCTGGTAGTGCTTTCAGATTTCTATCACCTGACGCATGCGGAGAACCATGTAAACACGTTCTTGGCAAGTATGCATACATCTCGTGCATGTATTTTCAACTTGTGCGCATGCTTCAGGTGATATAAATCTGAACGCATTACCTGCGCTTTCAAAAGTTGGATGGAATTATTATTTTCTGGGGATACTGTACATTGTATCACATTCCTACCTGTAAAAGGACACGTACAACCCGTAAAGTAAAATATAATTTTATTTAACATTCAGGCCTGTAGAGATCATAAAAGGAAACTTTCCTACCCAAACACTCATTTATGCCCGACATAGAATTCAATGTGTACCGGATTACTCTATCCTCATTACTCTTTATCTTAGATTACTCTATTCGCATCAGACATCAATTGAAGTACAATACCCCTCTCAAAAGTGTTTGCACTTAGATTGACTTTGCTAATTAGTTGTTGTGGGATGCTCAACTCATGGAGATCTGAGTGTAGAGAACACTCGAGCGATTCCATCACTGTCATTAATATGCAAGGCATTTAGGGTTGGAACTATGACTACAGTATACAAGGACCATTGTCCTTTTAGCTCAAATGAGCCAAACAAAAGTAGATTGAATTGAATTATGGATATATTTCAAAATAAATGTATTTTCAAGTCACAGAAAGTAGGGCATCTTTTCCCGCTTAAAATCAGTCATATATACCTGAATCAACACCAAGACAATCACCAGTCAATTTTTTTGTAGGGGTTGATACATTTTATGTTAGGGCAAGTAAAGTGTGACATTTTTCCAACTTCAAGCTACAGAAACATTTCTCCTTCCTTTTTCCATAAAGCAACAATAATGATGTATTTACTTAACTGAATGAGTTTTCTTACCTGAGATGGCAAATATTAAAATGCATTGTGTAGTCCTCAAAAGGTTAGTCGAAGGTCGTACCATCTTGATGATTAAAATCAGGCTATTTAAACAAATTCAACCAAATATATTATACAAATGATTTAACTTCTCAAGTATGGACTTTTCAATGATGAGTGGAATTTGTCATCTACAGGGTGAGGTACCAGTCTTTTATCTGGGTAAACCTAACTCAGTTTCCACGTGGGTCTGAGGCTGGGCCGTGATAAAACTGAGTGAGAGGTGAATCATACCTCAACTCTGTTTGCTTCTGTGATTCTTGAGCTATAGCATCAAGGCACATTTGTTTGACCTGAACACACAATACACTGAATTGGATCTGAAAAAAATGATATCTATATTTGTCCTGACACTTGTGTAAATCATTGGCTGGGCTGCAATTTAACAATTATTTTATCTGGGAGTCATACTGAGACCAAGGTGTCATTTACAGATGAGCCCTGAATTACATAAATTACTGAGAATACACACTTTAAAACATAAATTCAAAATGCAAGCAGGAACAAAAACATGGTCGTAAAAAACAAACACATTCATCAGTAAAAAGGTCCTCAATCAGCTTTCTGAATTACCCTAGAGGCACCAGAACATCACATTTAACAACATTTTGAACATTGTTCCACAAATAAGGTGCAAAAAAACTAAAAGCTGATTTACCTAACTCAGTAGAGACCAAAGGAATTTCCAGAGTTAGCCATCCCTGAGACAGGTTGTGGTAACTCGTATGTCTAAAGTTGAATAAGGATGTTAGGTAGAGTGAGACCTTTTGTAAAAGGGCTTTATGCATGAAAACATAGCATGTATCAACCTACGTGACATCAAAGAGGGCCAACCAACTTTCTGCTAGAGAATGCAGTGATGAGTACAACAATTGTCGCCCGTAATAAAGCGCTTTAATGAAGTGGCAGCTGCGTTCATATAGAAGATGTTGCCATAGTCTAGGACCGATTAACTCAAAAAATTAGGGGTTCAACAAGGGTTCTTCTAAGATCCTCAAAGTTTTTCAAGAATCTTAGGGTTCTTGGTACTGAAAATTGCCACCAAAAGGTTCTTCCAAGAACCCCATAGGAGGTGGGGTTCATCAACAAACCTTCTTAGTCTTGCAGGAACCGAACTGCCCAACTGAAACATTTGAATTTGGAAGGATAGCTGGTGCAGGCACTTAACTGAAACATTTTAAGATCTCCTCAATTTAAGGTAAGGTTTGTCCCGTGTGTGATCTAAATTGATGTTGTTTTATAATACCATCTATACATATTTGTGCAAATCTTTCTAAAACAGAAAATGGACACAATTCAATGGATATCAATCAAGAAAGAAGTAAGAATATGTAGGCTATAAGAATATGTTGAAGGCTAGCCGTATTGGATGCAGGACTACTCACTTTTGCGTCTGTGTCTGCAGGTATGCAGACGAGGAGGCACACAAAGGTATGTCAATTGGTATTGGTATGTAATGCAGATCACATTTACCATCCTCCTTCCTTACATTTTCAATGAAAATCCCATAGGCCTCTACATTATGGACAAGGTATGTGTATGAAAACCATTATATATAAAACAACAAAATCATTCACATTTACCACAAAAAAGCAAGTTATGAATACTGTTGTGTGCATGTTTTGTCAATCATCTTTATAATTACTATTTTTTGGATTCACAGACTTCACCCTCCCTACACCTCTGATGAATATAACAGGAAACCTGTTAGATCACCATGCACTGCAAAATCATTCTGGCTGTGGATACGGAGAACATCAACACATTAACATCAACACACTCTGCTGGGAGTTTACCTCATATTTGGATTTTGGAATTCTGCTTTGTCTCTAAAATCATAATAAACACTGACAATTAAATATTGTGTTATTGTTATTATGCATGTTATTATTATTATTAATAATAATAATAGGGTTCTTCCTCGAGGATCCATTAAAATCGGTTCTTTGAAGATCTTCAAAGAACTTATAGGGGTTCCCACACAGTTTGAATGTGAAGAACCCCTAAATGATACTCCAAGAACCTTTTATTTTCAGAGTGTAGGAACGTCGACTGAATAATCTGCTTTCAACTATTTAGCGGCAGGACCTATTTCTATAGAAGAGCCTATTATTATTCTCAGCTTCTTAACAAACTCCTCAATATCGTTATTAAAATACGGCTTTTCATCTATCCAGATGCCCAGATATTTGTAAGCAGGGACACGATCAATAGGGACACCATTTTTAAACCAGTTACATGCAGCCTGGTCTAGGCCAATTGAGGAAAGCCTCTGAATTAGCAGAGAGTGATCAACAGTATGGAAAGCCTTTGACAGGTCAATGAAAAAGACAGCACAATGTTGCCTTTTATCCATACAGTTAACCACCTCATTTATAACTAGGGATGCAGCAGAGATAGCGCATTGACCTGGTCTAAAACCTGACTAATGGACATTTTAGAATACATTTCAAAGATAAGAAAGATCTTAAGTGAGAATTAATCAAGGATTCTAATATTTTAGGCAAGAGAGTTAGGCTGATAATTATTGAGGTCACAAGGATCACCACCTTTTGGAAGGGGGAGTACATGGGCTGCCTTCCAAACCTTGGGGCTTGGGGATAGTACCAGATATAATCATCAGGTTAAAAATATGGATTAATGATTCAGTAATCAGGGGGGCAGAAAGCTGCAGCAAAAATGAATCAAGCATATCAGCTCCAATGGATTTGTTATACATACATCTTATTAAGCAAGACATCTAGCACATCACAGATAGTAAATTGTAGAAATGAAAACAAAGATTCACTAGAAGTTGACAGGTTAACCGTCGAGTCAGCTAGAAGCTGGCAGAGGGAAGAGCAGTCGATTGACTGACCAAGGTCAACTACACCACCGTTTCTCTCAAATGAAAAGCCTACCGAGATAAAATGATGATTAAAAGCATCACTTATCCCATTCTTCTCAGTTATGATGCCAGAGTCAGACAGAACTTGTTTATTATTGGAACAGCTAAATAGTTGTGTTAGCATATGGATAACATTATTAATACCATTTTAGACAGAGAGAGGAAGGCATGCATTTGAGACTCGAGAAGGCTAACCAAATAGGTGTTTTTCCAACACTGTACTCTGATGTTGTGTTTTCTCAGTTAGACTAAAACAGAAAAGTGATTTTCTAAATCAGCATTTTCAGTATCTCAATCAAAATGCTTTAATATCTTTGGTTATGATGCAGCTCTTTTATATTTGAACTTAAACTTCTTGATAACTCAATTTCAAATGTTGTCATTGATTAAGATCTGTTTATACACAAACAAATATTCTCCTTGACGTTAGTTTTTTTGCCTAACCTATTCTTATAATTGTGCTTCAAAGGGGAAGGGAGTTGTGTGGCAAAGGAGGACACAAAGAAAGGTTTTGACGTATGTAGCTTGTCACCAGCATGTAAAATGGCTTTTTAATCCATCTATAATATGTTGTATTTGCTGTCGCAAAGCCTTGGAGCCTTTGCTTACTGTTATTAGGTCCTTGTATCCACCCAAATTACTTGTCATGTTGGAACGATTTACACTCTGTTGTGTAATGGCAAACCCTGTGGGATGCAATTCATCAACCAGAAAATAAACTATGAATAAGACCAGGGTTGGGGAGTAACTGATTACAAAAAAAAATGTAACTGTAATCAGTTACCAGAAAAAATATTGTAATCAGATTACAGATACTTTAGAAAAAATAGATGATTACTCATTGGATGACTTTTCATTTCAGAAAGGATGTTTCCAAAACATGTTTTGATTATGACACTTTTCTGTTTTCTCAATGACATTCAATTCACCATTGAAAAAAAGGCTCAAGTTTAAGTTTGTTACACCTGAGCGAGCCTGGCCACAAGTCAGAGACCACTATGATGAAACGCCAAATGCGTTTGATGAATTATTTTTGTCTAGACTATGATTGAGCTGAGTGATTGACTATCCAACACAACACTAATAATCAACAACACAAGCGAGGTACAGTGCCTGTAATCTTGAATTTTCTTCCATGGTCACAAAATGTTTCAAGGCTGGGATTGTATTAACCAATGTATGACCAAATGAACATCATATTACTCACAGGCTAGTGAGACATTGGGTGCAGACTTTCTGTTGATTTTCAACTATGAAAAACTATGTTTCCATTCTGGCTGCCTGCAATCTATTGGCTATCTGTATGCAGTTAGTGCCGCCCAGTGGTAGAATGTGATTAATATCTTACCTAACTTGTCTGCTATATCCAGTACCTATACCGCGGTCCTTGAAGTGCCTCTACAGGGTTCTCAGTGTCCATGTTTATTTTTTTATTTTTTATCCTGCTTACCACAGACGTTGAATTTTGATGCAATTTTTGATGCAAGAACTGCAAAAAGGTTGAGTTTAGGTAACAATAAATTAAATACATTTTAAAAATACTTTGAAACCGAACACTCCACATCATGCCTAGGTTTTGTATTGGTGTCAGGATGAAATCTCCATTTCAACATTTTACCTCTACCCTATGCTGCTTAGAAAGGATGATATTACTAAGCTTATTGTATCATGACTCAAGATATGACCCAGATGCAGACACGGGAGGCGGATAGTACAGTTCTCAGATGATTTATTAGAAACACGGGGCAGGCAAAGGGCAGGTCGAGGGCAGGCAGAGGTTCGTGATCAGGTCAGAGTCATGCAGGTACAGGATGGCAGGCAGGCTCGGGGTCAGTGCAGGCAGAATGGGCAGAACCGGAAAAAAACTAGGAAACAGAATCAGAGAAACAGGAAGGTGGGAAAGAACGCTGGTAAGACCTGACAAGATAAGACGAACTGGCAACAGGCAAACAGAGAACACAGGTATAAATACACAGGGGACAATGGGAAGATGGGCGACACTTGGGGGGGGGGGGGGGGGGTAGAGACAAGCACAAAGACAGGTGAAACCGATCAGGGTGCGACATATTGAGTATGTACAAGTACCTCACTATACCCGACCTCTGTAAGGCATATTGGCAAGTGCCATTGTCAGAGGCTACCAACCCGGAGTCATCAGCCTTCCACACAACATCTGATAATATCAAACATCATATGAACTGTAACTGACTTCTTCTCAAATGCTCAAATGCCTCTTAGACCACAACAGAAAAAACTGAGAATAGCATATAAACATAGCATAGCATATTAACAAGCATATAGTTCAACACAATCAAACCATGATTAATACACAATTCAATAAAATATAGCTTATAAAATAAGTTTAAAATCTTTCATGTACAAGCTGTTATTGTGTGTGTTGACATGGCTGCATGTGTGTTCATAGCCGCATGCATATGTGTGTGTGTGTATGTGTGTGTGTACCTGGCTGCGTGTGTGTGTTTGTGTGCATAACTGCGTGGGTGTGTATGCATGCATAAAAACATGAATGTTCCTAGCTTTCTCATGCTCCTCCTCTGAAGGGGTGTCCCTCCACCCCCCTCAAGTACCTGCAACAAATCACCACATGGAGTTTGTTAGGACATATCAAACTATTTTTAAAGCATGGCAAGCATTGTCAGCTTTTAAAAAATAATAAGAGCACCATGAATTAAAAACATTGTTGCTACGGTCATTTTTTTGGAATACCAAAAACTTCCAGAGAAGTCTTTTAGTAGTGCCAGCACATCTGAATTCTAGTAAAGGTCTCACTTTTGACATATTTATATAAACACAGCAGTATCAGTAGAATGACCAGTAAAACACAGGCCCACAAGACCCACAATCCCCCCCAACTGGGACAGATGAAGACGATCCAAAAGCTGGGACTGATGAGACTTTAAGGACCGCAAAACATCCGACCAATACTCAAAGAAAAATGTATATGAAATAGAGAATATAATTTATTGAAGCGGACACATTACTGTAGATAAAATATAGAATAAATATCTTGACAACTGACTGGCAAAGGTTGCACCTCCAAACCTATGCTTTTTAACACTAACATAACAAATCTTAGACTATCAAAGACATTATGAAAATATAACAAGTGGTCAAATAGGTTCTCTCACCTCCAACTGTCACCCAGCTCTCTAGTTATTCTCCTTCATTAGACATACACTTATAGGAGCTTTCATCTGCCTGATTATGCCACTATGGGGATAGTTAAATTCTCCGATGGTCTCATTCTTGATGCGTAATCCGTCTTTGTAGTACTCAGTCCTGATATCTAAATCCACAGCGCATAGTAATAGATTCTCCCTCAGTCCCCAGGATCACAGCAAAAATATATTTACACTGTAAATCGGCATGCATTAATCAACATCACTATAGATGTCATAGACAGACATCACACACAATTTAACAATTTCGTTTGAGCTTGTATCTCATAATGCATTGAATTCTACAATTACAATTTTCATGGAGTACAACAGTCATACCATGCAATGTGATGTTGACAGCAGTACTGTACTCTCCTGTTCCAGATTCACGCCAGTATACTCCACTGTCCCCTTCAAGTGTGTAGCTGATGGTACATGTGGACCCTGTTACTGACCCCTTGTTATAGTCAGACAGACATTGACAGGTATCCTCTGTCTGTAACTTTTCAGTCTCTATCCAGTAGCGTTCCCCTTCTCCTCAGAGCTCAATGTGAGAGATTTCCATGCAAAATGCTGGGTTTTCTTGGGACTTATGGTAAAATAAACTAAAGGAGGATGCATATCTAATACAAAGACATACTTGGTCAGAGTTTCAACTGAGATACAGTAGTGTGAGATAGACAAGCAGGCAGGCAGACAGACCCATAGAGGCTTACCTCCTGACCAGAGAAAATGAAGTTTGCTATTTGCCTCTCCCAGCTACACACACACATATCCTCCTTTGTAAGTAGAACCAGCAGGGATAAGAGTGTAGAATCTCCCTGCATTCCCATTTCTTATGTCATATAGGGGCTCAAGAGGTTACTCTTCTCTGTATCGAACAATCTTGTTCCAGAAGAACCTCCAGCCTGTAGATAACTCTTTAACCCCACAGCTCAGTCACTGAGTCTCCAGGGTTTGAACCTCTGTCAGTCATTTTGGCAGGACTGATTCTGTACTAGGGCTCTGTACTGGAGTAGCCGGACATCCTGTCCTTATACCACTTATACTCCCAGTCTCTTATATCTAATAATGACTATCTCTCCACTGAATATCTGGGGCCAGTCAGACTACAAGGTCACAACAGCATTGGGTCTGTCTGTACAGACACAACACACACAATAATCTCCATTTTACAATTCTGAATATATTAATCGATACTCATGACAAAAAGCTTGAGGTTACATTAAGAACTGTAAATGGATCATGTGTAGACAATACAATTAAGTAAAATGCATCATCCATTCATGTTTAGGTAAAAAATATAGTTTATTTCAGATTCACCATTAATATTTATCTGGATTGGATCACTGTACAGGGTGTAGTAGGCAGGGTCTTCGCTCCCAGCTCTGCACCAGTATTGCCCTCCATCTGAGACACTGACTCGGCTGTGTAGGAGTATCCAGCGATAGTAACTGGGTCAGAGCCTTGGCTGTGTCTGTACCAGTAGATTGTCCAGCCAGAAGACTCGACTGTACAGGTCAGTGTCACTGTGTCGCCTGTGAATACAGCCCTTTGGCCGGACTTCTGTGTGGCTGTTGGACTATTATCTTTTGGAATTAAGAAAAGGGTGTTATGCAACAGGAAAACATCTATCGAATCTGCTGCCTGATATGTCCTCTTGATGAGTAACTGATCAAAATTCAGTGAGGCAGAATAGCCTACTGACACATAACATGTCTATGATTGACTCAACATTGACTCAATGTCCAACTGTATGACAAAAAGTCGCACACAAGAGAGTAACTCACCATTTATAGTCAGAGTAAACACGTCACTTGGTTATGAAGATGTGGGTCTAGAGAATCTGTTCCCTTCACACCAGTACTGACCCTGGTCAGATACAGAAGCTATACTAATGGTGTGAGAGGCTGCAGTCAAATCATCAGACTGGTTTTGATGTTGAGTCTTTGCCCGACAAAGTGATGCTAGGATATATCATTTATTCAGCTTTTGTGCCGAATAAATTATTATGTTGTTGTCAAGTTGTCAAGCTTCTGGGCATGTGGCGGCAGTGTGTAGGAGGGAGGTTCCTAGGTGTGAGAAGTGTGCAGAAGGGCATGAGACAAATTAATGTGTAGCATTGGGAAAAGTAGTGGTATGTGTTAATTGTAGGGGTGCCCATGGGGCTGGGGACCAGAAATGTCTCGTGTGAGAGAGGCAGGTTGAGGTTTCCAGGGTTAGAGTAGTGCAGAAGTTGTCATATGCTGAGGCAGTGAAGAAAGTAGAGGTAGATGGGAAAAGTGGGCAGGATCCTTAGAGGAGTGGTGTGAGTAGTAGATTTTTACCAGTAGATATGGATTGGCCAACAAGTGATATATGTTTCAGTGAGATTGGATTTTTAGCGTTTATAGCAATGGTTATCAACTGTACCGCAGGGATGGAACGTAAGTTGCAGAAAATTGAGGTTGTGGTGGCAGCTGCAGAGAAGTAATTGGGTGTGTTAAGTGGTGGTGTCGCAGCCTTTCAGGTTGTTGGCCTGAGGTAGGACTAAATAGATTTAAATAGTGGAGTAGGGTGGTGTTATTTGTTATAAAAATAAATAAAAATATGTGTGTGGTGTTAGATGGTAGGGTATGTGTTTATTTATTTATTCAAGCCAAGTGTAAGGGGGTTGTACTCCAGTGTAGTAGGTGGCGGTAATACAACATTTATTGGATGCCAACTGCCATTAAACCTCATCGAAGAAGAATATTTTTTTCATTGGTAAACAGCCTCAGTGAACTACCGGTATCTTCATGTATTCACCATCTTTGTCCTCCCTTCTTGTGTCTTCATCAAAGAGCTCATTGTTAAATCTGTGCCTTCATTCAACGTTGCTAAGGAAGTCCTGAGATTGTTGTCAGTGGTTACAGTGGCGCGAACGCCTTGATCACACCGACAGTGTTTAGGGTTTGGTACCCCAGAATGACATTCATTCCCAATGGAACGCTGCGTGTGCCTTGCAGCATTGCGTTGCAGAAGCAGTGCGTTCTGTGTGGATTTATCGAACGTATGCATCAAATTGTATGTAGAGAAGGCTTGACCGAAATGGTAGTAGAATGTGAATGTTTAACTTTTATTGCACACATTCAGATGATGCTGCGTACCATTTTGCACAATGACACTGTCGATGTTATCGAGGCGTTCGCATTTTAGCTTCCGAGTGAAGGGTTAACAAATTAAGATGGCTGCCCCCTTGGAGTTGTACTGCTGGAAAGGCGATTGGGGTTTACCCTCAGTTGATACAGACTGTCTAACCGTTTTGGTAAGAAATACAATAGGTGATTACAATACGTAAATTATTATTCACCGTTACTGTCGTCACATAAATAATGTCCCTTCAACACAAGGCCACAGAGGGTGAGGACTGAGGTGACCTAGCTAGCTAGCTAACGGTTAGCTTCGCTTTGATGAATGACTGGAATGCACACTCATGTTAGCTAGCTAACTAACTACATCATGTGTTATTGACAACTTGAAATGCATTGAACCAACAATCCTAGGCTGGTCAATGATCGTCACGTTCCCATTATGTTAGCTCAGTTATAACATTTAGCTCAAATCCAGTAAAACATGCTCTTATTATTTAGCCAGGTAACGTTAACTAGTTGGATATGGAACTTGGTCAGGGAGCTCTGTCATTATAATTCTGGTTTATCAGCCAATTTCAGGTTTCTGGTTGCTTGCGTTTGACAAGTCAAGTGTGACATGACTTAAACGGCCTACTGTAACGTTACTACATTGTTGGAATATTGTGTTGAGAATTTCTAGTGCTGAATTTGATGACAGTTTGAACTGGCTTCATGTCTTGGTATTAGCTAAAGCCAAGGATCGAGTAACGTAAACTCGTACATTGCCTTGGTCCGTACAATTGCCCTTATTTTAGCGCCCCAAACGTAATACTTCCAGATCAACTGTACTGTCAATACCATTGTAAAGCACAATTTCACCGCTTTCCAACACAATAATTTACATGACCTAAACGCTGCCCGTTTCTGCATAATTCAAGCAGGCAATGAGCCCCGTCGGGTCTTTTTAAAAATGGCGGTTGGGGAAGCGAAATTAATGCGTGATAGTAAGGAGAGATGTTGTGTGGAAAGTTAGCTTTTTTTCACTAGATCTGTCCAACTTATCACCTTATCGCCTCTAAAATGTAAATAAAACACTATAAAGAGTTTATATTATGTGTCATTACATACCTATTTGAAGGTTTGTGTCGAATATGAATCGGGTTTTTAGGGCGGTGCTAAAGTGATCTTAGAAGTAAACAGAGGCTTTAAGAATGATGATCGCATGCAATGATGACGCAAAAAATGACTATGTATCCCCCCTTTTACCCCGTCACTGTCCATTTCTTGTTTTTAAACGATGAGAGAAGTGCTACACCTGGTGGAGAGAGATTGTAAGACAGAAATAGTTGCTTTATGCGTGCTGTACGTTACATGACACGCTACGATGTAACGGAGGGTCGGTTTTTTCAACTTTTCTCCAATACTATAGAGCCATTACCATGTCGATCAACGCTTGAATAGAAACGTGGTTCACTCCCCCGATTTGAGGTCAACACAGTCGCTACAGTCCCATTAGTTTTCTTTGTAGCCTCGTTTGAATGTTGCGGTTGCGCACATCTGTACGGAATGGGGTGAGTTTACGTAAATGGCGTAAATCAGGGGTGTCAAACTCATTCCACGGAGGGCCTAGTGTCTGCAGGTTTTTGTTTTTTCCTTTCAATAAAGCCCTAGACAACCAGGTGTGGGGAGTTCCTAACTAATTAGTGATGTTAATTCATCAATCAAGTATAAGGGAGGAGCGAAAACCCGCAGACACTCGGCCCTCCGTGGAATGAGTTTGACGCCTGTGGCCTAAATTGTCAAAGGTTATGTTAAACGCTTTCCATTCTATTTTGCTAAACTGTCTTTGCTCAGACCCCAATTTCATAATTTGCGAATTTGTAATTTATAGTGTCTTTTTTTTTATTCTTAAAGTGACTGATAAGTGGCCACTGCAATGTCCAGTCCACAATACGTATTCGTTTGTGAAGTGAAACATTTACAATGGCAATAATGTTTTGTTTAGATTTAATTTACTACTTCTAACTAAACATACAATTCTCTGAGGTCATACACCCAAATATTTGTGGACAGATTAAACACTAGGCTAGGCTATTTCATGACTTTAATTACCAGATGGTGTTTGAGATCTTTGACTGTAAGAAAAAGTGTCAATAATTTAACCGATTTAAGGGGTTAGCCTAGTGTTTGCTTTGTATTCGGCATAGGGTAATTAATATGGAAGCTCATTCCTGCAGTGAACATCGGAGGGCTGGTAACATAGAGATCCTATTACATTATTATAATTCCTAATTCTATGGCAGACTTCATTTAACTAACACACAATTGATGTCATTGTGAATGGTGGTGACTGGAAAGGGACCGGCTCTCACTTTAGCCCCCTTTTGTTGGTGTTTTTGGTTTGAACGCTGGCTAGCCTGTTATTACTTGTCTTTGTTTTAATTTACCCAGCATGGATTATCTCACTGTCCAGTGCAGCTGTCTAAACAGCATGCAGCCATCATCATCACCACCACCGCCCAACTAGCAGGGATCTAAGAAACTAGAGAAAAGCCAAGAAAGGGGAAGAAAACATAAATAAGCACACACTCTTCCCCCTGTATAATTGTGTTTCCTATGGAAAGATGCCCTGTTACCCTTCCCCACACCCGCTGCTGACAGGTCTATAAAATCGAGCGTTGACTAAAATACAGTAGAATAGAATACAGTATATACATATGAGATGAGTAAAGCCATATGTAAATGTTATTTAAACATTTATTAAAGTGACTAGTGTTCCGTTCTTAAAGTGGCCAGTGATTCCAAGTCTATGTATATAGGGCAGCAGCCTCTAAGGTGCAGGGTTGCGTAACCGGGTGGAAGCCAGCTAGTGATGGCTATTTAACCGTCTGATGGCCTTGAGATAGAAGCTGTTTTTTAGGCTCTCGGTCCAAGCTTTGATGCACCTGTACTGACCTCTGTGTGGAAGAACTTGACTGGCCTGCATAGAACCCTGACCTCAACCCCAACAAATACCTTTAGGATGAATTGGATCACCGTCTGCGAGCCAGGCCTAATCGCCCAACATCAGTGCCCGACCTCACTAATGCTCTTGTGGCTGAATGGAAGCAAGTCCCCACAGCAAGTTCCCAGAAGTGTGTAGGCTGTTATAGTAGCAAATGTGGGAACCAACTCCATATTAATGCCCATGGTTTTGGGAAAAGATTTTTGAGAATGTGTCCACATACTTTTGGTTATGTAGTGTAAGTTCCAGCAAAATATGTGTAGACATGATTGGGAGCCACAAGGACATTTCCTGCTGCCTGACAAAGGTCTCTGTCAATTACTGTGGCTCCCTCCTTTGTCTGTATTTTTAGGGGATCTGAAACCCAAATGCTTGTCGAGCTTTCTCAATTTACATGATTTGCACTGCACAATACTACCAGGCTCTTACTTTAAAGCTCCAATTCCGTCTATACAGCATAAACCATAGACTACATCATCTCTCTCCCCATCTCAGGCAGGTGTTGGCATAATCGACAGTAGTTAAAACCATGTTAATGAACAATGTTCATTCCACAGCTTCTGTTTAATGACTTAGGCATACTAGGATAGGGATCTAGACCTTAGTGTTTCTTTCGTTTCCCTCGAGCCAGACACACTTCAGCTGGCAAACCCAAATAGCTTTTTTTCTGAAGGAAATGGAATTTAAAAGTGTCAGGCAAATCCCACAGTGGGAAGGAAACACTCCCATTATTTTTCCCGTGGCAAGGAAAAATGTAATGATTTTCATTCTCATCTGCAACAAAGTGGGGTCTCCATTACTAAACCCACAACCGAGGAGGATGAGGGTGGGGTTATGGTTTCTAACGTATGGTACAATGTCCTGAGCCCTCTCTTATTATAACTACAGTCACACACAGAGGCCATATGGGAGGGGTGAAGGTGATTTTCTTATATACACATCCGAGTATTAAGGTTGTCTTCATTCTGAGAGCTTAAAGTGGTCTAATAGCCATTTCACAAGCCGAGATGAACTGTTCTGTGCTGTCCTGGTTACGCATAGGTTAGTTGCTTGAAACATGCTAGAAATTACGATGTAGGGTCAAAGACATATCCAAACCAGACCAGCACAGTTCGGGTCAGCACGATAGTGCCTAAAGGGTAGGCTATGATAATTGAGCTACTCAAAGAGAGATGAGAGCTCTATAGGCCCAAACTGTCTACATTCAGACATAAGGGAATCTACTGTTTAGTTACTGTACTGACATGCTGAGAAAGTGATGTTTGGACTTCATCACACTCAGATTGTGGGAGGGAGGAATGTTCTGCTTAGCTGCTCTAAAGCTGCATAGCAGCCACTGTGGGGTTGGAGGCCACTTGGCAGTGTTATATGATCTGCCATGACAAGGCAGACAGGGCTTTATTTTGTCAGGCCACAGAATGAGTAATCTCATTCAGGTTTCACTTAAGATATTTTCCTAAGTCATGGGCCATTTTCTAAAGCTGTGTCAGTGTTGTCCTGCTCCAGTGAACAAACACATACTGGGCACAAAACACATCAAGGTATTAAAACCTCTTGAAGCTAGGGGGCAGAATTTTTATGTTTGGAAAAATAACGTTCCCAATGTAAGCTGCCTATTTCTCAGGTCCAGATGCTAGAATATGCATATAATTGACAGAGTAGGATAGAAAACACTATAAAGTTTCCAAAACTGTCAAAATATTGTCTGTGAGTATAACAGAACTGATTTTGCAGGCGAAAACCTGAGGAAATCCAACCCGGAAGTGACTCTTATTTTGAAAAATCACTGTTCCATTGCCTGCCTTTCGTCCATTTAAAGGGATATCAACCAGATTCCTTTTCCTATGGCTTCCTCAGGGTGTGAACAGTCTTTAGACATAGTTTCAAGCTTTTATTCTGAAAAATGAGCGAGATTTATCAAATTGCGTCAGTGGATAGCTGAATGTCCTTCCATTAGTTCATGCGTGCGAAAGTTGTAGCTCAACATTTTCTTTATCTCTGTTATTGAATAGTTTACCGTCCGGTTGAAATATTATCGATTATTTAGGTTAAAAACAACCTGAGGATTGATTATTAAAAACGTTTGACATGTTTCTAAGAACTTTACGGATACTATTTGGAATTTTCATCAACCCTTGATGACCTGTTTAAGGCTGTGGAATACTGAACATAACGCGCCAAACAAATGGAGTTTTTTTTATATAAAAATAATCTTTATCGAACAAAAGGAACATTTATTGTGTAACTGGGAGTCTCGTGAGTGCAAACATCCGAAGATCATCAAAGATAAGCGATTAATTTTATTGCTTTTCTGACTTTCGTGACCAATCTACATAGCTGCTAGGTGTTTGTAATGTTTTGTCTAGTGATCGATAAACTCACACAAACGCTTGGATTGCTTTCGCTGTAAAGCATATTTTCAAAATCTGACACGACAGGTGGATTAACAACAAGCTAAGCTGTGTTTTGCTATATTGCACTTGTGATTTCATGAATATAAATATTTTTAGTGTTTTTTTATTTATTTGGCGCTCTGCAATTCAGCGGTTGTTGATGAAAATGATCCCGCTAAAGGGATCCGTGCGTCAAGAAGTTAAGAACCATTGTTTGACAGCATGCATTCACAGTATCAACATCCAGGCCAGTTTACCTAATTTGACTTTCTAGCTACCTGTTTTTTACTTAACAATAAAGGTGTCTTGGTCAGGTGTAGGGTTGCAACAGTCTGGTAACTTACCTACAATTCCCAGGTTTTCTAGAAATCCTGGTTAAAGGATTCTGGATTTTGTACTTATTCCCTCCTGATTCCAGGATATTCCCAACCAGGATTTATGGAAAACTAAATTCTTTAGCAGTCTAGCTTATTTGTAAACTCAGCAAAAAAAAAGAAGTCCTTTCACTGTCAACTGCGTTTTATTTTCAGAAAACTTTTAACATGTGTAAATATTTGTATGAACATAACAAGTTTCAACAACTGAGACATAAACTGAACAAGTTCCACAGACATGTGACTAACATAAATGTAATAATGTGTCACTGAACAAAGGGGGGGTCAAAATCAAAAGTAACAGCCAGTATCTGGTGTGACCACCAGCTGCATTAAGTACTGCAGTGCATCTCCTCTTCATGGATTGCACCAGATTTGCCAGTTATTGCTGTGAGATGTTACCCCACTCTTCCACTAAGGCACCTGCAAGTTCCCAGACATTTCTGGGGGGAATGGCCCTAGCCCTCCCCCTCCGATCCATCAGGTCCCAGACGTGCTCAATGGGATTGAGATCTTCGCTGGCTGTTCGCTGGCCATGGCAGAACACTGACATTCCTGTCTTGCAGGAAATCATGCACAGAACGAGCAGTATGGCTGGTGGCATTATCATACTGGAGGGTCATGTCAGGATGAGCCTGCAGGAAGGGTACCACATGAGGGAGGAGGACGCACAGCGCTGAGATTTCCTGCAATGACAACAAGCTCAGTCCGATGATGCTGTAACACACCGCCCCAGACCATGACGGACCCTCCACCTCCATATCGATCCCGCTCCAGAGTACAGGCCTCGGTGTAACGCTCATTCCTTCGACGATAAACGCAAATCCGACCATCAGCCCTGGTGAGACAAAACCGCGACTCGTCAGTGAAGAGCACCGTTTGCCAGTCCTGTCTGGTCCAGTGATGGTGGGTTTGTGCCCATAGACAACGTTGTTGCTGGTGATATCTGGTGAGGACCTGCCTTACAACAGGCTAACAAGCCCTCAGTCCAGCCTCTCTTAGCCTATTGCGGACAGTCTGAGCACTGATGGAGGGATTTTGCATTCCTGGTGTAACTCGGGCAGTTGTTGTTACCATCCTGTACCTGTCTCGCAGGTGTGATGTTCGGATGTACCGATCCTGTGCAGGTGTTGTTACACGTGGTCTGCCACTGCGAGGACAATCAGCTATCCTTCCTGTCTCCCTGAGGCGCTGTCTTAGGCGTCTCACAGTACGGACATTGCAATGAATTGCCCTGGCCACATCTGCAGTCCTCATGCCTCCTTGCAGCATGCCTAAGGCACGTTCACGCAGATGAGCAGGGACCCTGGACATCTTACCTTTGATGTTTTTCAGAGTCAGTAGAAAGGCCTCTTTAGTGCCCTAAGTTTTGTTTATGGTTCATTGAACAAGCATGGGAAACAGTGAAGATCTGTGAAGTTATTTGGATTTTTACAAATTATCTTTTTTGCTGAATTTAGTTCAGGCCCTCGTTTTAAACATTTCCAGGATGGATTTCAAAATGAATGTGATATTTGGGCCAAGTTTAGGCAATAGCAAACTTTGCTTGTATTTCCTTGTAAATGTCAGTCAGTGTTTGTTTAGTGTACTGTAGGTTTGTATTTCCCTCTATGTGAAATAGGCTATGCATTCCTCTCCATCCCTACGGACACCCAAAAACGAAGATGATTTATAGAGCGCTCCGAGCGCCACAGAGTACCTCAATCCTCAGTGACATTTGCCAACAGTGTTGCGGGTGAGGGTATCTGCGTTTTATGTCTTTTAACTGCGGTTTCCTAGGGGTTTCAGAAAATGGTGGGTGTGAACCTCAGGAAGTCGACTTAGGGGTTCTTCCCCCCTCCTCTCCTTTCTTTTTCTTTCCCCTCTTACTCCTCCTACCACCACAACCACCCAGCTAGATTTTAAGTTGACCTCTGTAAGGGTGACTACTTTTAGCCTACTTTATGCCAAAGCGATGATTGACGTCTTTGTTTTCAATTAAACCCAGCTAGTTTGAGTCTAGGGAATATTGAATGTATCCCCCCCTCAACTTTGAAGAGGCCTAGCCTACATGTAGACCTATTTTAGAGAGTGCAGGTTGGTTGTTTCAGTTTGTTGGCCTGACGTCCTGGGGGTTTAACTTAAAGTTCTTACAGTGAAATGCTTACTTACAAGCCCTAACCAACAATGCAGTTTAACATTTAAAAAATACCTAAAGAAAAATAAGAATAATTAACATAACTAACAAATAATTTAAGGAGCAGCCGTAAAATAACAATAGTGAGGCTATATACAGGGGGTACTGGTACAGAGTCAATGTGTGGGGGCACCTGTTATTCGAAGTAATTGAGGTAATATGTACATGTAGGTAGAGTTAAAGTGACTATGCATAGATAATAACAGAGAATAGCAGCGGTGTAAAAGAGGGGTGCAATGCAAATAATCTGGGTAGCCATTTGATAAGATGTTCAGGAGTCTCTAGGCTTGGGGGTAGAAGCTGTTTAGAAGCCTCTTGGACCTAGACTTGGCGCTCTGGTACCGCTCGCCAGTCTATGACTAGGGTGGCTGGAGTCTTTGACAATTTTTAGGGCCTTCCTCTGACACTGCCTGATATAGAGGTCCTGGATGGCAGGATGCTTGGCCCCAGTGATGTACTGGGCCGTTCGCACTACCCTCAGTAGTGCCTTGTGGTCGGAGGCCGAGCAGTTGCCATACCAGGCAGTGATGCAACCAGTCAGGATGCTCTCGATGGTGCAGCTGTAGAACCTTTTGAGGATCTGAGGATCCATGACAAATCTTTTCAGTCTCCTGAAGGGGAATAGGTTTTGTCGTGCCCTCAAACCATGCTAGTTTGTTGGTGATGTGGACGCCAAGGAACTTGAAGCTCTCAACCTGCTCCACTACAGCCCCGTCGATGAGAATGGGGGCGTGCTCTATCCTCCTTTTCCTGTAGTCCACAATCATCTCCTTTGTCTTGATCACATTGAGGGAGAGGTGGTTGTCTTGGCGCCACGCGGTCAGGTCTCTGACCTCCTCCCTATATACTGTCTCGTCGTTGTTGGTGATCAGGCCTAGCACTGTTGTGTCATCAGCAAACTTAATGATGGTGTTGAAGTCGTGCCTGGCCTTGCAGTCATGAGTGAACATGGAGTACAGGAGGGGACTGAGCACGCACCCCTGAGGGGCCCCCGTGTTGAGGATCAACGTGGCGGATGTGTTGTTACCTACCCTTACCACCTGGGGGGCGGCCCGTCAGGAAGTCCAGGATCCAGTTGCAGAGGGAGGTGTTTAGTCCAAGGGTCCTTAGCTTATTGATGAGCTTTGAGGGCACTATGGTGTTGAACGCTGAGCTGTAGTCAATTAATAGCATTCTCACATAGGTGTTCCTTTTGTCCAGGTGGGAAAGGGCAGTGTGGAGTGCAATAGAGATTGCATCATCTGTGGATCTTTTAGGGCGGTATGCAAATTGGAGTGGGTTTAGTGTTTCTGGGATGATGGTGTTGATATGAGCCATGACCAGCCTTTCAAAGCACTTCATGGCTACAGACGTGAGTGCTACAGGTCGGTAGTCATTTAGGCAGGTTACCTTAGTGTTCTTGGGCACAGGGACTATAGTGGTCTACTTGAAACATGTTGGTATTACAGACTCAGACAGGGGAGGTTGAAAATGTCAGGATATTCTTGCCTTTTGAGTTTGCCTAACGAGATCTCCCGGTCTTTGAAGGAGCCGTTGTGTTATTTAAACATTCACTGACTTTTCAAGAAGGTAATGAGCTTTGTAATCTGGTATTTTGGCCGGAAAAGAGTCATGCACTTCTCTTCAGTTCCAAAGACATGTAATTTCTTCAGTGCGATCTGGAAGAAGTGGTGGTCTTTTTGCTTGATTAGTTTCTCTGTGGTGAAAGAGGCATCTCACTGTCCTAAAGTATAAGGCACCAAAGTAATCCATAAGACTCCATTACTGTGGTCCTGTATGGCTTAGTTGGTAGAGCATGGCGCTTGCACAGCCAGAGTTCTGGGTTTGATTCCTGGGGCCACCAATATGTAAAATGTATGCACGTGTTACTGTAACTTGCTTTGGATAAAGGCATCTACTAAATGGCATTTATTATATTGAGTCATAAGCTTTATTGGAAACTGTTTGCTCATCTGTTTCTCTGTCTTTCTCTCAGGCCTATGCCAAATTTGCTGGTGCTCCACTTAAAGTCCACAAGATCACCAACCCCTGGAGAAGCCCCACAGGTAATTCCAACCCAGAGCACTGTAATGTTCTGTTCTCACTAGTGATGGGGGGATAAAAATCGATACATCTTGCAATATTATTTTGGATGATATTATATTGATATTTTGACTTCAAGTATCAATTTGAAAAGTCGTATTTTTTTGCTAGGTAGCTTGGCTAGCGCTAGTCGGCAGTACCTGTGCCAAAACTCCAGTATTTTTCATCTTCTTTTAAATAGAGGCAACACGTTTTCAGCACTTTTATTTCCATCACTGATCAAAAGTCATTTTCTTATGCTGTCTCGTCTCTCTGCAGCAGGAACACCATTAGGAACACCTGCTCTTTCCATGACATAGACTGGACCAGGTGAAAGCTATGATCCCTTATTGATGTCACTTGTTAAGTCCCCTTCAATCAGTCTAGATGAAGGGGAGGAGACAGGTTAAGGAAGGATTTTTAAGCCTTGAGACAATTGAGACATGGATTGTGTATGTGTGCCATTCAGAGGGTGAATGGGCAAGACAAAGATTGAAATGCCTTTCAACAGGGTATAGGTGCCAGCTACACCGGTTTTAATGTGTCAATAACTGCAATGCTGCTGTTTTTCACACTCAACAGTATCATGTGAGTATCAAGAATGGTCCACCACCCAAAGGACACCCAGCCAACTTGACACAACTGTGGGAAGCATTGGAGTCAACATGGGCCAACATCCCTGTGGAATGCTTTCGATACCGTTTAGAGTTCATGCCCTGACGAATTGAGACTGTTCTGAGTGCAAAAGAGTGTGCAAGTCAATATTATGAAGGTGTTCCTAATGTTTTATACACAGTGTATAGTGAGCAATATGTTTGGAACATCAAATCGCAATCGAATCACAATACATATAGAATCGGGAGAATTGCAATTCTTATCTCATCGGCATCTAAGCAGTTTGATATCGTAATGAGGTTCCTGGAAATTCCCAGCCCTAGTACTCACCATGCCTTTTTGGGAATGACCTCCTCACCGAACTCAGTACAGGGTCACACACAACCTGACTCCCATAGCGTTACTTTACCGTCTGCGTTCACTCACCCTTAGGAACGAAGAAAGCGATGGTTTGATATATGAGAACAGGAAGCTCTTACTTTCCCCCTCTTCTCACTGGAGTAGAACAGGGGTCACAGGTCGTGTGGTAACAGTCAAAAAGGTCAGCGAGCACCTGACGTTCTCATATCTCTCAGTACCACCTCCTTTGTATGTCAGCCCAGTTTTGCTGCACCCTCCTGGCTTCTTCACACCACAGGGGGTTCAGACGACTGAGGTCGTTATGGTTACTGTCTGGATCGTTGTTTTTTGCATTCCTGCTATGCATTTCAGAAGATCGCTATATCATATTAATGTGTTTCCTGAGATGTTAAACACTTCCACGCGTTGTGAGTGAGGTCTGATAATCTGAGCAGCGCGATTGCAATAAATACGACCTTGATAGCACCCTTTCGGCTGACTGCTTTTGTCCTTCATTTCAGGTACCTTGCCGGCACTGAAGACCACAGAGGAAAGTACTCGTAGTCTTTCCAAACCCAGTAATATCATCATTCACCTTAGAAAACAGGTGAGTCCTATTTCCACCATGTCTCTTCCCACAGGGGAGATGAATGGTAAACAGGCGAAAGACAACCTCCCCCTCCACCCCCATCGTTTTGGAGAGGGAACATGTGGGTAACGATGCTCTGCCAAATTATGAGCTGTTCTGTAGGAAACAGATGTGTGTTAATGTAATACTAAATGGTTGAGACATTCTTAGTAACAAACAGGTGAGTGACATCCGGAGCCATTTGTAGATATCGTCATAGTCAGGAACTGATTTCCAATGTGTACTGCTTTTGGCTTCAAGGTATATTCCGTTGCATATACATTTTGGGCATGCAGAATCAAGGCACAAATTCGTTTCACGAGGGTTTTCTTGAGCTCCAGTAACAACATGGTAATCTCTATCCATATCTGGGTGGCAGGGTAGCCTAGTGGTTAGAGCGTTGGGCTAGTAACCGAAAGGTTGCAAGTTCAAATCCCCAAGCTGACAAGGTACAAATCTGTCGTTCTGCCCCTGAACAAGGTAGTTAACCCACTGTTCCTAGGCCGTCATTGAAAATAAGAATTTGTTCTTAACTGACTTGCCTAGTTAAATATAGGTAAAAAAATGAAATAATCTATAGTTGGGTTGGGCACTAGTTATTTAGTTGGTGCGTTCAAGTTAAATCGTCAGTACTCAGTGGCGGTTCACACTCTCGGATTTAAAGTTTATGTTAAACAATTTTTTATGTGATTTATGAGTGGTTGCATTGACCTTTATTGGTAGAAAGTCTTGGCATAGTGATTGCACGGTGTTGGGCTGTAAGCACAACCCCCACCTGTGGACGTCGGGCCCTCATACCACCCTCATGGAGTCTGTTTCTGACCGTTTGAGCAGACACATGCACATTTGTGGCCTGCTGGAGGTCATTTTGCAGGGCTCTGGCAGTGCACCTCCTTGCACAAAGGCGGAGGTAGCGGTCCTGCTGCTGGGTTGTTGGCCTCCTCCACGTCTCCTGATGTACTGGCCTGTCTCCTGGTAGCGCCTGCATGCTCTGGACACTACGCTGACAGACACAGCAAACCTTCTTGCCACAGTTTGCATTGATGTGCCATCCTGGATGAACTGCACTACCTGAGCCACTTGTGTGGGTTGTAGACTCCGTCTCATGCTACCACTAGAGTGAGAGCACCGCCAGCATTCAAAAGTGACCAAAACATCAGCCAGGAAGCATAGAAACTGAGAAGTGGTCTGTGGTCACCACCTGCAGAACCACTCCTTTATTGGGGGTGTCTTGCTAATTGCCTACAATTTCCACCTTTTGTCTATTCCATTTTCACAACAGCATGTGAAATTTATTGTCAATCAGTGTTGCTTCCTAAGTGGACAGTTTCACAGAAGTGTGATTGACTTGGAGTTACATTGTGTTGTTTAAGTGTTCCCTTTATTTTTTTGAGCAGTATATATATATATATATATATATATATATATATATATATATATATACCAAAAATATAAATGCAACAATTAAGATTTTACTCAGTCACAGTTCATATGAGGAAATCAGTCAATTGAAATATATTCATTAGGCCCAAATCTACGGATTTCACATGACTGGGCAGGGGTGCAGCCATGGTTGGGCCTGAGAGGGCATAGGCCCACCCACTGGGGAGCCAGGCCCAGCCAATCAGAATTCGTTTTTCCCCCACAAAAGGGATTTATTACAGACAGAAATACTCCTCAGTTTCATCAGCTGTCCGGGTGGCTGATCTCAGACAATCCGTCAGGTGAAGAAGACGGATGTGGAGGTCCTCGGCTGGCGTGGTTACATGTGGTCTGCGGTTTTTAGTCCGGTTGGACGTAATGCCAAAATCTCTAAAATTATGTTGGAGGTGGCTTATGGTAGAGAATTGAACATTCAATTCTCTGGCAACCGCTCTGGTGGATTTTCATGCAGTCAGCATTCCAATTGAACATTCCCTCAACTTGAGACATCTGTGGCATTGTGTTGTGTGACTTGTGTGACAAAGCTGCACATTTTAGAGTGTCCTTTTATTGTCTCTAGCACAAGGTGCACCTGTGTAATGATCATGCTTTTTAATCAGCTTCTTGATATGCCACACCTGTCAGGTGGATGGATTATCTTGTCCATTGAGAAATGCTCACTAACAGGGATGTAAACAAATGTGCACAAAATTAGATAAATAAGCATTTTGTGCCTATAGAACATTTCAGGGTTCTTTCATTTCAGCTCATGAAACATGAGACCAACACTTTACATGTTGCGTTTATGTTTTAGTTCAGTATAGATTCCTCTCTGTGCTTTGTAAAGGCCTTTTCACCAGAACCTTTGCTATGACAGCCTTTTTTCCTGGTGAATTCTATTGACTATTTTGTAACGGCATCCATACTCTCATCTAGGACCTGATATCCCATATCTAAACTAAGTGACTGACTGTCCTTGTCTTTCAGAAATACAACGCTGACTATGACCTCTCAGCCAAGGAAGGGGCGGACACTCTCGCCTTTGTGTCACTACTGGAGGAGAAACTGCTGCCCGCATTGGTGAGATAACGTCTGCATGTGGAGAGGGCGAGGGAAGGCCGGAGGAAAGAGATGACAGTTTGTTTTTCTCTCTTCACATACGTAGAACATAGAAAGGGAAAGTGAGATGAGAAGACGGGTAAAGGGTGGATATGGTTTAGCAGATCAGGGTAAAACAGGGGCATGGGTTCAACACACACACTCACAAATAACCATATCCACATCTTAACATTCCCATTATTGACTTTCTATGGTGGTTGATGATGATCCAAACAATATCAAAGGTCTCGGCTCGTTCAGTCTGTGCCAGGGGGAGGAGTTGGAGTTACCCCTGTGGATTCAGGAATGCTTGCAAGTCATTGAAAAGGGGAAATAAATTCTGTCTGACACCATACCCAAACCGGGCGCGTGTGTTCGTCCACCCGCCATCGTGCGCAAATTGATTTTGTCCCCCCCACACCAAACGCGATCACGACACGCAGGTTGAAATATCAAAACAAACTCTGAACCAATTATATTAATTTGGAGACAGGTCGAAAAGCATTAAACATTAATGGCAATTTAGTTAGCTAGCTTGCTGTTGCTAGCTAATTTGTCCTATTTACCTAGCTTGCTGTTGCTAGCTAATTTGACCCGGGATATAAACGTTGAGTTGTTATTTTACCTGAAATGCATAAGGTCCTCCGACAATTAATCCACACATAAAACAGTCAACCAAATCGTTGCTAGTCATCGCTCCTCCTTCCAGGCTTTTTCTTCTTTGGACTTTATATGGCGATTGGCATCTAACTTTCATAGAATTACCACCACGACGACCGACCTCAATTCGTCTTTCAATCACCCATGTGGGTATAACCAATGAGGAGATGGCACGTGGGTATCTGCGTCTATAATCCAATGAGGAGATGGGAGAGGCAGAACTTGCACCACGCTCAGCGTCACAAATAGAACTGACTTCTATTTTAGCGCCTGGCAACGCAGACACTTGTTGGCATGCGCGATCAGTGTGGGTGCAATGATTTGAATAACATGTATGTGTACATTTATTTTGCGACGCGAGCGGTTTTATCAGCATGTGACCCACTCCTAATCAATATCACCTTTTTTAAATGCTTTCGCCTGGCATGACCTTCAGTGGGCAAGGTTAAATGCCAGGTTTTTGTCTTGGTAATGCAATTGCTCTCTTAATATTACATGAAAAGTAAGTTATTGTGAAATATGCTTTAGAACTATGAAATAATAGATTTCTACTCAGCTTAATGTTGAAGGGAAAGTAGGCATTCATCGTCAAAGCTTTTGAAGCTTAATTGAGCATTGATTAGCAGCGATAGTACCCAGCTCTATGGTAATGTACCAATTTTCATTCTAGCATACCACTTAGTGTGCAGCAATGTATTGGGCATGTATTCTTAGTAGTAGGCTAATATGGACATTGGAACATGGCTCAGGGACAGTGATTGAGCAAGACAGGCTTGCCTGTGTTTACTGTTTGGGCCCTGTGGAGAATCCTCATAAGTTTACTGTGTCCAACCTGGGCTGCATTTCCTGTATAAAAGTGTCTGGCTTCCTGTGTAAAAAAAGGTGATCATGAAACAGTCGACAGACGTTGTCTCTGAGGGGAAGGAGATGCGTCTGGAAACAAGCGGAAGAGTCTCAAGTACGTTTGACCATACCTGGGGTGACCCCTTGCATCTGCACTGAGCCCCTGGGAATAGAGCAGCAGTGTGGCCTTACTATTAGGAAAATGGCACCCCAAGATGGTCAGGTTAAATGTCGTTGTGCCCCTGGTTAAATCTCATGAATTATGTCATCAAATTCAAAATTGGAGTCCTAGCCATTGATACTATTTCCAACAATAGGATCAACTGTTTCCCATATTGGAAAGTCAGGGTGGTCCTGTTCTATTAATTCTGTCTGATATTGGGAGTTGACCGTTTGATAACCTATGGTGTTGACAGGGTAGGAACTACTGTGGAACACGCACGTTTCTCCACCTTGAAAAGATCACAGGTGTGTTTTGAAAAAAGGTGCATTTGATCTTCATTGTTGTGTGTTGGATCAATAACGTGCCTTTGATAATTTGTTGTAGTTACTCTAGCAGTACATAATGGTCGCAATCTATGGTACCTGCCTCTTCTGTTCTCCTCCATCCATTTACAGCGCCTTCAGAAAGTTTTCATACACCCTTGACTTATTCCACATTTTGTTGTTACAGCCTGAATTCAAAATTGATTAAATACTTTTTTTTCTACACACAGTACCCCATAATGACAATGAAAACATGTTTTTAGAAACGTTTGCAAATTTATTGAAATTGAAATGCACTACATGACCAAAGGTATGTGGACACCTGCTTATCGAACATCCTCATTTGAAAATCATGGGCATTAATATGGAGTTGGTGCCCCTTTTTGCTGCCATAACAGCCTCCACTCTTCTGGGAAGGCTTTCCACTAGATGTTGGAACATTGCTGCGGGGACTTGCATCCATTCAGCCACAAGCATTAGTGAGGTTGGGCAATTAGGCCTGGCACGCAGTTGGCATTCCAATTAATCCCAAAGATGTTTGACAAACCATTTCTGTATGGACATGGCTTTGTGCAAAAGGCCTTCCCTAAACTGTTGCCACAATCACAGAATCGTCTAGAATGTCATTGTATGCTGTAGCTTTAAGATTTCCCTTCACTAGCACAAACCATGAAAAACAACCTCAGACCATTATTCCTCCTCCACCAAACTTTACAGGTGGCACTATGCATTCGGGCAGGTAGTGTTCTCCTGGCATCCGTTAAACCCATATTCGACCGTCAGACTGCCAGATGGTGAAGCGTTATTCATCACTCCAGAGAACGCGTTTCCACTGCTCCAGAGTCCAATGGCGAAGAGCTTTACACCACTCCAGCCGACGCTTGGCGTTGCACATGGTGATCTTATGCTTGTGTGTGGCTGTTTGGCCATGGAAACCCATTTCATAAAGCTTCCAACCAACAGTTATTGTACTGATGATGCTTCCAGAGGCAGTTTTGAACTCGGTAGTGAGTGTTTCAACCAAGGACAGACAAGTTTTACTTGCTCATTCTGTGAGCTTGTGTGGCCTACCATTTCGTGGCTGAGCTGTTGTTGCTCCTAGATGTTTCCAATTCACAATAACAGCACTTATAGTTGACCGGGGAGCTCTAGCAGGGAATAAATTTGACAAACTGACTTGTTGGAAAGGTGGCTTCCTATGACAGTGCCATGTTGAAAGTCACTGAGATCTTTAGTAAGGCCATTCTACTGCCTATGTTTGTCTATGGAGATTGCATGGCGGTGTGCTCAATTTGATAGACCTGTCAGCAACAGGTGTGGCTGAAATAACCAATCCATTACTTTAAAGGGGTGTCCACATACTTTTGTATATATAGTGTATCTCCTTTTACATAAATATTCACACTCCTGAGTCAATACATGTTACACCTTTGGCAGTGATACACCTTTGGCAGTGATTAAAGCTGTAAGTCTTTCTGGGTAAGTCTCTAAGAGCTATGCACATCTGAATTGTACAACATTTGCCCATTTTTATTATATTCTAAATTCTTTAAGTTCTATCAAATTGGTTGTTGATCATTGTTAGACAACCATTTTCAAGTCTTGCAATAGATTCAAGCAGATTTAAGTCAAAACTGTAACTCGACCACTTGGGAACATTCACTGTCTTCTTGGTAAGCAACTCCAGTGTAGTTTTGGCCTTGTGTTTTAGGTTATTGTACTGCTGAAAGGGAATTAATCTCAGAGTGTCTGGTGGAAAGCAGACTTAACCAGGTTCTACTCAAGGATTTTGCCTGTGCTTAGCTCCATTACATTTCTTTTTTTATCCTGAAAAACTCCCCGGTCCTTAACGATTACAAGCATAACCATAACATGATCCAGCCACCACTATGCTTGAAAATATGGAAAGTGGTAATCAGCAATGTGTTTTATTGGATTTGCCCCAAACATAACACTTTTGTATTCAGGACAAAAAGTGAAATCCTTTTCCACATTTTTTTGCACTATTACTTTAGTGCCTTGTTGAAAACAAGATGCATGTTTTGAGATATTTGTTTTCTGTACAGGCTATCTCCTTTTCACTCAATCAATTAGGTTAGTATTGTGGAGTAACTACAATGTTGTTGTTCCATCCTATCACAGCCATTAAACTGTGGTAGGAAGAACGCCTATATCTTCGTAGAGACTGGGTGTATTGATACACCATCCAAACTATCATAAATAACTTCACCATGTTCAATGTTTGCTTTTTTTATTTGTACCCATCTACCAATAGGTGTCCTTCTTTGTGAGGCATTGGAAAACCTTCCTGGTCTTTGTGATTGAATCTGTGTTTGAAATTCACTGCTCGACTGAGTGATGATAATTGTATGTGTGGGTTACAGAGATGAGGTAGTCATTCACAAATCATATTAAACACTATTGTTCCACATAGTGAGTCCATGCAACTTATTACGTGACTTGTTAAGCACATTTCTACTCCTGAACTTATTTAGGCTTGCCATATGAAAGGGGTTGAATACTTATTGACTCAAGACGTTTCAGCTTTTCATTGTTAGATAATTTGTTTAAATTATTATTATATATCTTTTTTAATTGATTTCACTTTGACATTATAGGTAATTGTGTGTAGGCCAGTAACAAAAAAATTCAATTTTAAATTCAGGCTAAAAAAGTCCAGGGGTATGAATACTTTCTGAATGCACTGTATATGTCTGTCCCTGCCTTTCTCTGTCTCTCTCCATCTCCCTCCTCAGATCTACACACAGTGGGTGGACTCAAAAAACTATGTGGACGTGACACGGCGCTGGTACGCCGAGAACATCCCCTTCCCACTCAACTTCCTGCTGCCCAACCGCATTCACAACCAGCAACTGGAAAGGCTGAGGCTGGTGAGGGGAGACCCCACACTGGAGCCTGGGGAGCAGCTGGAGAAGGAGGTGAGGAGGAACGGTTGAGGGTGAGAAAGACATATTATGAAAGAAGATAAGAGAGTGTGAATTGACACAATGGGATTCTGCAAATGGGCAGGTAGCAGGTGAAGGGATGAGATAGAAGGTGAAGAAGAGGGTGATGTAGAAGAGAGGAACAAAGAGTTTATTCAGACGGTGAGAATGAAGAGATGGAGGGGAGTGATGAAAGAAGGTCTTGAGAAGGAGGTGAAAAACGAGTATCACCGCAGGGCATAAATTAGGGGTTATACGGTCAAGTCTATGGAAGGACTATTATCACTAAAAATGGCAGCTAGCTATTACTAGAGGACCTTGAATTGGCTCTTTGGTACACTGACATGGAGAGGGTAGTTCATAGCATTCCCAAAAAGCCAAAACAGTCTGTGTTTTCACAACACACGGTAATTGGGTCAGGCGGTTTATCTCCATGGTAAAGGGGGTATTGTTTTTTTGTGCTATACTTTATTGACTCGAACTCTGGGTGGGCAACTCCGGTCCTTGGCAGAGTTGCCCATCCCTGGTTTAACTGTGCACACAACAATGTTCTGACTTCGTTGAAGGATGGTTCATAAATAAGCCCCATGTGCACTTGCTCGCTGACTATCTTTTTCATGAATGCAGATACAGCTGTTCAGGCTGTGAATGCCTCTGTGTGTCCATGCTGATGCTTGTCTGGGGGCTTTGCATCTTTTCCACAGCTCTACCATGATGCGCTAGAGTGCATGACCCTGCTCTCTCAACGGCTGGGCTCACACAAGTTCTTCTTCGGGGATTCGTAAGTGGCTGCTGTGTGCAAACTGCAAACAAATTTCATTTATAACACGTTTGCCACACTGTCTTTCATATGCGTGTGTGTATACTGCCATTTGTGGATTGTCTCCACAGCCCATCCTCTTTGGATGCCTATGTGTTTGGTCACCTAGCCCCCCTGCTGAAGGTGAAGCTGCCCAATGGGAAACTCCAGCAACACCTCAACTCCCTGGACAACCTGCGGCACTACTGCACCAACATCCTCATCCTCTATTTCCCCTCAGAGGGCGGAGGTAAATTCCCTGGAGTATTATTTCTCGACTCCGGTCCTCGAGCAGTACCCCCAACCGTACACACATTTGTTGTAGCACAGGACAAACACACCTGATTCAAATAGTCAAGTGGATGATTGGTTGACTGGTTGATTCAGGTGTGCTTGTCCGTGGCTACAACAAAAAAGTTGTACTGTTTGGGATACTCGAGAACCAGAGTTTAAAAATGCTGATCTTGAGAGCCTAGTCTAGCAGTCTGATACTCAATTCCAAAACACTGAAAACTCTAACTGTATTGAGAATCTATTGCTAAAATGTTAGATCCACTGTGTGCAGAGACATGCTTTCTGCTCTTTGACTCTCATCCTGTTTTTTCTTCTGTTTTAGAGCCACCCATTAGCAAGGTGTCAGTCCATTCGGACAGTAGTGACTTTGACAGCGAGCCCCATAAACGACGCAAGCAGATCCTGTCGGTCCTGTTCGCCATGGGCTCGATGCTGGGCTACGCCATTTTGATGGGGATCGTCAGCATCCAGCACATCCGACCGCAGGCAGCGCTAGTGGGACACGGCCACATCGAAGAGGGAGGCGAGGAAGAGGAAGAGGAATGAGCAGTACTGAGCTCGGTACTGTCTCGGTGTAGGACCAGGTGCAGGTGCTGGAGGTGCTGTGAGGGGAAAATGGACGCTCTCTGACTTATTCTGTGCATATTGACGGAGAATAAAGGGACAGGAATTACGTTCCTCAAAAATCTCAATCTCCCACAATGCACGATAATCCTCTGTCAGTTCAAACCACTTCTAGGCATCCACAAACATGCCTAGTTATGCAGTCTCTGTTTTTGGTGCTTGATTTTTGTTTTCTCGACATCCCAGGAAGGCATACCTTTTCTTGTCTCAGAATCTTCAAGAACGCTTTAATTTAATTCAAGAATGGTATGCCTTTCCTTTTTTTCAGGTTTCTTTCTTTCAGGTAGAGGTTATAAGGGTTGAGCCACTTTCTGAAATGTTTTGTCAGGTTTCACTTAAACAAACAGAATTTTGACTTGATTTCAGGTCATTAAAAGTAAAAATGCTGAACCATCTGTCACAAGGTGTTTGTTGTATGTTTGCCAACATTCTAGTTTCTCCAAGCTTCAAATATGTTACCCTACCCCTAAAATCACAATGGAAAACATAGACAGAATTATACAGTATGGCAGATATATTAACTGGAAGCTGTTATTTAAATTGCTTGATCTTTCCAAGAAGGGGAAGGAGACAGACTTTAGGTTTACACAGAGAAGGTTTCTGTCACAACAGGAAAAAAAACACATTTATACACTGAACAAAAATATAAACACAACATCAAACAATTTCAAAGATTTTACTGAGTTACAGTTCATATAAAGAAATCAGTCAACTTAAATAAATTGATTAGCGCCTAATCTATGATTTCAAATGACTGGGAAGGGGCACAGCCATGGGTGGGCCTGGGAGGGCATAGCCCAGCCAATCCGAATGTTGTTTTTCCCCACAAAAGGGCTTCATTAGACAGCTGATGAAACTGGGGGTTTGCAAAACTGAAGAATTTCTGCACAAACTGTCAGAAACCATCTCAGGGAAGCTCATCTGCGTGCTCGTCGTTCTCACCAGGGTCTTGACCTGACTGCAGTTCAGTGTCGAAGCCGACTTCAGCAGGCAAATGCTCACCTTTGATGGCCTATGGAGAAGTAGGCTCTTCACAAATGAATCCCGGTTTCAACTGTACTGGGCAGATAGTATGACGTTGTGTGGGCGAGCGGTTTGCTGATGTCAACGTCGTGTACCAGGTACCCCATGGTGGCAGTGGGGTTAGGATATGGGCAGGCTAAGCTATGGACAACGAACACAATTGCATTTTCTCAATGGCAATTTGAATGCACAGTGATGAGATCCTTAGGCCCATTTTTTTTTAAAGGTATCTGTGACCAACAGATATATATATATATATATATATATATATATATATATATATATATATATATATGTGTATTATATCTGTATTCCCAGTCATGTGAAATCTATAGATTTAGGTCCTAGTGAATTAATTTAAATTGACTGATTTCCTCATATGAACTGTAACTGTAAAATCTTTGAAATTGTTGCATGCTGTGTTTTTATATTTTTGTAAGGTATATATTGTCTCCAAAAAGCATTTCTATCTGAATGTTATGTTATGTTACACCCTCCTGAACACGCCCTGGTTCTTACGCTGAGGTTGAACTGAAGCATATAAACAGTGAAATACATACAGTACACTCAATAATATGCCGAAAAATGGCTCCAACTGACAATGTTTGTGTGTTCTATGAGCTACACTTCAGGCAACTACTACAAGGAGGGAGATATTATATTCACCACATGTTTTGTCTCTGCATTAATCTTTTGACCTGCATGTTGTCATTGTGTACAATGTAGGCCAAAACATTGCCAATGAGACACAACATATGGATGAAATCACACTAGTTGCACTTTAGTATAAACAGTCTCAATAATCAATCTACAACCACATTATTTCAGAAAAGAAAAAAAACTATAACTTGAAGGCAAAAGCCCAGAGCCATGACATAATCTCAGCAGTGGTACTTGAACCAAAAAACAAGTTTTCATAAATACATAAGATCATTCTCAAAGCTTCTGGCAGGTCATTCCAAATGTTGTCAAATTTGTCTGTTTGGACCTGGTCTAGTAGGATTGTCAATTAGATCCTGTGGGATGCTTTTTAATAAAATGGTGCTATTATTAAATGAATATCCCTTATTTAACAGCTCTCAATTAAGCAAATCGTATGTATGCACACAAATGAAACGGAATCATTGCACCAAAATTAAACATGAATTGTGTGATTGCAATTCATGTACAGTAAGAAGTGATATTTGTTTTTCATTTCGTTTGTATAATTTTCAGTTTATCAGTATGCAAGCTTGTGACAGGGAGCGCACAGAGGCAATTGCCATGTTCACTGTCTGTAGTATCTCGCAGACCATCTCATGTTTCTCATTTGGGAGATGAGGAAAGTGTTCGGCGCAGCACACCCCCAAGCTGCGCGGATCACGAGCGAGACCCGCTGACCTGCGTGGAGAGCGCGACTGTGCGAGCCTAAACTCCTTGACAACTCCACTCGCGCTGGTCAGCGTGCCTGTCGAGGAGTGTTCTTCACACACTCCCACTCACGTTTCGTTACTTCGGTGTAGTCACAGTTGAAAAGTTATACATTATATTATTTAGGTAACGCTTATTAACCTTGTGCCTTGAGGATGGATATGGTGAGGTTTGTGCTAAGTTTGCTGCTTGCGAGCGCGGCGGTTCTCTTGGGCTTGACCAGGGCTTCAGAAATGCAAGGTAATGAAAACTATAACGCATGATTTGACAAAATAGTATTCTGATGTTAGTAAAACTTGTAAACTTGCATTGTAAGTGAAGCCACTGCATCGTTCACTGGCTGTATGCCACAACTTATAGGTAAAATAGTAAAAAGGTTAATGATTATTATGGTAATTCCTATCAAATTCACTTTCGCGGTGTTGAGGCATTCTGATTAGGCTATATTCAATTTAACCACTATAGACTCGAGTGTATTAAAAATAGACCAAATAGACACTTATGTGGCAAACGCGAAATGTGCGCTCTTGTGGAATGCTTGCCATCGCCCACCACCTCTTCAACATTTGAGGTCATGTAAATTGAAGGACTTTTTTTGTTGTTGTTGCGTGTTTTGCCGAAAATCTCCCCCCTGCCAGAATCCCCCCTTCTAATTTCCTTATATTTGTGGCTGCGTATTACATAATCTCTATCATTACATTGCAATGCCATCAGAATAATAAATTACATATTAAGCATACATTTACTTTATAAAGAGCTCCTAAACTTGAAACGGTAAACATCTCTAGCCTACTCTTTTCCTTCTTAATTCTGCATACAATGGCTGCAGTCTCTATACAATAGAGATGACCAGATGTCCTGCTAAATGCAGTTTAAGATAGTAATAAGATTCAACCAGTGAAACAATGAACACTCGCTGATGGGTCCGCCTCCCAGATGAAGGTGTTTGCTGAACCATATTGTGCAATGGGGCCAAACAGATGATGGGCATCAATAGGTTTTCACAGGGACATGCCCACAACGATGGTGCAGCGGTCGAATGGCTGTCAGCTCAAGGCATGTCAACTACAACTTAGGGAGAGCGAGAAAGAGAGATTCTAATTACACCTGTCCATTACACAGATTACTAATGGTTACTGGCCCATACAACAGTCCCTTTAAAGAGAAGGATCACCTCACAAATTCTTTGCTGCTCTGCCTTTTCATTC
Organism: Salvelinus fontinalis; assembly: GCF_029448725.1. Classification (NCBI taxonomy): domain Eukaryota; kingdom Metazoa; phylum Chordata; class Actinopteri; order Salmoniformes; family Salmonidae; genus Salvelinus; species Salvelinus fontinalis. Next base: position 33,427,149 of record NC_074696.1, on the reverse strand, counting down.
ACTAGGGCTGCTTTAAGTGGGACTGAACATTCAGAAGGGTGCAGATAGAAATTATATAGACTGGACTCACTCGTCACCTATACAATTGGGAATCTGTTCTATACGGTGCATTTCTATCTGCTGTGGTCAGTGTTCTGGTCTACTGAACAAGCCCATCCCAAGTTTACAAGTGATTTAATAGAGTGTTCTGAAAGTTGGGGATAGAGGAAAGAAGAGGGTGTCCAGAAGGAGACCTTTTGGATTCGATCAAACAGTGGAGGCTGATAAAAAAAAAGAACTTTGTTAAGGGCGATATCAAATGCAGAGAGCTTTGTTTTTGCAAGCCAGGACAGACTCACGGGATTTCCAATGATGTTGAGCTCTACCCCCTTCAATTCTTGCAGCTTTGACTTTCAGCCATGTGTCAGAGGGAATATCTGAAGTGAGAGAGAATGGGAGAAGACTGAAGAGAGAATGAGTGTGAGATGGTAAGGACTTGGAGGAAGATCATCAAAGAAAATACAAAGGAGACCAAGTAGAACTAACCAACAAGCAACGCAGCAGTTGAGATGGGGTGGAGACCAAGGTAGAGAGTGAGAAAAATTGATTGAAAGCAAAGGTGACCAACAAGAGGAGTTAGCATTGTGTGACAATGGAATAAGATACCATGGAATGCCTGGGGTGCTGATGTGACCAACTGGGTTCGAACCAAGGATTTATATATATACTCTATGACGGACAGGGGGTGCTGTTTTCAAGCCTCCAACATGGCACTCCACCACCACTGTAAAAAATATTTTGGAAGCCATACAAATGCATTTATTAATGTCTACATTTATTTTTGCTATATTTATTATATTACATACATCTTAATGCATACTTTTAAATTATGTGAGCTAAACATAAAATAAATCCTTAAAGCACAATTTTTTGCATTTTTTTATGTTACTGCCCCCACTACCACAAAAAAATACTAAAATACATGTAATTTGGTTCTTGAAACATTTAAATGAAATACTGTAAAATTCCATTCATTCCTATCGAGGACTGCTTCTTCTGAGGGGTGCCAAAACTGCCAATATTGCCAACCGGTTGCTTCAAATCCTCTCATTGGCCAATGCATAGCATCAGCAATCCTGGGTTTATATACATTATTGGTTTGAACCCGGGTCTCCTGCACACCACAATACTGTATTAACCCACTGGGGTTAAAGCCTAGGCATTACGTTCATTACTTACGGGTGATTTGGTAAACCATGAAGAGATGAGTACTGTAACTGCCTGACACATGAAGGTTTTAGCTGAGTTGGCTAATCTTCTGGCGTGCAAGAGAACTGGATTCGGATGCAGTTGGTCACACATTAGGTCCAGGTCTATATTCAACATAATTCAGACTGAACAAATCCTGGGCTTGTATTATAAGGGGGGAAGGTATACAGAGACGGGCGTCTGCAAGGGGAGAATTGGTGGTTAGAGGCACCCCTGATGTCTTTGGCTTTAGTCAGATTGCTGAATGGGCAGCCGCTAGGGAGACACGAGAACGATTAGAGAGAGGCTGGTATGTCTAATCTGAAACGTCTGTCATCTCTCTCGTCTCTCTCTTTCTCTCACTCACTCACCTGGACGACAGGTCAAGCAAAACGCTCATAGGATAAATGAACTCTTATCTAGGCCTTGAACATACTTGTTACAACAGTTGAGAATGTTACACATGACCTTTTTTGTCTGTGTTCTGTTGCTGCACACATTTGCAACTCATGATGGTTACAAGCATTTTAAGACTTTTCCTGTCATCTGCACTCCATGTTTTTCTCCCTACAGTATTTCCAACCTCTCAAAGTGTTTCCAATATCTTCATAGACAAATATAAGAAACCGTTTTTTTTAAGCGAAGGAACATACTGTATATTGCAGCCCCACGTCAGTCGCCATTACCAACTATGGCCAATAACTTACCATTATAACACCACCGAAATTCACCATAAATGGAGAGACGTCTCATGAAGAAAAGATTCCAGCAGCATCAAGTTTAATGACAGACATAAATTCTGCCACCAACAGTGACAGCAAAGGCTGGTCTTTTCAGTGATAGTGTTAATTTTGTGGCAGAACAGAAAGAAGACGAGGCGTTGAGTTTGTGTCTGGCTTATAAATTCTCAATAAACCCTCCAAAGTGGCAGTAAACGCAAAAAGGATGAATCCCCCATTTGTCTATTCATTCATCTTTTCTCTTTCACTCATACTCCATCCGATATCTCCTTTTTTGTGTCATCTGTTTGCCATTCTTTCTTTTGTGTATGCCTATTTTCTCTATTGCAATATCCCTCTTTCTCTACCCTCTCCATCACTATCCATCCCTCCTCCCTTTCACACCCTACACACGTGCACACTTTAAGGAGGCATTTCCAAAGTATTCAAACTGGACCCATGTAATTCACCACCACCCCTCCATTTTTCAGTGATTGACATGCTGGAGCTGCACGATGCCAGGCAGAGTGCGTCCGCGGTGGGAAAGATGTCGGGGGCTCTGGGCTTCGTGTCGGACCTTTACCTGGTGTCAACTCTTCGTCTGCCACCCAAACTGGGAGGAGTGCTGTTGGGAGTCTACAACAAAGGCGACAACAGGAAGTACCTGGAGGTGGCCCTCATGGGCAAGGTCAACAAAGGTAGGGTGTACTGTCAGTAGAGGGGATAGGGAGGGAAGTATGGTAGATAGATATTTTGGTCTAGCCTAAATTGATTCTCTTCATGGCCTATAACTAAGACACAATCACCCAATCCCAATAGTGGGATTCCCCAATCGACCCCTAGCCCCTACACCCATACATCTAAGATAGTTGCAAAACAATGAATGTTGTGTATGTTGTTTTTTCATATGGAGCTCTCGTTCTACAAACTGTTCTACAGTATGTAGGCTAGCTTCAATGATGCTCAGGGTTGCCTGATCTCTATGTTCTGGGTACATACAGTACATTTTAAGAGAAGGGATTAAGAGATGCTACAACGAGGAGTGGAACCAGAACGAGGATCTCCACCTCTCTTTGCTAAATTACAGGCAAGTTAATCTCGGTTACCTAGAAGTAAAATTCTCCCCTGAAAGTGTGGAATGTCCTGTTTTACTTTCTGGGGTAATGCCATTAACAATTGTGATTACCTTACGAAGCGAAGTCTTCTCCCTCGCAAATGGAAACTCTTGGCTAAACCCCTCCCTTCCGCTAATTTCACTTGTGTTTATCTTGGGCAAAAACGTTTTTTATTTTATTTGTATGAATTTTTATCATAGAGACAATTCTGGCTGTGGAATCTAGTGGAAAGCGTTTATCATCCGTACGTACACAGGCTTGAAAATCACCCCACCAGTTTAAGCACCGACTTCATCCAAACCTGATTCGTTCAAATAATCAACGTCTAAAACTCCAAACCAGGAACTACTAGATTATCGCCGTTTCATCTTTCCACGAGAATCTGTCCAAGAGAGATTGCGGGCTATGGACTGAATGTCCCCTTCCCTTCTGTAATTTGAAAGATGCTAGCCACCTATGAAATTGAGATTTGTCCAAATAACCAGTGATGAAAAATCCAAACACAAGAACTACTGCTGCACGTTATCCAACGCATCCCATTCCTTCCCGACAGATTCTATGGTAGCAGTTATGTTTACGTAGATCTGTGAGACAAGAGATGACCTGATCTTAGAATCCTCTCTGTTTCTCAGTTCTGGTGCGCTACGTACGCGAGGATGGTAAACTCCACACAGTGAACCTCCAGAACCCCGGCCTCTCCGATGGACGCACCCAGTCACTCATCCTCCGTGTGGGTGGGCTCCAACGAAACCACCTCCACATGGAACTCTATGTCAACTGCCGATTGGCTGACTCAGCACAGGTCCTGCCATCCATGGTCCAGCTCCCAGCCGAGGCAGAGTCTGTGGAGATACGCAACGGGCAGAAGGCCTATGCCAGGCTACAGGTGATGAAACACAACTTTAATACGTTCCGAACAGACCTAGACTGAAGTTAAAGGTAGACTTAGCAATAAGATATCATCATACACAGTGGGGCATCCTGCTTACAGAAATCAACAACAACATTTAAATCTGCCCTATGGCTTCCACAATTGAGTCTTCCCAATGTGGGCACGTGTGCCTCAAGGGAGTGCAAAAATTGGGAAGAGCTAATGGTTTTTGTGAAGCAGAAGGTGGCAGGGCTGCAAAATTATGATGTCATATTGCTTAGTCTACCTCTATTTATTCAGAGCACATTTTAGAGCATGCTCTCAGACTCAAAGTCTCTAATCATACTTCCTAACTCAATAATTTATACTACACTACTTGTATGTAGTTGGCAGGAGTCTGACAGATAAGCTTTTATAAGACCAAAGCAAATACAGGGAGTATTCCAGGTCCCCATACAAATCACCTAATTAGGTAATTAGGCCATACAGTACATGAAACACAAACCCAGCCTGACCACAATGAATTCCTCATTTTAATAGTGTTGCTCATGTATGGGTTGTTTTACATGCCTAATCTTCTATCCACAACTGACATCTATGCCACTTAAGCAAATTACCTAGATTTTGCATGGCTAATAAGATGTCATAGATATTAGTTATCAAATAAAATTGTTTTATTAGTCACATGCGATGAAAACAACAGCTACAGTGAAACCTTACAGTGAAATTCTTACTTACGAGCCCCTAACCAACAATGCAGTTTAAAAAAAATACGGATAAGAATAAAAGATAAAAGTAACAAGTATTTAAAGAGCAGCAGTAAAATAACATTAGCGATATTATATACAGGGGGGTACCGATACAGAGTCAATGTGCGGGGGCACGGGTTAGCTGAGGTAGTATGTACATGTAGGTAGAGTTATTAAAGTGACTATGCGTAGATGACAACAGAGAGTAGCGGTGGTGTAAAAAGGGGTGGGAGGCACTGCAAATAGTCTGGGTAGCCATTTGACAAAATGTTCAGGAGTCTTATGGCTTGGGGGTAGAAGCTGTTAGAATCCTCTTGGACCTAGACTTGGCACTCCGGTACTGCTTGCCGTGCGGTAGCAGAGAGAACAGTCTATGACTAGGGTGGCTGGAGTCTTCGAAAGATTTTAGGGCCTTCCTCTGACACCGCCTGGTATAGAGGTCCCGTTCACACTACCCTCTGTAGTGCCTTGTGGTCAGAGGCCGAGCAGTTGCCAAACCAGGCAGTGATGCAACCATAAAGGATGGTGCAGCTGTAGAACCTTTTGATGATCTGAGGACCCATGCCAAATCTTTTCAGTCTCCTGAGGGGGAATAGGTTTTGTCGTGCCCTTTCACGACTGTCTTGGTGTGCTTGGACCATGTTAGTTTGTTGGCGATGTGGACACCAAGGAACTTGAAGCTCTCAACCTGCTCCACTGCAGCCCCGTCGATGAGAATGGGGGCGTGCTCGGTCCTTCTTTTCCTGTAGTCCACAATCATCTCCTTTGTTTTGATCACGTTGAGAGAGAGGTTGTTGTCCTGGCACCACACAGCCAGGTCTCTGACCTCCTTCCTATAGGCTGTCTCGTCATTTCCGTGATCAGGCCTACCACTGTTGTGTCATCGGCAAATTTAATGATGGTGTTGGAGTCGTGAGTGAACAGCGAGTACAGGAGGGGACCCTGTGATGAGGATCAGTGTGGTGGATGTGTTGTTACCTACCCTTACCACCTGGGGGCGGCCCGTCAGGAAGTCCAGGATCCAGTTGCAGAGGGAGGTGTTTAGTCACAGGGTCCTTAGCTTATTGATGAGCTTTGAGGGCACTATAGTGTTTAACGCTGAGCAGTAGTCAATGAATACCATACTCACATAGGTGTTCCTTTTGTCCAGGTGAGAAAGAGCAGTGTGGAGTGCAATAGTGATTGCATCATCTGTGGATCCGTTGGGGCGGTATGCAAATTGGAGTGGGTCTAGGGTTTCTGGGATGATGGTGTTGTAGTGAGCCATGACCAGTTTTTCAAAGCACTTCATGGCTACAGACGTGAGTGCTACGGGACGGTAGTCATTTAGACAGGGACTATAGTGGTCTGCTTAAAGCATGTTGGTATTACAGACTCGGACAAGGAGAGGTTGAAAATGTCAGCGAAGATACTTGCCAGTTGGTCAGTGCACGCTCGTAGTACCCGTCCTGGTAATCCGTCTGGCCCTGCGGCCTTGTGAATGTTTACCTGTTTAAAGGTCTTACTCACATCGGCTGCGGAGAGCATGATCACACAGTCTTCCGGAACAGCTGGTGCTCTCATGCATGTTTCAGAGTTATTTGCCTCGAAGCGAGCATAGAAGTAGTTTAGCTCGTCTGGTAGGCTCGTTTCACTGGGCAGCTCTCGGCTGTGCTTCCCTTTGTAGTCTGTAATGGTTTGCAAGCCATGCCACATCTGACGAACGTCAGAGCCGGTGTAGTATGACTCGATCTTAGTCCTGTATTGATGCTTTGCCTGTTTGATGGTTCATCGGAGGGAATAGCGGGATTTCTTGTAAGGTTCAGCGTTAGAGTCCAGCTCCTTGAAAGTGGCAGCTCTAGGCTTTAGCTCAGTGCTGCCTGTAATCCATGGCTTCTGGTTGGGGTATATACGTAAATTGAGTGAACTGTCAAATGTCTACTATTTTATAAGTAACTTTTCATCAAAAAAATGGAATAACATGGACTAGAGCTGCACATCCTATCTATCAGCTACATTTCTATGGCTCATGCTGACGCTTATATGGAGAACTCTGTAGTTATCTGTAACCCTGTCGTGCTGTTTGCATGTGTGACTATCTGACTGATAGATGCCACACCCTGTCAGGAAGGATGAAAGAGAGAGCAGGAAGGAGGAGGGGGGAAATTGTAGAAGGAAATATCTAAAATGAGAGGGCACAATGCAGCTATTGTTCCTAGTTTGTATCTCTTATCTTGAATGGAACGCTCAGGTAAAATACATGCAGATGTACACGGGTACTGACTAGGGTCATGTTCACTAGGCATAAAATAGAAGGAAACGGTCAGAAGGGGAGTGAAACTGGGAGGTACTATCAGAATTTGTCCAATAAGAAACACGTGTTTCGCTTTCCGTTGCACAACATTTAGATTATTTTTTGCTACGGTGTGACCCAATGAACACAACCCAGAGCAAGTGCCTCAATATGTCTAAGTAAGACTGGTGGTCAATGTTCTCTCTAATTGTTTTCACACTGAGCAAATTTCAGGTCTACTGAGCGCGAGCTTGTATGTTGTGAATATTCTGTGCAACTTCCTGCGTGCGTTTACTGTGAACACTGAGATTGTACCCACTTTAAGTTACAGTTTTAACAGTGATCATAATGTAGGCCTACCAGAGTGGCCTACCATTAAAAACAATATTATTTACATGGAAATAGCAGTTCTAGCATTCAGCCTACAGTAGCAGCCAATGTTTGGTATTCAATGTAGAATTACATTCCATTAGACTTTTTTAAAAACCATGCAGGGATTAACATTAACCTGTTTATCCACTTGTCCTTCAAACAAGGAAGTGCCAAAAAATGTTGTTGTGTTGTGTTTGATGCAAGAAACCACTTTACAAAATAAAATGCATTATTATTCCCATACCATTATTATTGTTACAAAGAATCAGACACAAATGTATGGTATCCTCTGCCTATTGGTTACTTATTAGCTTATTCAAGCCTGTCTCAAAATATAACACTGCCCCTTTAAGACATAAAAAAGCTCTTTACCTGACTCATTTTTCAAAGTTGCTGACCAGAAATGAGCCATAACTCAATAACTAGCAAAGAAGATGAATACATCTGCACACGTGGCTACATGCAGCTCTCGCTTTGATCTCACAACAAGTTAATCTACTCGCAACCGCTCATGCTTGTCACATTGCATTGAAAGTGGCAAATATTACATTGATTTTATGAAAAATTTTGAGTAGGGGGAAATGTTGATTGTGTTAACTAACGGGGAAACATTTTTTTGTACTTCTCTGCACAGGCTGGTATTTCTTTAGCGCAGCAGTCCTGGGGGAGCTGCAATCCCAGAGGAGTTTTGTAGGGAACATTGCATGTTGTCAGTTGCATAACATAGCCCTAGGCCTAGACATTCATTTAAAAGTGACAGTTTACTCCGAAAACAAATTAGCATGATTTTCCACTTACCATGCCCCTTTGTGTGTGTGAGAGAGTTCATTAATTTAACTGTACTGTGCTTGTGTGTGCGTGTTTCAGGGCTCAGTGGACTCTTTGCAACTGGCTTTGGGTGGCTCCATAGCCAAAGCAGGAATCCTTACCGACTGTCCGTTTCAGGGGGATACACATTTTCAGAATTCAGGTAAAATCTTTGTATACAACCATAAACACATGCAAACGATCCTCATACTAATTTATTACACTGAGTATACAAAACATTAAGAAAAGCTGATCTTTCTATGACATAGACTGACCAGGTGAATCCAGGTGAATATTATAAACCCTTATTGATGTCACCTGTTTAAATCTACTTAAATCAGTGTAGATGAAGGGGAGGAGACAACTAGGGCTGTTATGGGGACCGTATGACCGCCACAATGGCAGTCACGAGTCATGAAGGCAGTCAAATTCCACTTGTAATTAGGCTTCTCCAAGCTCTGATGCTGCTGATGGTCATTAGTAGCCTACCAAACTTGCTAACTGCCTGGTACTCACCACTCAATTGTCCCTCTAATCACGCTGACATAAATGCAAATATACAGTACCAGTCAAAAGTTTGGACACACCTACTCTGCGGCACGCTAATCGTTAGCTGTCTTGAGCATATCGGCTGCTATCTGAACAGACAACCTCTCTTTCGCCATCGCCATCCGGCTTGGATTCTCTGTCGACACGACCACGTCTGGTCTGCAGACGAATAGCCCATCCGCTGTGCCCTCAACCGGCCTCCGTCGGAGCAGACCCCCTCCGTCTGAGCAGACCTCCCCCCGGGCTACTAACTTTAAACGCCGCGGGCTAGTTTAGTGGAGGCCTCACTGCCCCATCTACGGCTGCCCCCTGGACACTATGATCACTTGGCTACATAGCTAATGCCTGCTTGACTGTCCATTAATTCACGGTACTCCATTCCGTTTATTTGTGTTTTATCTGTCGGCTCTGTGCTTTAACTCAGGATCTGTGTGTAGTTAATCCGACCCTCTCTGCCTAGCCGTCGCCATTTTTACCTACTGTTGCTGTGTTAGCTGACTAGCTGCTGTTATATCACCTGTTGTTTTAGCTAGCTCTCCCAATCAAGACCTGCAATCACTTTACGCCTTACTGCATGTCTCCCTCAAATATCAATATGCCTTGCATACTGTTGTTCAGGCTAGTTATCATTGTTTTGGTTTGCAATGGACCCCGTAGTTCCACTCTCCGTACCTCTGATACCTCCTTTGTCCCACCCCCCACACATGCGGTGACCTCACCCATTGAGACCAGCATGTCCAGAGATACAACCTCTCTTATCATCACCCAGTGCCTGGGCTTGCCTCCGCTGTACCCGTGCCCCACCATACCCTGGTCTGCACATTATGCCCAGAATCTATTCTACCACGCCCATAAATCTGCTCCTTTTATTCCTTGTCCCCAACGCTCTAGGCGACCAGTTTTGATAGCCTTTAGCCGCACCCTCATCCTGCTACTCCTCTGTTCCTCGGGTGATGTGGAGGTAAACCCAGGCCCTGCATGTCCCCAGTCACCCTCATTTGTTGACTTCTGTGATCGAAAAAGCCTTGGCCTCATGCATGTCAACATCAGAAGCTTACTCCCTAAGTTTGCCTTACTCACCGCTTTAGCACACTCTGCCAACCCTGATGTCCTCGCCGTGTCCGAATCCTGGCTTAGGAAGGCCACCAAAAATTCTGAGATTTCCATACCCAACTATAACACTTTCCGTCAAGATAGAACTGCCAAAGGGGGAGGAGTTGCAATCTACTGCAGAGATAGCCTGCAAAGTTCTGTCATACTTTCCAGGTCTATGCCCAAACAGTTCGAACTTCTAATTTTAAAAATTAATCTCTCCAGAAATAAGTCTCTCACTGTTGCCGCCTGCTACCGACCCCCCTCAGCTCCCAGCTGTGCCCTGGACACCATCTGTGAATTGATCGCTCCCCATCTAGCTTCAGAGTTTGTTCTGTTAGGTGACCTAAACTGGGATATGCTTAACACCCCGGCAGTCCTACAATCTAAGCTTGATGCCCTCAATCTCACACAAATCATCAAGGAACCCACCAGGTACAACACTAAATCCGTAAACATGGGCACCCTAATAGACATTATCCTGACCAACTTGCCCTCCAAATACACCTCTGCTGTCTTCAATCAAGATCTCAGCGATCACTGCCTCATTGCCTGTATCCGCCACGGGTCCGCGGCCAAACGACCACCCCTCATCACTGTCAAACGCTCCCTAAAACACTTCTGCGAGCAGGCCTTTCTAATCGACCTGGCCCGGGTACCCTGGAAGGATATTGACCTCATCCCGTCAGTTGAGGATGCCTGGTCATTCTTTAAAAGTTACTTCCTCACCATATTAGACAAGCATGCTCCGTTCAAATAATGCAGAACCAAGAACAGATATAGCCCTTGGTTCACTCCAGACCTGACTGCCCTCGACCAGCACAAAAACATCCTGTGGCGAACTGCAATAGCATCGAAGAGCCCCCGCGATATGCAACTGTTCAGGGAAGTCAGGAACCAATACACGCAGTCAGTCAGGAAAGCAAAGGCCAGCTTTTTCAAGCAGAAATTTGCATCCTGTAGCTCTAACTCCAAAAAGTTCTGGGATACTGTAAAGTCCATGGAAAACAAGAGCACCTCCTCCCAGCTGCCCACTTCACTGAGGCTAGGTAACACGGTCACCACTGATAAGTCCATGATAATCGAAAACTTCAACAAACATTTCTCAATGGCTGGCCATGCCTTCCTCCTGGCGACTCCAACCTTGGCCAACAGCCCCTACCCCCCCGCTGCTACTCGCCCAAGCCTCCCCAGCTTCTCCTTTACCCATATCCAGATAGCAGATATTCTGAAAGAGCTGGAAAACCTGGACCCATACAAATCAGCTGGGCTTGACAATCTGGACCCCCTATTTCTGAAACTGTCCGCCGCCATTGTCGCACCCCCTATTACCAGCCTGTTCAACCACTCCTTCGTATCATCTGAGATCCCCAAGGATTGGAAAGCTGCCGCGGTCATCCCCCTCTTCAAAGGGGGAGACACCCTGGACCCAAACTGTTACAGACCTATATCCATCCTGCCCTGCCTATCTAAGGTCTTCGAAAGCCAAGTCAACAAACAGATCACTGACCATCTCGAATCCCACCGTACCTTCTCCGCTGTGCAATCCGGTTTCCGAGCCGGTCACGGGTGCACCTCAGCCACGCTCAAGGTACTAAACGATGTCATAACCGCCATCGATAAAAGACATTACTGTGCAGCCGTCTTCATCGACCTGGCCAAGGCTTTCGACTCTGTCAATCACCATATTCTTATCGGCAGACTCAGTAGCCTCGGTTTTTCTAATGACTGCCTCGCCTGGTTCACCAACTACTTTGCAGACAGAGTTCAGTGTGTCAAATCGGAGGGCATGTTGTCCGGTCCTCTGGCAGTCTCTATGGGGGTACCACAGGGTTCAATTCTCGGGCCGACTCTTTTCTCTGTATACATCAATGATGTTGCTCTTGCTGCGGGCGATTCCCTGATCCACCTCTATGCAGACGACACCATTCTGTACACTTCCGGCCCTTCCTTGGACACTGTGCTATCTAACCTCCAAACGAGCTTCAATGCCATACAACACTCCTTCCGTGGCCTCCAACTGCTCTTAAACGCTAGTAAAACCAAATGCATGCTTTTCAACCGTTCGCTGCCTGCACCCGCACGCCCGACTGGCATCACCACCCTGGACGGTTCCGACCTAGAATATGTGGACATCTATAAGTACCTAGGTGTCTGGCTAGACTGCAAACTCTCCTTCCAGACTCATATCAAACATCTCCAATCCAAAATCAAATCTAGAGTCGGCTTTCTATTCCGCAACAAAGCCTCCTTCACTCACTGACTATCTGACTATCTAAAACTGACTATCCTACCGATCCTCGACTTCGGCGATGTCATCTACAAAATAGCTTCCAATACTCTACTCAGCAAACTGGATGCAGTCTATCACAGTGCCATCCGTTTTGTTACTAAAGCACCTTATACGACCCACCACTGCGACCTGTATGCCCTAGTCGGCTGGCCCTCGCTACATGTTCGTCGTCAGACCCACTGGCTCCAGGTCATCTACAAGGCTATGCTAGGTAAAGTGCCGCCTTATCTCAGTTCACTGGTCACGATGGCTACACCCACCCGTAGCACGCGCTCCAGCAGGTGTATCTCACTGATCATCCCTAAAGCCAAAACCTCATTTGGACGCCTTTCCTTCCAGTTCTCTGCTGCCTGCGACTGGAACGAATTGCAAAAATCTCTGAAGTTGGAAACTTTTATCTCCCTCAACAACTTTAAAAATCTGCTATCCGAGCAGCTAACCGATCGCTGCAGCTGTACATAGTCCATCTGTAAACTACCCACCCAATTTACCTACCTCACCCCCCATACTGCTTTTATTTATTTACTTTTCTGGTCTTTTGCACACCAGTATCTCTTCTTGCACATGATCATCTGATGATTTATCACTCCAGTGTTAATCTGCTAAATTGTAATTACTCGATTTATTGCCTACCTCATGCCTTTTGCACACATTGTATATAGATTCTCTTTTTTCTACCATGTTATTGACTTGTTTATTGTTTACTCCATGTGTAACTCTGTGTTGTTGTCTGTTCACACTGATATGCTTTATCTTGGCCAGGTCGCAGTTGCAAATGAGAACTTGTTCTCAACTAGCCTACCTGGTTAAATAAAGGTGAAATAAATAAATAAAAATAAAACTCAATCAAGGGTTTTCTTTATTTTACTATTTTCTACATTGTAGAATAATATTGAAGACATCGAAACTATGAAATAACACATATGGAATCCTGTAGTAACCAAAAAAGTGTTAAACAAATCAAAATATACTTTTGATTTTCGATTCTTCAAAGTAGCCACCCTTTGCCTTGATGACAGCTTTGCGCACTCTTGGCATTCTCTCAAACAGCTTCATCTGGAGTTTCCACATATGCTGAGCACTTGTTGGCTGCTTTGTCTCACCATTTTGTCACCGTTTTGTCTCACCATGGGTGATGGTCGGATTCGCGTTTATCATCGAAGGAATGAGCGGTACACCGAGGCCTGTACTCTGGAGCGGGATCGATTTGGAGGTGGAGGGTCCGTCATGGTCTGGGGCGGTGTGTCACAGCATCATCGAACTGAGCTTGTTGTCATTGCAGGAAATCTGAACGCTGTGCGTTACAGGGAAGACATCCTCCTCCCCATGTGGTAGCCTTCCTGTAGGCTCATCCTAACATGACCCTCCAGCATGACAATGCCACCAGCCATACTGCTCATTCTGGGCGTGATTTCCAGCAAGACAAGAATGTCAGTGTTCTGCCATGGCCAGCGAAGAGCCCGGATCTCAATCCCATTGAGCACGTTTGAGACCTGTTGGATGAGGGCTAGGGCCATTCCCCCCAGAAATGTCCGGGAACTTGCAGGTGCCTTGGTGGAAGAGTGGGGTAACATCTCACAGCAAGAACTGGCAAATCTGGTGCAGTCCATGAGGAGGAGATGCACTGCAGTACTTAATGCAGCTGGTGGCCACACCAGATATTGACTGTTACTTTTGATTTTGACCCCCCCCTTTTTTCAGGGACACATTATTCCATTTCTGTTAGTCACATGTCTGTGGAACTTGTTCAGTTTATGTCTGTTGTTGAATCTTGTTATGTTCATACACATGTTTACACAAGTTAAGTTTGCTGAAAATAAACGCAGTTGACAGTGAGAGGATGTTTCTTTTTTACTGAGTTTATTATCACTTATCACTTGTGAATGATGACCAGCATAATGATAAGGAAGAAGACATACCTTTTTTTGTGACTTTCAAATCATAGTCGCACAACTCATGTAGCCTAGCCCATAGGCCTATATGTTTTGGTAAGGTTTGTATCACAACTAAAGTGGCCAAATAACTTCTTAAAATGAAGCACATTAATCCGCTTTGCAACAGGCGTAGAGCCTACCTGGCATACATACGCAGTGCGTGAGTTTGAAGTTTAAAAATGCACCTCTATAATAAAAGCATTACATGCATAGTCCTTTGTGCAGTCAGTTTTGATAATGGTGTTTTCCCGTTAATGGAACATTCGCGCTTATCGCCTACTGCCGTGTGCATGGCTGCTCTTATAATGTGAAGAAATAGCCTAATAGTTTATCAACATTTTAAGCTAAACATTATTATCTGTTGCGTAAGCCTCATTGCTTAAAAAAGGGTTTTTGGATGCTAGTGGTTGTATTAATTTGTGATCTATAGCATCCCACAACTGTCCCAGACTATGTTTGGAACATTTATTTCTCGCACAGAATAGGTCAACATTTGTACCATGGGGGATAGTAGACTGACATAGGCCAGTGCTTTTGCTGTTTGTTAGGCCTACTCACCTAGTTGGCTGACAAATTAAATGTGGACCGTTCAATATCTTCAGTTCAATATCTTCAGTATGCGCCTCAGAATTGGATAAAGACACGCGCAGTTGCATCCCCGATGTATTGATCTTCACTTGTAGCCTGTGAGAAAGACCCGATCACGTGATGGAGAGCCTGTCACGTTGGTAACAATGATTCGGTAGACAGGCGCAGGAATGCGTAATAGGGTTTTTTATTACGCCCCCAAGTTACGGCGTGCCATGTGAGGGCACGGGGATGAAGACCAAACAAACACGTATACAAGACACAGGGTTGTACAGATGAACGTGGTACCTTCAGGCGTTTGGAAATTTCTCCCAAGGACGAACCAGACTTGTGGAGGTCTACAATTTTTTTTCTGAGATCTTGGCTGATTTCTTTTGATTTTCCCATAATGTCAAGCAAAGAGGCACTGAGTTTGAAGGTAGTCCTTGAAATACATCCACAGGTATACATCCACCTCCAATTGACTCAAATGATGTCAATTAGCCTATCAGAAGCTTCTAAAGCCATGACATTATTTTCTGGAATTTTCCAAGCTGTTTAAAGGCACAGTCAACTTAGTGTATGTAAACTTCTGGCCCACGGGAATCGTGATACAGTGAATTATAAATGAAATAATCTGTCTGTAAACAATTATTGGAAAAATGACTTGTGTCATGCACAAAGTAGATGTCCTAACCGACTTGCCAAAACTATAGTTTGTTAACAAGAAATTTGTGGAGTGGTTGAAAATCGAGTTTTAATGGCTCCAACCTAAGTGTATGTAAACTTCCGACTTCAACTGTACAAGTACTAATCCGTGGGAATAGGGGACAGGTGTGCGTAATGAAAGTTCCGAGGGATCCGTGACAGAGCCATGTGAGTGAGAGGTGCTTTGGAGCAAGCAGGAATTATAATTATTATATTCAGCCCAAGAGCACAACAGCCACTGGCCACAAAAGGCATGGATATTTTGGGGGGGAATTACAGCCACACAAAGGGGTTGTCGCTGGGAAATTCAAGGCATTATCAAGTGTTTGTCAAATTGTGAATGATAGACTGATGAAAAACAAATAGAGCTCATGCCTTTCATTCAACTTTTTTTCAAATAATCATTAGAGTCGCATCATGCAGCCTTAGAATGTATTAAAACTCAAAACATAGACAAGCCTTTGTATCATATCTAAAGTTACATAAATAACTCTAAATTAAGCATGTAGGAGTACCTGTTTCTTTGTTAACCGCTCAACACAGAATAGCTGCATGTGCACACTCCCTCAAATCGTTTAGAGATAAGACCCTTTCTAATTTATACTAGAAAATACTTGAAAATAATGCCACGGAATTCTAAGCAAATCTTGTCTGCTAAATGAACTAGTGTAGCCCACA
The DNA here is from genome assembly GCF_029448725.1 of Salvelinus fontinalis. NCBI lineage: Eukaryota > Metazoa > Chordata > Actinopteri > Salmoniformes > Salmonidae > Salvelinus > Salvelinus fontinalis. The sequence goes on along the minus strand of NC_074696.1, from coordinate 33,411,196 downwards.
GCCATATGGCATGGCCAGATCAGTACCTAACATAAGGACAACTCAGAGTATGCTATTCTGTTCTTCTGCAATAGACTACATTTTCTTCATATCATGTTTCTTTGGACCTGTCTAAATTAAATAATGGATTTATTGTGAAGGTGTGGGCTATATTGCATCGATTTATTATACTTTTTAAAATGTAGATGTTCCAAAGGTCTGCATCAGTGGCTTGTAGGCTGTGTGGAAGCCAGAAGATGCTAAATGTGTTTGTTAATTAACGGTCAATTATCATGAGACTGGCAGTTATTTGCTTGACAATCACCAGCTGACAAAATTTGTGATCGCCACAGCCCTAGGTGCAACTCAGTATTAGGAGATTGTTCCTAATGTTTGGTAAACTCAGTGTATAATGTTATATTCACTTTAGTCATAGAAACTCAGACCTAGGAGTAACATCACTAGATCTGGGATTAATGACATTTTCTTGGTAACAAAAAAACTACATTTTGTGTAGGGGGGTTTACGCTAGGGCAACTTAGGGATAAGACAGTGATGTAGGAAAGCCAGATGTCCCAACTCTACATTTTCCTCTGTGCCAAACTGACATTTATTATGTACAGACATGTAAGCCAGAATATTGGTACATTGTGGGAGGAAACCTGTCTGTCTATAGAGACTGTTCACTTTGATATCTGCTGATATATATTTCCATCCACATGTTCCTCCTACGCAAACGTCACATTAGGTATTTGGTCAGCAGAAGCTAATCTCAGTAGTGTATTCTTATCACTTTAACCCCCTCTAGTGGTGAGCCCACGTAACTAGCATATAATTGTCATGTTGGTTGTCCTTTTTCCATCTCTGTTTACATGTACTAGTTCATGTCTGTGAAAGGCATTTTTAGGAATAGTATATTAAAATGAGTAGTGTGTTGTGATTGAAATGGTTAAAGTGGACTTTCTTGTCTCCATAGTTAGTGCAGATGTCAATGCCATTCTGGGTGAGTATCAATCAGAAACACTGGTTTATCAACCTCCCCCTACCCAAATGCTACCTAACAATTATAATTACCGGTATAATGCTATCATTTACTTCAATGGTTTCCCTGTGCTTATGTTCTAATGCTTGGACATCACTGTGTCAGGTGACCACACCAAGGCTTTGATTGGCCAGCTGATCATCTTCAACCAGATTCTTGGCGAACTCCGAGAGGACATCAGGGAACAGGTAAGAGATGGAGAAAGAATGAGAGGGGGAAGAGGCCCAGGGGGAAGTTTGAGGGGGAATGAAAGAGAGAGAGGGGAGAAGACGGGGGGGGGGGGGGGGGGGGACTAGATAAGAGGCACAGGGACTGAGGGTGAGCGTGGACTAAAAGAGAGAGATGAAAGAGAGAGGAAACAAGCAGAAATGTGCAGGTTCAACAATTGTGTGCTCACGTAAACAAGAACGTAACTGTTTGAGAGATGGCAGTGTTCTATAGCATGGGTTTTCAAGCTTTCCTTGCCCAGGGACCTCCTCCCAGGAAACCCAACAGGGACCTTCTCCCAGGAAACCCAACAGGGACCTCCTCCCAGGAAACCCAACAGGGACCTCCTCCCAGGAAACCCAACAGGGACCTTCTCCCTGAAACCCAACAGGAACCTCCTCCCAGGAAACCCAACAGGGACCTCCTCCCAGGAAACCCAGCAGGGACCTCCTCCCAGGAAACCCAACAGGGACCTCCTCCCAGGAAACCCAACAGGGACCTCCTCCCAGGAAACCCAACAGGGACCTCCTCCCAGGAAACCCAACAGGGACCTCCTCCCAGGAAACCCAACAGGGACCTCCTCCCAGGAAACCCAACAGGGACCTCCTCCCTGAAACCAAAACAGGGACCTTCTCCCAGGAAACCAAAACTATCTAGCATAGATTTGCTAGATAGTTTCTCATTATTTTGACCTCCACAGCCACATTATTGCCTATAAGCTAGAAAAATCACTCCAAACACATTTTTGCTAAGAGCAGCTGTTTAGCTGGCTAAACAAAGGTTTGCAAAAATTCATGTCTTAAGTTGAGAAAGCTTAAGTGCAGCCAGCAGCACTGGTAACCTATTCAAGGCTGCCTTTTCAAAGCCTATGTCCGATACTCCAGTGAGTGGAACTGGCTCCAATGAGTGTAATTTACTCAATATTAGGAGTTGAGAAATAAAGTTGACATCATTAGAAAGAAGATATTTTTCCATTTTCTACTGTGGGTATATAATTCAAAATTAGTTAATTGTATTGTTACTAGCGATATTCATTAAATAAACATGACATTTTCCACTTTAAAAATGTGCGGACCCCCTGTACCTCCCCCAGTTGAACACCCCTGTTCTATAGAGCAACTACATTATACTCCTGTTCTATAGAGCAACTACATTATACTACTGTTCTATAGAGCAACTACATTATACCACTGTTCTATAGAGCAACTACAGTATACCACTGTTCTATAGAGCAACTACATTATACTACTGTTCTATAGATCTACAGTATACTACTGTTCTATAGAGCAACTACAGTATACCACTGTTCTATAGAGCAACTACAGTATACCACTGTTCTATAGAGCAACTACAGTATACTACTGTTCTATAGAGCAACTACAGTATACTACTGTTCTATAGAGCAACTACAGTATACTACTGTTCTATAGAGCAACTACAGTATACTACTGTTCTATAGAGCAACTACAGTATACTACTGTTCTATAGAGCAACTACAGTATACTACTGTTCTATAGAGCAACTACAGTATACTACTGTTCTATAGAGCAACTACAGTATACTACTGTTCTATAGAGCAACTACAGTATACTACTGTTCTATAGAGCAACTACAGTATACTACTGTTCTAAAGAGCAACTACAGTATACTACTGTTCTATAGAGCAACTACAGTATACTACTGTTCTATAGAGCAACTACAGTATACTACTGTTCTATAGAGCAACTACAGTATACTACTGTTCTATAGAGCAACTACAGTATACTACTGTTCTATAGAGCAACTACAGTATACTACTGTTCTATAGAGCAACTACAGTATACTACTGTTCTATAGAGTAACTACAGTATACTACTGTTCTATAGAGCAACTACAGTATACTACTGTTCTATAGAGCAACTACAGTATACTACTGTTCTATAGAGCAACTACAGTATACTACTGTTCTATAGAGCAACTACAGTATACTACTGTTCTATAGAGCAACTACAGTATACTACTGTTCTATAGAGCAACTACAGTATACTACTGTTCTATAGAGCAACTACAGTATACTACTGTTCTATAGAGCAACTACAGTATACTACTGTTCTATAGAGCAACTACAGTATACTACTGTTCTATAGAGCAACTACAGTATACTACTGTTCTATAGAGCAACTACAGTATACTACTGTTCTATAGAGCAACTACAGTATACTACTGTTCTATAGAGCAACTACAGTATACTACTGTTCTACAGAGCAACTACAGTATACTACTGTTCTACAGAGCAACTACAGTATACCACTGTTCTATAGAGCAACTACATTATACTACTGTTCTATAGAGCAACTACAGTATACTACTGTTCTAAAGAGCATCTACAGTATACTACTGTTCTATAGAGCAACTACAGTACACTACTGTTCTATAGAGCAACTACAGTATACTACTGTTCTATAGAGCAACTACAGTATACTACTGTTCTATAGAGCAACTACAGTATACTACTGTTCTATAGAGCAACTACAGTATACTACTGTTCTATAGAGCAACTACAGTATACTACTGTTCTATAGAGCAACTACAGTATACTACTGTTCTATAGAGCAACTACAGTATACTACTGTTCTAAAGAGCAACTACAGTATACTACTGTTCTATAGATCTACAGTATACTACTGTTCTATAGAGCAACTCCAGTATATTACTGTTCTATAGATCTACAGTATACTACTGTTCTATAGAGCAACTACAGTATACTACTGTTCTATAGATCTACAGTATACTACTGTTCTATAGAGCAACTACAGTATACTACTGTTCTATAGAGCAACTACAGTACACTACTGTTCTATAGAGCATCTACAAGATTATATTACTGTTCTATAGAGCAACTACAGTATACTACTGTTCTATAGAGCAACTACAGTATACTACTGTTCTATAAAGCAACTACAGTATACTACTGTTCTATAGAGCAACTACAGTATACTACTGTTCTATAGAGCATCTACAGTATACTACTGTTCTATAGATCTACAGTATACTACTGTTCTATAGAGCAACTACAGTATACTACTGTTCTATAGAGCAACTACAGTACACTACTGTTCTATAGAGCATCTACAGTATACTACTGTTCTATAGAGCAACTACAGTATACTACATTTAGAGTTGGATACATTAAACAGTTCTGGTGACTGCTGTATGTTTGTGGTCTTCACAGGTAAAGGAGATGTCTCTGATTAGGAACACTATCTTGGAGTGCCAAGTGTGTGGTGAGTGTATGAAGAGCAGTACCATACCATCAGGCTGGGCCTCCGTGTATAAAACAGAGAGGATTCAAATACAGAAAAGATCAACAAAAAGAGATGAGAAGCACAGGAAGTCAGAGAGAGAGAGAGAGATTGAAATATATGAAGCACTTTAGCTGTGTTTAATTGATCTTGCTGGGCGCAATGGAACCAATGGAAAAATTGCCCCTTTCAATTTAGCAATATAAGAGGAAGAAATGTAACCACTCTCAAATTCATAGACAGAGCTATTGATGCAAGGACTGACCATCCATGATACCAAAAATGATAGTTTTGAAGCTATACAGTGTGTGTTTACATTTAATTTGTTTACAAACACTGGAGTAAAACAAGCTTATATTTTGGGTTCTGATAGGATGTGACAGTTGAACTGAGCTCATTAAGCATTTATAAGTTATATTCTTCAAGAATCAATGGATACATATAATTCATTTCTAAGTTCAAAAATGTATGTAGCAACTGCAGATTGCCCGTTTAAGTGCAAACCCTGCCCATATGGCACTCTCTGCAGGCTCGAAGGCATGCTGAAAGATTTCAAATCCTATTTTGAACCCAGCTCTGGTATGCTCTATATCTTTGTTAACCAGGCTTCCATGAGACCCACTCTCGCTGTGAGCCCAACCCCTGCTATAAGGGCTTGGCCTGTACAGAGACCTGGGAGTACCCAGGGTACCGTTGTGGTGCCTGCCCAGACGGCATGACGGGGAATGGCACCCACTGCCAGGACATTGACGAGGTATTCTAAGGGTCTTATTTATATTTCTTTAGCACCACAAGATGATAGCATGATATGCTCCCATCATTTCTTAAACATTCTTGGTTGAGTTTCCCAAAAGCTTTGCAGCTAAGGTGGAACAATATTTCCCCAGACGACCCAGCTGCAGAGTAACAATTAGAAAGTTAATGTTTGGCGACCAATCTTCATCAAATGAAGCACTTTGAGGTGTGACAAAAACACAAATACACTGATATATGTATTGTTAATTTCTGTCTCTATGTCTAAGTGTGCTCTAGCCCGGCCCTGTTTCTCGCCTGAGGGGTGCGTAAACACGGCCAAGGGCTTCACCTGTGAACCATGTCCCGTCGGCTTCTCAGGACCCCTCCTTAGCGGGCTTGGGGTGGAGTTTGCCAAGAGCCACAAGCAGGTCTGACCAACATGAGACCCCTTGACACACACACACTCACTCACTTTGTTTTCGTGAAATGTCAGGACTTTTTGGAGTGTAAAAATGTTTGACCATTAAAAATCCTATTTTCCCTAACCCTACACACATACATAAACGTTGTGCACACACACATGCACAGCAGGCACAGACCACCACCACTATTGACACCTCTTCTCACCCACTGTATACATAGATGTGCACTGTGTCAAAGTGATTGCCTCTATGGTCATGATAATAGGTGGTCTGATGTATTTTATGCTTAAATTGATGTGTTCTGCCTGTCTATATAGAAGTGCACAGATGTGGATGAGTGTGCTGACCTCTCCAAGTCCTGCGTGCCCAACTCTGTCTGCATCAACACAGAGGTCAGTAGTGGAAAGGGAGTCAGAGGTTGCTTGGTGAAATATTTTATCACAAGAAATACATGATTCCCGTTCTCTGTGTCTTTCTCTCTGTCTCCCTCTCTCTCTCCCCTTCTGTCTTACCCCAACTCCCTTCTCCATCTCGCCCTCCCACCAAAGGGCTCGTTCAGGTGTGGTCCGTGTAAGGAGAGCTTCGTAGGCAACCAGACGGTGGGCTGTTTCCTGCGGAGGTCCTGCGCCACGCTGGGCTTCAACCCCTGTGACGTCAACGCCCACTGTGTCATAAAGGGTGCTGCCAGGGTCTCCTGCGAGGTAAGACATGCATAGCACATCTCAATAGGCTAAAGATACTTTTAAAGGGAAGTTGTTAAAGGGATAGTTCACCCAAATTACAAAATGACACATTGGTTTCCAGCCAAGTTTTCCTGGCATTGTTTCCACATGCAATATTTTAGCATTTATGGCACAAATCTCATTCAAGTCATGGGACCGATATTATCATTTTTCGTGCATCATGTCCAAATCGTCCAAAAGTATCTAAAATTGATTGTGAACCTCAACAATGTCCCTTATAGTTAATTTGAACATGATGGGCGAAAAATGCTAATATCGGTCCCATGACTTGAATAAGATTTGTGCCAGAAATGCTAAAATATTGCATGTGGAAACTAAACTAAACCAACGCATGGATTTTTGTCATACCTTGTCCCTATACTGCTTACGGGGTGAGGAAACCAATATGTCATTTTCTTCCCTTCAATGTCTTTTTAGCAACAAGAAAAAAACAACAACCAAAATATGTCATTTTCCCCAAAATGTGTTGCCATGGAAAATATTTCTTTATCTGGTTGTAACAGAGACCAGTTGGTTGTAATCTGGTTATACAGTATGACATCATTAAGAAATCACATTCCAATTTTTTACCACTTGGTATATTCTCTCTGAATATCTCTTCCCTTACAGTGTAATGTGGGCTGGGCAGGTAATGGGCATACATGTGGTCCAGACACAGACATCGATGGCTACCCCGACCAGCCTCTCCCCTGCATAGACAATGACTATCACTGCCGAGCCGTAAGCATGTTACACACACACACACACACACACAAAACACTAACAAAATGTCTTACTTACCACAATCATCATGTGTTGTGTTCCCTATGCAGGACAACTGTGTGAACACGCCCAACTCTGGCCAGGAGGACGCAGACGGAGACGGTATAGGTGACCAGTGTGATGAAGATGCGGACGGAGACGGCATCAGGAACGTGGAGGTCAGTCTAGCCTTGTATCAAAGACAGTACATTATGAAGATAGGCTAAAACTGTTTCTCCAACAGAAATCCCCGATCACACTTGTAGGCGATGTCATGGTGACGTTGCCTAGCTAAACTCACGCGTAGACACATGTCATCAGGTCTAACGGTCGTCTCGTGCCAAACTGTGCATGTGCAGGCCGTCAAATCAAATGTTCTCCTTCAACATAAAGTTGTTTTTGTCGAAAATGTGTCAATTAGCCAATTTCACGAGGTTGAAGTAATAATATGTTCAACTACTTAAGACATTGGCTCGAATCAAGGTTGTGCCTTTACATTTTCAGAAAATTAACAAGTAAGGAAGAATTTTTCACTTCTCTCTTTGACTCTTTTAACCATCGTCTGGTCTGTTGTGTTCCCGGAAGTCTTGCGATGGTTGCGCCTCTGGGTTTAGAAATTCTGTGCTTGTATTTTGTCCGTGTGTGATCATGTTCAGTAGGCAAAATGGAATCTCCCTGTTTCCACTTCACACCATTTAGTTTTTCCTCTTTGTTTTTCTAGGACAACTGCCGTCTGGTCCCCAACAAGGATCAACAGAACTCGGACACAGACTCATATGGGGACACGTGTGACAACTGCCCCAACGTTCCCAATGGAAGCCAGAAGGACACAGATGGAAACGGGGCTGGGGACACCTGTGACAATGACATTGATGGGGATGGTAGGCTAATTACTGTACCACAAGGACCAAAGTACTGCTGGTTTTTTTTCCCACCTGGTAGTTAATTGATTGATTTATATTACTGATTGTGTTCCTTGTCTGATTTAGTTCATGAATAGAGGGATAGAATGGAAGTGTTTGTTTTGCAAGTGTTCCCGGAAGTGTTTCCGCCCTCCAGGGCCCGTATTCACAAAGAATCTCAGAGTAGGAGTGCTGATATAGGATCACTTTTGCCTGTCAATCACAATGAAGAAGAGTATATGAACAGGGAGGACTTAATCCTAGATCATCTTCACTCTACTCTGAGACCCTTTGTGAATACCGGCCCAAAACCATAATTGAATCGCTCATCTTCCTCCTCCTTGTCCTCGCGCCAGGTATCCCAAACGTGCTGGACAACTGTCCCAAGGTGCCCAACCCTATGCAGACTGACCGTGACGGGGATCGAGTGGGGGACGCCTGTGACAGCTGCCCGGAAGTCAACGACCCCATGCAGGTCAGAGGTCAAGAATAACATTCTAGAGAGTTGAACTAAAAATATAGTTTATTGAGGAAATCTTTGAAACCCCTTTTCTCCGTTCAGTCTGATATAGACAACGACCTGGTGGGAGATGTGTGTGACACCAACCAGGACATGTGAGTGCTCTTACTAGTTTTCTGGTTTAGGGGACTTCAGAACAACATAAAGAAGCTATTTTGGGGTTGATATCTGGTTATATATCCAGATGACAACCAGGCTGAACCAGGTAAAGCTGTCTTTTTCTTGTCACGTACAAGATATGTAAAAAACATAATTTTACAATAAGTATACAACCTGTCCATGATCTCAGGTTGTATACTTGAGCCTTCTCCTAATGTCCCAATCTTGTCCAGGGATGGGGATGGCCACCAGGATTCAAGGGACAACTGTCCAGACGTCCCTAACAGCTCCCAGCTGGACTCAGACAATGACGGCATCGGCAACGAATGCGACGATGATGACGACAACGATGGCATTCCAGATGCAAGACCTCCCGGGCCGGATAACTGTCGTCTCATCCCTAACCCCAGCCAGACAGACACTGATGGTATGGAAGGAGTTCCAGGGAAAGAAATGATTTGACGCACAGAGTTTTAACCCTTTGACACGTATGAACACATGGGTGTGATCATTCTACAGTGGTCCCTGTAGTGTACGTTCAAACCGGTGTGATTAGAACAATTATTTAGAATGTACAGTTACGATTGACGCAACAGTCAGTGTTTGAGCTGGCCACATTAGTCGTAGTGTTAACTGAGGAAAGAGTGACCTAACACAAGCAGTCATATTTAGCTAACTCTCCGATGACAGAAACCATAATATGAATTAGCTAATAGAATTTACTATTTACAATTCATCACATCACTGGTGACCTCACCAGTGATCTAAATAATTGAGTAAAACCCTTTCTAAAAATCTAATGAAAGTAATCCGAAGATGGGTAGTTTGTGCGCGCTGCCCTGTTTGTTTGTTTGTTCGAGTCAACCAAAGGTAAGAGGTTACAAGATGAGTTGGGTCTGTTTGCACTATGCATGTTGAAGGGGGTGTGTTGTCTAACATCATTCACTTCCATCATTTAATTCCGAAAGTTTACTCGAAAGACGAGTGAACCATCCCCTCACCTCGTTTTGTTATAACATCGTTGGTCTAACAGACGTTTACGTGAATGCATTGTATGAGGTCAACAAACATGGCGCCACACATACAGTTGAAGTCGGAAGTTTACATACACTAAGGTTGGAGTCATTAAAACTCATTTTTCAACCACTCCACAAATTTCTTGTTAACAAACTATAGTTTTGGCAAGTCGGTTAGGACATCTACTTTGTGCATGACACAAGTAATTTTTACAACAATTGTTTACAGACAGATTATTTCACTTATAATTCACTGTATCACAATTCCAGTGGGTCAGACGTTTACATACACTAAGTTGACTGTGCCTTTAAACAGCTTGGGAAAATCCAGAAAATGATGATGATTTTATGGCTTTAGAAGCTTCTGATGGGCTAATTGACATCATTTGAGTCAATTGGAGGTGTACTTGTGGATGTATTTCAAGGCCTACCTTCAAACTCAGTTCCTCTTTGCTTGACATCATGGGAAAATCAAAAGAAATCAGCCAAGACCTCAGAAAGACAATTGTAGACCTCCACAAGTCTGGTTCATCCTTGGGAGCAATTTCCAAACGCCTGAATGTACCACGTTCATCTGTACAAACAATAGTACGCAAGTATAAACACCATGGGACCACGCAGCCGTCATACCGCTCAGGAAGGAGATGCGTTCTGTCTCCTAGAGATCTACGTACTGTGGTGCGAAAAGTTCAAATCAATCCCAGACCTTGTGAAGATGCTGGAGGAAACAGGTACAAAAGTATCTATATCCACAGCAAAATGAGTCCTATATCGACATAACTTGAAAGGCCGCTCAGCAAGGAAGAAGCCACTGCTCCAAAACTGCCATAAAAAAAGCCATACTACGGTTTGCAACTGCACATGGGGACAAAGGGGGAGGCTTTTGGAGGAAAAAGGGGGAGGCTTGCAAGCCGAAGAGCACCATCCCAACCGTGAAGCACGGGGGTGGCAGAATCATGTTGTGGGTGTGCTTTGCTGCAGGAGGGACTGGTGCACTTCACAAAATAGATGGCATCATGTGGAAGGAAAATGATGTAGATATATTGAGGCAACATCTCAAGACATCAGTCAGGAAGTTAAAGCTTGGTCGCAAATGGGTCTTTCAAATGGACAATGACCCCAAGCATACTTCCAAAGTTGTGGAAAAATGGCTTAAGGACAACAAAGTCAAGGTATTGGAGTGGCCACCACAAAGCCCTGACCTCAATTCCATAGAAAATGTGTGGGCAGAACTGAAAAAGCGTGTGCGAGCAAACCTGACTCAGTTACACCAGCTCTGTCAGAAGGAATGGGCCAAAATTCACCCAACTTATTGTGGGGAGCTTGTGGAAGGCTACCCGAAATGTTTGACCCAAGTTAAACAATTTAAAGGCAATGCTACCAAATACTAATTGAGTGTATGCCAACTTCTGACCCACTGGGAATGTGATGAAAGAAATAAAAGCTGAAATAAATCATTCTCTCTACTATTATTCTGACATTTCACATTCTTAAAATAAAGTGGTGAACCTAACTAACTAAAACAGGTAATTTTTACTAGGATTAAATGTCAGGAATTGTGAAAAACTGAGTTTAAATGTATTTGGCTTCCCGACTTCAACTGTAGCTGGCAAATAGCTTAGCATTAGCTCATCATAATAAGTACATCCTTCAAAAAAGTATTTTACACACATCATATGTGTCCATTATAATCTATGCAAGAATCAGAATGCATGATTTGTCACCAGTACTTGAAAACGTGAATAAAACAGTTAATATATTATGCTCCATACATACATACGGTGTGCTACATTAGAAACGACAACACGATATACAGAAACTATAATGATAGCGTAATAAGGCATTTACTTTGATAGGAATGCACACATGTCCAAAGTTATTATTAGTGGTGAAGGAAGCTGGAAAATGTGCCAGGGAGGAAAAAGTTTGTGCTTGGGCTTTCATTGAAGAGAGAAGTATGTCCTGCTCAGTAAAGCCTCAAACGTAAATTGTCCGCAACAGTGAAATGGACTACTTATATGTGAATTCATGTGGAGGTGGAACACACCTCAATTCAAACTCTATTCAAAATCATTTGAAATTGACTAGTTGAAACATAGCCTGTAGATAATTAGCAGGCAGCGTGACTTGGTTTGAATCACATTTTGGAACAGTGAGTAAATTCATTCTGACATCACGTGCATAAAGAAACTCACACTGGGGCGACTGTTCGAGATAGTTGAAACTCACACGTGAGAAGATTACCAGGATTAAAAGGCCCAATCTGTAACTTTCCAGACATACACAGAGGGGTAGCACTTTTTACTGGAATTTAAATGGTTTGCCATTTTATTGGACTGCTGGCAAACTACCACAGGCCACCTATGTTTGTCCTAACCTATACTGTATGTCATACTACAGTAACCTATTTCTGCTATACTCCCATCCCCATCTGTGTTCTCAGAGTGGTGTATGTTTGTGTATTTTTCTGTCCCCCTTATCCCATCAGGAAATGGCATTGGTGACATGTGCGAGAATGACTTTGACAACGACTCCGTGACAGACTTGATTGACGTGTGTCCAGAGAGCGCTGAAGTCACAATGACCGACTTCAGAAACTATCAGACGGTCATCCTGAACCCGGAGGGCGATGCCCAAATCGAACCCAAGTGGATTGTGCTCAATCGGGTAACCATTTGGAATATTCCCATACAGAAAACAAACATTATATTGTATGTGCTTCAATTAATTTAGCATTGTTCTGGAATTTATTTTTAGGGTATGGAAATTGTTCAAACCATGAACAGTGACCCTGGTTTGGCCATAGGTAAGTCTGTAAACCTCCTTCTGCTATCTTTCTGTCTGTCTTTCTCTGCCCCCCCATCCTTATCCCATTTCCTCTCCTTTTTAAGTGAAGATGTCTCAAAAAAAGAGCATGAAAAGTCAAGTATCTCGCTCTCTCTCTCTCTCCCTCCACTCAATCCCCACCAGGCTACACAGCCTTTAACGGGGTAGACTTTGAAGGGACGTTCCACATCAACACAGCCACAGACGATGACTACGTGGGCTTCATCTTCGGTTACCAGGACTCGTCCAGCTTCTACGTGGTCATGTGGAAACAGACGGAGCAGACCTACTGGCAGTCGCTGCCTTTTAGGGCCATGGCTCAGCCAGGCCTGCAACTAAAGGTGGGGCACACAGGAAGCTGCACCAGTTGGCTTTAAAGGGACATTACACCAACACCAACATCAGACGTTTGTCAGATGTTTTTAGACCTTCAAAGTAGTCTTGTGTAAATAATCCCACGCCATCCAGTTGTGTAGTTCCAGCTACATGCCTCAACTCCAAATGTAATAGATATTAGATTACCACAGCCACACACTTGACTTTACTCACTTTTCTCTACAGGCAGTGAAGTCGCGTACGGGTCCAGGCGAGTACCTCCGGAACGCCCTGTGGCACACGGGCGACACCCCGGGCGAGGTCACCCTGCTGTGGAAGGACCCCCGGAATGTGGGGTGGAGGGACAAGACATCCTACCGCTGGCACCTCAGCCACCGCCCGCAGGTGGGCTACATCAAGTGAGCAAAACGTCATTACAGCCACAAATGCTCTACTCCTAGTTGTATTCTCCTGCCAATTTAATATTTTTATTTAACCTTTATTTTAACAGGGGAAGACATTTTGAGATCTAGAGACCTATAAATATACACATTTTACACACCCCAAAAAGTATATGTATATACTGAACAAAAATTTAAATGAAACGATTTCAAAGAAGTCAGTCAATTGAAATAAATTCATTTGGCTCTAATCTATGGATTTCACATGACTGGGCAGGGGTGCAGCCAGGCCTACCCACTGGGGAGCCAAGCCCAGTCCATCAGAATGAGTTTTCCCCACAAAAGGGCTTTATTACAGACAGAAATACTCTGCATCACCCCCCCACCTCTCCCTTAGACGATCCCACAGGTGAAGAAGCCGGATGTGGAGGTCCTGGGCTGGCGTGGTTACACGAGGTCTGTGGTTGTGAGGCTGGTTGAACGTACTGCCAAATTCTCTAAAATGACTTTGGAGGCAGCTTATGGTATAGAAATTAACTATCAATTCTGTGTCAACAGCTCTGGTGGACATTCCTGCAGTCAGCATGACAATTGCATGCTCCATCAAAACTTGAGACATCGGTGGCATTGTGTTGTATGACAAAACTGCATATTTTAAAAGTGGCCTTTTATTGTCTCCAGCACAAGGTGCACCTGGGTAATGATCATGCTGTTTAATCAGCTTCTTGATATGCCACACATGTCAGATGGATTATTTTGGCAAAGGAGAAATGCTCACTAACAGGGATGTAAAAATGTGTGCACAACATTTGAGAAAAATACGTTTTTTGTGCGAATGGAACATTTCTGGGATATATTATTGCAGCTCATGAAACACGGGACCAACATTTTACATGTTGCGTTTATTTTTTTGTTCAATATATATATATATCTCCTAGGCCTCCACCAAGCTACTGTGTGTGTGTGTGTGTGTGTGTGTATTGTTAGTAAAACTCACGGAAGATTAGTAAAGCTTAAACCAAGTTTATTCACCCATTGGGTCATACAGCTGCATAAGACAAAACAAATATTTACACAACCACTGGTATCCCGGAGTCGCCTCTTCACTGTTGACGTTGAGACTGGTGTTTTGCGGGTACTATTTAATGAAGCTGCCAGTCGAGGACTTGTGATGCATCTGAATCTCAAACTAGACACTCTAATGTACTTGTCCTCTTGCTCAGTTGTGCACCGGGGCCTCCCACTCTTCCTATTCTGGTTAGAGACAGTTTTCGCAGTTCTGTGAAGGGAGTAATACACAGTGTTGTACGAGATCTTCAGGTTCTTGGCAATTTCTCGCATGGAATGGCCTTCATTCCTCATAACAATAATAGACTGACGAGTTACAGAAGGAAGTTATTTGTTTCTTGCCATTTAGAGCCTGTAATCGAACCCACAAATGCTGATGCTCCAGATACTCAACTAGTCTAAAGAAGGCCAGTTTTATTGCTTCTTTAATCAACACAAAAGTTTGCAGCTGTGCGAACATAATTGCAAAAGGGTTTTCTAATGATTAATTAGCCTTTTAAAATGATCAACTTGGATTAGCTAACACAACGTGCCATTGGAACACAGGAGTGATGGTTGCTGATAATGGGCCTCTGTACGCCTATGTAGATATTCTACAAAAAATCATCCGTTTCCAGCTACAATAGTCATTTACAACATTGACAATGTCTACACTGTATTTAAGATCAATTTGATGTTATTTTAGTGGACAACAAATGTGCTTTTCTTTCAAAAACAAGGACATTTCTAAGTGACCCCAAACTTTTGAACGGTAGTGTACATGTGAGTACAGTGCCTTTCGAAAGTATTCAGACTCCTTGACTGTTTCCACATTTTGTTGCGTTACAGTAATTCTGTTCTAAAATTGGATTAAATTTGCATTTTTTTCTCAGCAATCTACACACAACACCTCATAATGACAAAGAGAAAACAGGTTTTTAGAAATTTTTGCAAATTTATTACAAATAAAAACGGAAATACCATAAATATATAAGTATTCAGACCCTTTGATATGAAACCCGAAATTAAGCTCCGGTGCATCCTGTTTCCATTGATCATCCTTGAGATGTTTCTACAACTTGATTGGAGTCCACCTCTGGTAAATTAAATTGATTGGACATGATTGTAGAGCTCCAAGACAGGATTGTGTCGAGGCACAGATCTAGGGAAGGTATAAAAAGAATTCTGCAGCATTGAAGGTCCCCAAGAACACAGTGCCCTCCATCATTCTTAAATTGAAGAAGTTTGGAACCCCCAAGACTCTTCCTAGAGCTGGCCACCCGGCCAAACTGAGCAATCGGGGGAGAAGGGCCTTGGTCAGAGAGTTGACCAAGAACCCGTTGGTCACTCTGACAGAGTTCCAGAGTTCCTCTGTGGAGATGGGAGAACCTCACAGAAGGACAACCATCTCTGCAGCACTCCATCAATCAGGACTTTATGGTAGAGTAGCCAGATGGAAGCCACTCCTCAGTAAAAGGCACATGACAGCCCGCTTGGAGTTTGCCAATAGCACATAAAGACTCTCAGACCATGAGAAACAAGATTCTCTGGTCTGATGAAACCAAGATTGAACTTTTTGGCCTGAATGCCAAGCGTCACATCTGGAAGAAACCTGTCACCATTCCTACGGTGAAGCATGGTTGTGGCAGCACCATGCTGTGGGGATGTTTTTCAGCGGCAGGGACTGGGAGACTAGTCAGGATCGAGGCAAAGATGAACGGAGCAAAGTACAGAGAGATCCTTGACGAAAGCCTGCCCCAGAGTGCTCAGAACCTCAAACTGGGGCGAAGGTTCACCTTTCAATGAGACAACGACCCTAGGCCCACAGCAAAGACAATGCGGGAGTGGCTTCGGGAAAAGTCTCTGAATGTCCTTGAGTGGCCCAGCCAGAGCCCGGACTTGAACCCGATCGACCATCTCTGGAGAAACCTGTAGCTGTGCAGCAAAGCTCCCCATCCAACCTGACAGAGCTTGAGAGAATCTGCAGAGAGGAATGTTAGAAACTCCTCAAATACAGGTGTGCCAAGATTGTAGCGTCATACCCAAGAAGACTTGAGGATGTATTCGTTGCCAAAGGTGCTTCAACCAAGTACTGTGTGAAGGGTCTGAATAATTATGTAAATGTGATATTTCCTTTTTTTTTAAATACATTTTCAAAAATGTCTAAACCTGTTTTTTCCCATTTGATGCAGGAAAAAAACTATTTCATCAATTTTGGAATAAGGCTGTAACGTAACAAAACGTGGTAGAAGTCAAGGGGTCTGAATACTTTCTGAATGCACTGTATTCAGTCGTGGCCACAAGTTTTGAGAATGACACAAATATTAATTTTCAAAGTCTGCTGCCTCAGTTTGTATGATGGCAATTTGCATATGCTCCAGAATGTTATGAAGAGTGATCAGATGAATTGCAATTACTTGCAAATTCCCTCTTTGCCATGCAAATGAACCTAATCCCCCAAAAAACATTTCCACTGCAATTCAGCCCTGCCACAAAAGGACCAGCTGACATCATGTCAGTGATTCTCTCATTAACACAGGTGTGAGTGTTGACGAGGACAAGGCTGGAGATCACTCTGTCATGCTGATTAAGTTCAAAAAACAGACTGGAAGCTTCAAAAGGAGGGTGGTGCTTGGAATCATTGTTCTTCCTCTGTCAACCATGGTTACCTGCAAGGAAACACGTGCCGTCATCATTGCTTTGCACAAAAAGGGCTTCACAGGCAAGGATATTGCTGCCAGTAAGATTGCACCTAAATCAACCATTTATCGGATCATCAAGAACTTCAAGGAGAGCGGTTTCAATTGTTGTGAAGAAGGCTTCAGGGCGCCCAAGAAAGTCCAGCAAGCGCCAGGACCGTCTCCTAAAGTTGATTCAGCTGCGGGATCGGGGCACCATCAGTACAGAGGTTGCTCAGGAATGGCAGCAGGCAGATGTGAGTGCACCTGCACGCACAGTGAGGCGAAGACTTTTGGAGGATGGCCTGGTGTCAAGAAGGGCAGCAAAGAAGCCACTTCTCTCCATGAAAAACATGAGGGACAGATTGATATTCTGCAAAAGGTACAGGGATTGGACTGCTGAGGTCTGGGGTAAAGTCATTTTCTCTGATGAATCCCCTTTCCGATTGTTTGGGGCATCCGGAAATTAGCTTGTCCGGAGAAGACAAGGTGAGCGCTACCATCAGTCTTGTGTCATGCCAACAGTAAAGCATCCTGAGACCATTCATGTGTGGGGTTGCTTCTCAGCCAAGGGAGTGGGCTCACTCACAATTTTGCCTAAGAACACAACCATGAATAAAATATGGTACCAACACATCCTCCGAGAGCAACTTCTCCCAACCATCCAGGAACAGTTTGGTGACAAACAATGCCTTTTCCAGCATGATGGCGCACCTTGCCATAAGGCAAAAGTGATAACTAAGTGGCTCGGGGAACAAAACATCAATATTTTGGGTCCATGGCCAGGAAACTCCCCAGATCTTAATCCCATTGAGAAATTGTGGTCAATCCTCAAGAGGCGGGTGGACAAACAAAACCCCACAAATTCTGACAAACTCCAAGCATTGATTATGCAAGAATGGGCTGCCATCAGTCATCATTCAGGATGTGGCCCAGAAGTTAATTGACAGCATGCCAGGGCGGATTGCAAAGGTCTTGAAAAAGAAGGGTCAACACTGCAAATATTGACTCTTTGCATCAACTTAATGTAATTGTCAATAAAAGCCTTTGACACTTATGAAATGCTTGTAATTATACTTCAGTATTCCATAGTAACATCTGACAAAAATATCTAAAGACACTGAAGCAGCAAACTTTGTGGAAATTAATATTTGTGTCATTCTCAAAACGTTTGGCCACGACTGTACATACATATACATACAGTAGCTCGGTGGAGGCCCTAGGAACATCAAGTTAACCAATCATGTGAAAAAGTTAGGCAACTCAGGTGTCTATAATTCAACAGCAAAGTTAGAGAAGATGGAAGTTTATTAAGTAGGGCCTTCCTCACTGTTTCATTGAGTCGTTTACTCTATAGAGATAGCTCTTTATGGCTATACCGTATCTGTATATAATTCAGATGATTACAGAGAGATCTGTACGGCTCTTCATTGTGTATATCTATGCTACAGAGTGAAACTGTATGAAGGCATGACATTGGTGGCAGACTCAGGCGTGCTGGTGGACACTTCAATGAGGGGCGGGAGGCTGGGCGTCTTCTGCTTCTCCCAGGAGCAAATCATCTGGTCCAACCTGGGCTATCGCTGCAACGGTATGTCAACCTTCTCAGAACAGAATTTTCTTGATTTGGAATTTAACCCCTTGAATGAATTACATTTAAATTGTTATGGCTTCCTGGTTATGTTATAACCTTCCTTTCTTTTTCCCATCAGATACTGTACCAGAGGACTATGAGTTCTACCGCAAGCAGATCCACATCAGGGTCTGACTGTGAGCCTAGCACAGCATCTGTGCAGATACACTACATTACCTGTGCCTTCGCTGTGTTCTGTGTGTGCGCATATACATGCATACTTGTGTGTTTTTAAGGTACATTTACTTTACAGTGGTGCTCTTTCTGTCTTTAACCCCACAGCAACCTTACACCTGACTACAGGTTGGCCAAGTCAAGTTAAAGATTGATTGACAAAATAATAGCTTTTAATATTATTATATAAAATGAGTTAAAGATTGATTGACAAAATAATAGCTTTTAATATTATTATATAAAATGAAGAACGAAAGCTATACTGAACAAAAATGTTAACGCAAAATGCAACCGTTTCAAAGATTTTACTTAGTTACAGCTCATAGAAGGAAATCAGTAAATTTAAATGTATTAATTAGGCCCTAATTTATGTATTTCACATTACTGGGCAATGAGCGCAGCCATGGGTGGGCCTGGCCCAGCCAATCAGAATGAGTTTTTCCCAACATAAAGGCTTTATTACAGGACAGAAATACTCCTCATCTCCTCAGATGATCCTGCAGGTGAAGAAGCCGGATGTGGAGGTCCTAGGTTGGCATGGTTACGCGTGGTCTGCTGTTGTGAGGCCGGTTGGACGTACTGCCAAATTCCCTAAAATGATGTTGGAGACGTTTTATGGTAGATAAATTAACATTAAATTATCTGGGTAAAGCTCTGTTCAACATTCCTGCTGTCAGCATTCCAATTGCACACCCTCAAAACTTAAGACATCTGGCATTGTATTGTATGACAAAACGGAACATTTTAGAGTGGCCTTTTATTGTCCCCAGAACAAGGTGCACCTGTGTAATGATCATGCTGTTTAATCAGCTTCTTAATATGCCACACCTGTCAAGTGGATGAATTATTTTGACAAAGGATAAATGCTCAATTAAAGGGATATAAACAAATGTGTGCACAATTTGAGAGAAATAAGCTTTTTGTGTATATGGAACATTTCTGGGATCTTTCTCATGAAACATGGGACCAACACTACATTTACATTTTTGTTCAGTATAGATTTAAGAAATCAGGATTGTGAAATCCCAAGGTACAGGACTACACTGAGTTTAGAAAACATTAGGAACACCTTCCTAATATTGAATCAGAAGAGCCTCAAGTCGTCGGGGCATGGACTCTACAAGGCATCGAAAGCATCCACAGGGATGTGGCCCATGTTGACTCCAATGCTTCCCACAGTTGTGTCAAGTTGGCTGGATGACCTTTGGGTGGTGGACCATTCTTGTTACACACGGAAACTGTTGAACGTGGAAAAACCCAGCAGCATTGCAGATCTTGAATTGTTTGTCATGCCCACTCACCCTTTGAAGCACCATAATGTTCCTAATGTTTTGTACACTCAGTGTATGTGTATAATGGAAATTTAAATGCATTGTTTTTTTTACTAGTGAATATATGTTGGAAAAATGTAAAATCTTAGACTTAAACTGAGCATCATGAAGGTTTCAGACTCACACTTGTCACATTACACACCACTGAATCCACTGTTAAATTGTACAATATTTGTCATGAATGAAGGGTTTAACACAAGGCTGAGTTTACAATTAATTCTATACTTGTTCTTTCTATGAGGATCATCGAAAACAAAGGTGTGTGTGTGTGTGTGTGTGTGTGTTATTTTTGCACAATAAGGAAATAATGCTATGCATAGCTATTACAGATATGGAAGTAATTCAAGAGAAGTACTGTATATCTCACTGACTTTTGTGAAGAATGAGATGAGACAGGCCTATGTGGAAGCCTGCGAGAAACACATTTCACAGTAATAAACATCCAAATCTGCATCCACCATCTTTTTTACTGAGTCTGTATGTAACCCATAATATTAGATCTCACCAACCCAACATATACATAAGATTAATGGGCTACATTTACACAGGCAGCCTAATTCTGATCCTTTTTTTCACTAATTGGTATTTTGAGTGAATAAGCAAGCTGAGTTCAGTCCTCGGAAACAAGACAAGCTGCTTCTTAACCCAGAAGTCAGCCTTACCAATGTGTCGGAGAAAACAGGTCATGGCTAGAAGGGATCCAGCTTTGGTCAAATTAACATCAGATTTGACTTTTTGTAGCAGGTTAGGAGAACTTATACAACATGTTAGGATAATTAAAGTAGCAGGTTAGGAGAATTAGGTTAAGGTTAGCTAAAATGCCAATATTTTACGTTAATTTGACAAAAGTTGGAATCCTTCAGCACATTGTTAAGGCTGACTTCCGGTGTTAAGCGAGCAGTGTGTTAAGAAGCAGCACGGCTTGGCAGTTCACGTTTCAGAGGATGCGTGTCTCAACCTTCGTCTCGTTGCAGGGATGATACAAGGTTGTAACTACCAATTGGATATCACAAAAATGGGGGCAAAAAACTAAGATGCATTGTGATCTGAATGTGATCAGATCCTCCTGCCCATCTTCGAAGGTAGTCAGGCACGCATTGTGTCTGGATATCTTAAAACTCTAGACGGCTCTGGACAGTGAATCCATTTAAATGATTATTCTGCCCTCTAAAATAATTTATAGCTGGCAACATTGACTTATGGCATCAGCAGGCTATGCGTCTTACAGGGGGACCGGGAAATCTGGTCACAATGCATACACAGTGGATGAATAAAATACATTTTAACAACATGTGTACATTTACATTACATTTAAGTAATTTAGCAGACGCTCTTATCCAGAGCGACTTACAAATTGGTGCATTCACCTTATGACATCCAGTGGAACAGCCACTTTACAATAGTGCATCTAGATCTTTTAAGGGGGGGGGGGGGCAGAAGGATTGCTTTATCCTATCCTAGGTATTCCTTGAAGAGGTGGGGTTTCAGGTGTCTCCGGAAGGTGGTGATTGACTCCGCTGTCCTGGCGTCGTGAGGGAGTTTGTTCCACCATTGGGGTGCCAGAGCAGCGAACAGTTTTGACTGGGCTGAGCGGGAACTGTACTTCCTCAGTGGTAGGGAGGCGAGCAGGCCAGAGGTGGATGAACGCAGTGCCCTTGTTTGGGTGTAGGGCCTGATCAGAGCCTGAAGGTACTGAGGTGCCGTTCCCCTCACAGCTCCGTAGGCAAGCACCATGGTCTTGTAGCGGATGCGAGCTTCAACTGGAAGCCAGTGGAGAGAGCGGAGGAGCGGGGTGACGTGAGAGAACTTGGGAAGGTTGAACACCAGACCGGCTGCGGCGTTCTGGATGAGTTGTAGGGGTTTAATGGCACAGGCAGGGAGCCCAGCCAACAGCGAGTTGCAGTAATCCAGACGGGAGATGACAAGTGCCTGGATTAGGACCTGCGCCGCTTCCTGTGTGAGGCAGGGTCGTACTCTGCGGATGTTGTAGAGCATGAACCTACAGGAACGGGCCACCGCCTTGATGTTAGTTGAGAACGACAGGGTGTTGTCCAGGATCACGCCAAGGTTCTTAGCGCTCTGGGAGGAGGACACAATGGAGTTGTCAACCGTGATGGCGAGATCATGGAACGGGCAGTCCTTCCCCGGGAGGAAGAGCAGCTCCGTCTTGCCGAGGTTCAGCTTGAGGTGGTGATCCGTCCTCCACACTGATATGTCTGCCAGACATGCAGAGATGCGATTCGCCACCTGGTCATCAGAAGGGGGAAAGGAGAAGATTAATTGTGTGTCGTCTGCATAGCAATGATAGGAGAGACCATGTGAGGTTATGACAGAGCCAAGTGACTTGGTGTATAGCGAGAATAGGAGAGGGCCTAGAACAGAGCCCTGGGGGACACCAGTGGTGAGAGCGCGTGGTGAGGAGACAGATTCTCGCCACGCCACCTGGTAGGAGCGACCTGTCAGGTAGGACGCAATCCAAGCGTGGGCCGCGCCGGAGATGCCCAACTCGGAGAGGGTGGAGAGGAGGATCTGATGGTTCACAGTATCGAAGGCAGCCGATAGGTCTAGAAGGATGAGAGCAGAGGAGAGAGAGTTAGCTTTAGCAGTGCGGAGCGCCTCCGTGATACAGAGAAGAGCAGTCTCAGTTGAGTGACTAGTCTTGAAACCTGACTGATTTGGATCAAGAAGGTCATTCTGAGAGAGATAGCAGGAGAGCTGGCCAAGGACGGCACGTTCAAGAGTTTTGGAGAGAAAAGAAAGAAGGGATACTGGTCTGTAGTTGTTGACATCGGAGGGATCGAGTGTAGGTTTTTTCAGAAGGGGTGCAACTCTCGCTCTCTTGAAGACGGAAGGGACGTAGCCAGCGGTCAAGGATGAGTTGATGAGCGAGGTGAGGTAAGGGAGAAGGTCTCCGGAAATGGTCTGGAGAAGAGAGGAGGGGATAGGGTCAAGCGGGCAGGTTGGCAAGTCTGAAAATGTGGGCACAAATAGAATGAGGACAAGATGAGGACACAGGATGCATGTTATAACCAGGGGTGTATTCATTATTCAAACGTTTTGTAACGAAAACAAGAATTTCTATTGAAAAAAATATTGTAGGTCCTTCTCCGTTTCTTTTCAACCTAGCAACAGGTAGGGCTCAAAACAGGCTCTGCCCCACCTGCCCTGAATGACGACTGGCCTCTGGAATCAATAGAGCTAGCTTTGCAGCATCTTTTCTTAGTTGCCAAATAGCACAAATGTCATGTAGCTAAGTATCTCAATAGTCATTTCTTAAACCCTCAGAGAACCACACTAAGCTTATGCTAGACGACGCATACTACTTCAACCCAACCCAGTGGGGCGGCAGGTAGCCTAGTGGTTAGAGCCTAGTGGTTAGAGCGTTGGGCCAGTAACCAGAAAGGTTGCTAGATCGAATCCCCGAGCTGACAAGGTAAACATCTGTCGTTCTGCCCCGGAACAACGCAATTAACCCACTGTTCCTAGGCCGTCATTGTAAATAAGAATCTTAACTGACTTGCCTAGTTAAATAAAGGTAACATTTTTTTTTTTTTAAAGGCAGCGTTGTAAAATAGCAATAACACTTGTTATAATTCACAGTTTAATTACCTCCAACAACAATGCAACTATCATTGATGTTGATGCTATCCATCTGGTCAGTCAGGCTGGCTGCAATCGCTCACAAAAAAATCTATTCTAATGCAACTTCATATTCACATTTGGGAAAATGCAAGGTATGGATGGAAATGTTTTGTTTTGGTGGAATTGTTTTGTTTTGGTCTCTAGCGTTCTTCCTTCCTTCGGCAGGTGTTTACATAGAAAAGAACTATAGCGGCACACTTTGACCTCTAGATGGTGCATTGTGATCACAGTTTTAGTGGTGACAGGGGAAACATTAACTTTCTCTGCACTTCTGATTCACGCTCCAGACATTAAAATTCAAACACCAGTAAAATGTGGGTGAAGCAGATTATTTGATGAAATTTGACCAATTTAGACCGTTGACTACCCAGATAGTCTTACCAATGTCTTGCCAGTTAGCAAACACTCTCCATACAACATTTTCCCTATGTATCAGGTGTACAACACCGGTGAGACATGTGTGCTATCTGGGTATAATATATGTCATGACATCCAATCAAACAATCTAATGTCTCAGAAAAAAGGGTAACACTTGAAGTCTTGATAACTTTGCAGCATTTAAATAAAGTCACAGAAAAAAGTAAGGTATGTAGGTAAAGTCCAGGTATACGTTTTATAACTTAAGAATCCATAACTACTTGGAACTCTGTAATGTGGGTCATATTCATTCATAGGTCAAACTTACAGTATGAGTATTACCTAGGAAGCCCGTGTTTAAACATTGAAATTGCTTGAGTCAGTTGTTTTCCTGCTTCCAAGAAAGCACCTGGCATACTCATAAACATCCACCGTAAAAGCAAAAGCAACAGCAGTCGACCTCTCTTCAAACTTTATTCATACATTATGTAATTGGCACAAAGCCAGCTGTCATTTTGTAATGGATTTTACAAGCAATTTCAGGAATGAGCTATGTGTGTGACCCTTTATTCTGAGATTGTTTACCAAATTTGTCTTCAACCCAAAATTAGTTTGACTCATGTTTGGTGTTTTACGGAATATTTTATTCATGCTACGGTTTCTCACTGGGCGCTTTTCTCATTGCAAAACAGCAATACCACCCACGCGAAGCTACAGAATAACAGTTCTGATTAGAATTCCATTACACTTCCGTTTCTATGCCCTGGTGCATGTCTCATCCGGTATGAATTGATGAAGTGCTCGGGAATATTGGTAACACTTTTCTAAAAGCTGAATGGTATAATGCTTTATGAAGCCAGACACAGGGACACTGCATGTACACAGCTGGCAACATGCCCTGCATGTCCTGGGAAAAGCAAGGCCTTTCACCCATATTCCCCACTCAAAATCAAATCAAATTGTATTTGTCACATGAGCCGAATACAACAAGTTACAGTGAAATGCTTACTTACAAGCCCTTAACCAACGATGCAGTTTTAAGAAAAATAAGTGCTAAGGAAAAAATAGATAAGGAAAAAATGAAGGAAATAAAATAGTTAAAGATCAACAGTAAAATAACAGAGTCAATGTATGGAGGCACAGTTTAGTTGATATAATTGAGGTAATATGTACATGTACGGAGAGTTAAAGTGACTATGCACAGATAATAAACAGAGAGTAGCAGCAGAAATAGTCTGGGAAGCCGTTTGATTAGCTGTTCAGGAGTCTTATGGCGAGGGGGTAGAAGCTGTTAAGAAGCCTTTTGGACCTAGACGTGGCGCTCCTGTACCGCTTGCCATGCGGTAGCAGAGAGAACAGTCTATGACTAGGGTGGCTGGAGTCTGACAATTTTTAGGGCCTTCCTCTGACACCGCCTGGTATAGAGGCCCTGGATTGCAGGAAGCTTGGCCCCAGTGATGTACTGGGCCGTACGCACTCTGTAGTGCCTTACGGTCGGAGGCCGAGCAGTTGCCATACCAGGCAGTGATGCAACCAATCAGGATGCTCTCGATGGTGCAGCTGTAGAACTTTTTGAGGATCTGGGGACCCATACCAAATCTTTTCAGTCTCTTGAGGGGGAATAGGCTTTGTCGTGCCCTCTTCATGGCTGTCTTGGTGTGTTTGGACCATGATATATTTTTTAACATTTTTATTTAATTTTTTAGGGTGGATCAGCTTAATATTGCGGAAAGATTATTGCTTCCATCAATGTAATTGTCTGCATCATTTCCAATCCCCCATATCTTTTTTGGTAAATATATATATATCCATATACATACACGTACATACCCATACGTATACATATGCATACATTAACATTCATACATATACACAAATATACATACATATACCGATATAGATATACTTGCTTTTTTTAGAATATACCTTTATTATTCCCCGCAAACCCTACCACCCTTCCCCCAATTGGAGTAAACTAATAAACAATAGCACTTAGGCTTCTACCTTATATATATTATACACATTTTACAGACACAATCTATTTTTACAGACACAATCTATTTTACAGTGGTTATATTTTGTTTGTTTTTAGTCCTTCCTCTATTTCTGATGTCCATCCAGTTTGATTTCTATTTGCAACTGTGCTATTTCACAACATTTCTGAACCAATATACATTTTATGTTTTACATTAGTTATCTTGTTATTAGTCCCACCCTTCAGCTCCATTCAACCCCTCCCATCTATCTCTAAACACCATCCATTTTGGATTTCTATTTGCCATATATTTTTAAACTGTGCTGTGATGCTTCACAAAAGTACTGAACCTTTCTATTCTCATAGCTTCTACAGATTGTAAATTAAAGATAATTTACCTAAACCTAAAGGGGAGGGTCTGGGTGGGCATCTATCCACGGCAGCGGCTCAGGCGTGGGACGCAGACCCCGCTCTCACCCCACTTTGGTGGCACCTCTGGTGCGGGGACTCTCGCCGCCGACCCCGGACTGGGGACCCTCGTTGCGGGCCCCGGACTGGAGGCTCCGGGCTGGAGGCCGTCTCTGGAGGCGCCGGGCTGGAGGCCGGCTCTGGAGGCTCCGGTCTGGGCGCAGGCACAGGACTCACCAGGCTGGGGAGACATACAGGAGGCCTCTTCCTTGGCCGAGGCACCGGATACACTGGGCCGTGGAGGCGCACTTGCGGTCTCGAGTGCAGAGCTGGCACCACCCGTTCTGGCTGGATGCCCACTTCCACCCGGCAAATGCGGGACGCTGGCACCGAGCACACCGGCCTGTGAATGCTCGGCTGAGACACAGTGCGCATCACCCCATAGCACGGGGCCTGACCAGTCACATGCTCGCCACGGTAAGCACGAGGAGTTGGCTCAGGTCTCCAACCTGACTCTGCCACAATATTTGGAGGGGGCTTCCTTGCCAGCCGTGTTCGTCTCGCCGACTCCATCCTCTGGTATCCCTCTTCGCACTGCTCCATAGAATCAAAGGCGGGCTCTGGCACTCTCCCTGGGTCGACCGACCACCTCTCTACCTCCTCCCAGGTTGTCACATACCCCTGGCTACGCTGCTCCTCCTTACCATGCTGCTTTGTCCTTTGGTGGTGGGAAGTTCTGTCACGGCCGTTGAAGGATGGGGACCAAGGTTCAGGGTGGTAAGCGTACATTTTGTCTTTATTTAGAAAAGACGCCGAGCAAAACAACAAACACTACAAAAACAAACTGTGAAGCTCAAAGGCAAAGTGCCCTAAACAAAGTCAACTTCCCACAAAGAACGGTGGGAAAAAAAGCTACCTAAGTATGGTTCCCAATCAGAGACAACGATAGACAGTTGTCCCTGATTGAGAACCATACCCGGCCAAAACATAGAAATAGAAAATCATAGAAACACAAAACATAGAATGCCCACTCCAACTCACGCCTTGACCAAAACAAAATAGAGACATAAAAAGGATCTCTAATGTCAGGGCGTGACACTGCTGTCAGGTTTTGGCCAAGACTGTTCGGGTTTTGGTCACTAGATGTCCCCATTGCACATTTTTGTACCTTTTGTTTTTCTTGCTCTAATTATTGTTTGCACCTGTAGGTCATTCCCTTGTTAGTATTTAAACCCTGTGTGTTCCTCAGTTCCTTGCTCAGTGTTTGTAAGTTAGCACCCAGCCCCAGCCCAAGCCTTGTTTTATACAGATATTTCTCTTGTTGGATTTTCCAGAGGTTCTCTGGTTTAGTTCTTGTGTATTATTTGAGTAGTCTTTTGAGGTTTGTTTTTCCCTGCTGTTTTTTACCACTTTGTGGAGTTTCTTTTGTATTTTGGAGGATTTCCATTTTGTGCCTCTTGGCTTTATTTTTGGACATTGTGGATTTAGTTTCTTTGCCTGAAGATTTTGTTCTTTTATTAAAACCACCATCTCTAGTACTGCTGTGTCTGCCTCATCTTCTGGGTTCTGACGATTATTAGTGACTGTTTCTCGCACCGGGTCCTGACAACTGCAGCGTTAGTTCTAGGCAAATGTTGCAATTCCTCAGCCATTCCTGGACCTGTGACCAAAAACGAGTTACATATGGACAGTACCAAAATAAATGATCTAATGACTCTGCCTCCTCACAGCAAAATCTGCAAAGCTCGGAAGATTGTATCCCCCATATACAGTGGGGGGGAACAAGTATTTGATACACTGCCGATTTTGCAGGTTTTCCTACTTACAAAGCATGTAGAGGTCTGTAATTTTTATCATAGGTACACTTCAACTGTGAGAGACGGAATCTAAAACAAAAATCCAGAAAATCACATTGTATGATTTTTAAGTAATTAATTTGCATTTTATTGCATGACATAAGTATTTGATCACCTACCAACCAGTAAGAATTCCGGCTCTCACAGACCTGTTAGTTTTTCTTTAAGAAGCCCTCCTGTTCTCCACTCATTACCTGTATTAACTGCACCTGTTTGAACTCATTACCTGTATAAAAGACACCTGTCCACACACTCAATCAAACAGACTCCAACCTCTCCACAATGGCCAAGACCAGAGAGCTGTGTAAGGACATCAGGGATAAAATTGTAGACCTGCACAAGGCTGGGATGGGCTACAGGACAATAGGCAAGCATCTTGGTGAGAAGGCAACAACTGTTGGCGCAATTATTAGAAAATGGAAGAAGTTCAAGATGACGGTCAATCACCCTCGGTCTGGGGCTCCATGCAAGATCTCACCTCGTGGGGCATCAATGATCATGAGGAAGGTGAGGGATCAGCCCAGAACTACACGGCAGAACCTGGTCAATGACCTAAAGAGAGCTGGGACCCCTGCTCAAGCCAGCGCATGTCCAGGCCCGTCTGAAGTTTGCCAATGACCATCTGGATGATCCAGAGGAGGAATGGGAGAAGGTCATGTGGTCTGATGAGACAAAAATAGAGCTTTTTGGTCTAAACTGCACTTGACGTGTTTGTAGGAAGAAGAAGGATGAGTACAACCCCAAGAACACCATCACAACCGTGAAGCATGGAGGTGGAAACATCATTCTTTGGGGATGCTTTTCTGCAAAGGGGACAGGACGACTGCACCGTATTGAGGGGAGGATGGATGGGGCCATGTATCGCGAGATCTTGGCCAACAACCTCCTTCCCTCAGTAAGAGCATTGAAGATGGGTCGTGGCTGGGTCTTCCAGCATGACAACGACCCGAAACACACAGCCAGGGCAACTAAGGAGTGGCTCCGTAAGAAGCATCTCAAGGTCCTGGAGTGGCCTAGTCAGAGTCCTGGAGGTGCACTGCCAGAGCCCTGCAAAATGACCTCCAGCAGGCCACAAATGTGCATGTGTCAGCATATGGTCTCACAGGGGGTCTGAGGATCTCATCTCGGTACCTAATGGCAGTCAGGCTACCTCTGGCGAGCACATGGAGGGCTGTGCGGCCCCACAAAGAAATGCCACCCCACACCATGACTGACCCATCGCCAAACCGGTCATGCTGGAGGATGTTGAAGGCAGCAGAACGTTCTCCGCGGCGTCTCCAGACTCTGTCACATGTGCTCATGTACTCAGTGTGAACCTGCTTTCATCTGTGAAGAGCACAGGGCGCCAGTGGCGAATTTGCCAATCTTGGTGTTCTCTGGCAAATGCTAAACGTCCTGCACGGTGTTGGGCTGTAAGCACAACCCCCACCTGTGGACGTCGGGCCCTCATACCACCCTCATGGAGTCTGTTTCTGACCGTTTGAGACGACACATGCACATTTGTGGCCTGCTGGAGGTCATTTTGCAGGGCTCTGGCAGTGCACCTCCTTGCACTAAGGCGGAGGTACCGGTCCTGCTGCTGGGTTGTTGCCCTCCTACGGCCTCCTCTACGTCTCCTGATGTACTGGCCTGTCTCCTGGTAGCGCCTGCATGCTCTGGACACTACGCTGGCAGACACAGCAAACCTTTTTGCCACAGTTCGCATTGATGTGCCATCCTGGATGAACTGCACTACCTGAGCCACTTGTGTGGGTTGTAGACTCCGTCTCATGCTACCACTAGAGTGAGAGCACCGCCAGCATTCAAAAGTGACCAAAACATCAGCCAGGAAGCATAGGAACTGAGAAGTGGTCTGTGGTCACCACCTGCAGAATCACTCCTGTTTTGGGGGGTTTCACCATTTGTCTATTCCATTTGCACAACAGCATGTGAAATTTATTGTCAATCGGTGTTGCTTCCTAAGTGGACAGTTTGATTTCACAGAAGTGTGATTGACTTGGAGTTACATTGTGTTGTTTAAGTGTTCCCTTTATTTTTTTGAGCAGTGTATGTTTGTAAACACAAGTAACACAATGATTGAGTGTCTATATAGCTGTACCATGATATTTGCATTGTTACTAAGTAAACCAATTGGTCCCCACTATTCCACCCTCTAAAAGCCCTCCTCATCCCGAGTTGGGTTGTCATCCCAACGCCCGGCAGACCACCCCCCACATCCCATAGCCCTGAAGAGACTGGGATCCATCCTTCGAAAAGTGCACACAGTGCCACTCACAGAACAGAAGTAGATCAACCGCCAAATGCATTTCTATCGCCCTCACCTCGATTTGCATTATGTATAGCCATCAATTTTTAAAATATATATTTTTTAAAATCCTGTTTATCTTATTTTCCATAATTAGCTATTAATATTTGTAGTAATGTAGGCAATTTATGCAAAGGATTTTACCTCTCACCAGTCTCGCCATCACCAAAATTACATTATTGCAAGCAATTATTTTTTAGCAAACAATAATTGTGAATCATCCTATATTGTCCCTAACATCTTTTACTCCCTCGCAATAGTTGTGGAATACACCCACACACTCATACACACTCATCATACACACTCAACCCCTTTCCCCCACACAAACATAGGCTCACATTTTCAACAGTTGCACCATCCCAGAGCCCAACTCAAGAAAGGTCTTGATTTACAAATGGATATACAGTTGCAGCAGAGAAAGCCTGCAAAACTGTGCAATTTTTTTTGCCAGAAATGGGGATTTTATTAACCATTGTCACGTCCTAGATGATGGAGGTCAGATGTACCCCTTTCCCCTGAAACACCCACAACACGGTCCCCCGTATTGACCATATTCCAAAGCATCTCCATGCAGTCAGACTTTTGACTTTGTGCCACCAGGGCCACAATAATATACCCCCTCTCATGATAGTTTGTTGGTGATGTGGACACCAAGGAACTTGAAATGCTCAACCTGCTCCACTACAGTCCCGTCCTTGAGAATGGGGGCATGCTTGTTCCGCCTTCACCTGTAGTCCACAATCATCTCCTTTGTCTTGATCACGTTGAGGGAGAGGTTGTTATATATAACTTGTTATAAGCATGTATGCGCCTTTATGATGTCTTATAAGGGTTATATAATATATCTCTCTATGTATCATATTTTGAACTGACTCAAAATGGCTGGTATTTAGTTAGGATCATTACTTATGGGATAATGATAAGACATAGGATCTACATGCTAAAAAGATGACAGTTGTTGAGAAAGCGTTCCTGTGACCCATGGTTGCAGGGCCTTCAGTCCTTGTCATGGTTGAAAAGAACCCAAAGCAATTAAGCATGTGTGTGCATGCATGCGTGCTTGCTCCTGCATGCATGCATGTAGGCCTATGCTGATGCCCCTGGGCCCAGGACTGTGGGGGGCACAAGAGGAAGCAAAAAAATATTTAAAAAAAATATATATACTGTATATAGTATATATACTGCATATATTACATATGTAGTATATATTTTGTCTTTTTTTTTACTGCAACTGCCAATCACAGGAGGACTCAAGAGCCCACTCGCAATGAGTGTAGACAGCTTGCTGC
The DNA here is from genome assembly GCF_029448725.1 of Salvelinus fontinalis. Classification (NCBI taxonomy): domain Eukaryota; kingdom Metazoa; phylum Chordata; class Actinopteri; order Salmoniformes; family Salmonidae; genus Salvelinus; species Salvelinus fontinalis. The sequence goes on along the minus strand of NC_074696.1, from coordinate 33,379,272 downwards.
TGCCACTCTGCTAATCATTATATGGGGGTGGAGAGGAGGTAGGAGACCCACATGGGTAACTGGCAGGCCCTGTCTTGATTGTGTAATTGATTAATTTAAAAACTGCATAATAAATAAATGTGACTGATCAATTGTGTGAGTCAGGGGCTGGGCCCAAGAGGCAAAAGAATAAACAAATAAAAAATGTGGTTATTTTGTTTTATAATATTTTTTTATTCAACCACAGGAGCCCGCTCTCAATGTTCAAAATACACCAGAGAGCATAATTTAGCTACAGAGGATCAATAGTTTCTTAAAAAATACTGTGGATTAAGTTGTATCACAAGCACATAAAGGTATCTGACAAAAATAAAGGAAACCCCAACATAAAGAGTCTTAAAAGGGTGTTGGGCCACCATGTCCTGCCAGAACAGCCTCAATGCACCTTGGCAATAAATTCTACAAGCGGACCAACCATGCCAGGAAAATGTATCCTTTATTTTGGCAGTTACCAGTATGCCTACCTTTGGGAAGGCCACAGTTTGGGCAGCGTGCACCAAATATGCAGTGGTGTAAAGTACTTAAGTAAAGTAAAAATACTTTCTAAAGTACTACTTAAGTTGTTTTTTTTGGAGTATCTGCACTTTACTATTTATATTTTTGACAGCTTTTACTTCACACATTGTTAAATAAAATGTGGTACTTTTTACTACATACATTTTCCCTGACACCCAAAACTACTCGTTGTAGCAATGTTGATATATTATTGAAACACTTGTTACATTTTGAATGCATAGCAGGACAGAAAAAGTAAAATTCATGCACTTATCAAGAGAACATCCCTGGTCATCTCTACTACCTGTAACGGCTGTCGTAGTCGTTCTCCTCCTCAGACGAGGAGGAGCATGGATCAGACCAAGATGCGGATTGGTAAGTATTCATTATTTAATGGAAAAACAACAAACACTACAAAATACAAAAACCAACAAACGTGACTAACCCCAAACAGTCCTGTGTGGCCCAAACACTGACACAGGAACAAACACCCACAAAACACAAGTGAAACCCAGGCTGCCTTAGCATGATTCTCAATCAGGGACAACGATTGACAGCTGTCTCTGATTGAGAATCATACCAGGCCGAACACAAAATCCCAACATAGAAAATCAAACCTAGACCAACCCACCCAACTCACGCCCTGACCAACTAAAACAAATACATGACAAAGGAAAACAGGTCAGGAACATGACACTACCTCTGATCTGGCAACTCATTAAACACAACTGCTTTGTTTCTGAATGATGTCTGACTGTTCGAGTGTGCCCTGGCTATCTGTAAACAATTGTGCAGTCTGGTTTCCTTAATAAAAGGAATTTTAAATCATTTATACTTTTACTTTTGTACATTTTTGCAATTATATTTACTTTTGATACTTAAATATATTTAAAACCAAATACTTTTACTATGGTAGAATTTCACTGGGTGACTTTCACTTTTACTTGAGTCATTTCCTATTAAGGTATCTTTACAAGTATGACCTTGGGTACTTTTCCCACCACTGCAAATATGCCTTGTGGTTATAGACATATAACCCATAGAAGGGTTTTGGAACCTCTTACTCTAGCAATTCGAATGTTATACTCATGGGTGCCCTTGCAATGTATGCCAGTCCTGACTTGAATGGGAACTGCCATCTATGGATTATATTTAGGGCTGGTTTCAGAAACCGAGGGAAAAACGTAGTTTGGAAAGAAAATGCATATAGCTGAAAATACTTATCTGTCTGTAGAACCGTTAGAATATTTTTTTTTGCTAACAGCAGCACTGTTTTTCAAAGTAGCGCATCTTGAGATAGGTAACAGTAGTAGCCTAGTAGGTCCGTGAGGTCCATGAGTAGCCTAGTATGGCTATTACCTTCATCATTAGGTGAGGCGGCGGTAAGAAAGCCATCGCCAACTGCCCCTCTTTCAACATAGCCTAGATGTACGTTTTTATTACTTCTAAACAAAATTACTTTGTTGGGTTATCATACGCTTATAATGATGTTTTGATAATTGCTTGAACAGTCGCTAAGATTATATTTGCTTGTGATCTTTGCAAAATAACTATTTTGGATGCAGAAGCTGTTAGCTAAAATGCTAACGTCATTGATATAGGATAGGCTGTCAAGTTAACTCATTTAATAGTAAAAGCTAGGCACAGAGCCATTTTACTGGTTGAAGTTGGAAGTGTTTTATAAATTTAATGCAGTTGATTTGCGATGATGACACAACCATTCTATTAAGCACGAATTTCATCCCAGCTTTACAGTTAAATTATATTCCAAAAGTAGTGTGAAATGCACTCATATGCAACATGTAAATGGAGGTTTTTGTTTTGCTGGCGGTCTATAAGAACTCCCCCTTGTTCTGGCACCCGCCATCAATTTGCGTACCGGTTTTTGTCAAGAACTGCAACGGCGCTGGGTTTTCCACGCTAAAGTTTCCTGTGTGTATCATGAATGATCCACCACCCAAAGGACATCTATCCAATTTTACACATCTGTGGGAAGCATTTGAATAAACATGGGCCTAAATCTCGGTGGAGCGCTTCGACACCTTGTAGAGTCCATGCCCTGACGAATTCAAGACCAATTGATCTCAGTTTGTCAGTCAGAGTAGCCACTCATTTATGTAATTTGTCTGTTATTAAAAAATATTCAGCTATTGTCTTTTGTCATGTAAATTACGTAGAATTGCATGAAAAAAACAAAGCCATGGGGCCAATGATTTCTTAATTCGGCCAGCCTATGCTGGGAACTTTAGAGTCCGTATGTGTCACGTTCCTGACCTGTTTTCTGTTGTTTTGTATGTGTTTAGTTGGTCAGGGCGTGAGTTGGGGTGGGCATTCTATGTGTTGTGTTTCTATGTTGGGGTTAATGTGTTGCCTGATATGGTTCTCAATTAGAGGCAGGTGTTTGACGTTTCCTCTGATTGAGAACCATATTAAGGTAGGCTGTTCTCACTGTTTGTTTGTGGGTGATTGTCGTTTGTCGTTCGTGTATGTAGTCTGTTCCTGTTCGTGCGTTCTTTGTAATTTGTAAGTTCTCAAGTCCAGGTCTGTCTACATCGTTTATTTTGTTTTGTAGTTTGTTGAAGTGTTTTCGTGTTTCGTCTTTACTTTAATAAATATCATTATGTCCACATTCCACGCTGCGCTTTGGTCCAATCCCTGCTCCTCCTCTTCAGACGAAGAGGAGGAGAATGACCGTTACAGTATGTTAGTTATCAATATGTTGTTTTGGATGCTGATTTGATAATAGCAGTGGATGTACACTGAACATCACCCCTCATAAATGCAGTGCTGGCTACTTTTTCTAAGTGGGTTTCATGGAATAACAAACCGGAGGAAAATGTATGTAGTTCTTTTTGATAATGTTGGGGATGATTTCATCTCTCCAGATGAAATCTCGCGTCTTGTGACGGCCGGCCGCCCAACAACCTGCCCGCTTGACCCTTTCCCCTCCTCTCTTCTCCAGACCATTTCCGGAGACCTTCTCCCTTACCTCACCTCGCTCATCAACTCATCCTTGACCGCTGGCTACGTCCCTTCCGTCTTCAAGAGAGCGAGAGTTGCACCCCTTCTGAAAAAACCTACACTCGATCCCTCCGATGTCAACAACTACAGACCAGTATCCCTTCTTTCTTTTCTCTCCAAAACTCTTGAACGTGCCGTCCTTGGCCAGCTCTCCTGCTATCTCTCTCAGAATGACCTTCTTGATCCAAATCAGTCAGGTTTCAAGACTAGTCATTCAACTGAGACTGCTCTTCTCTGTATCACGGAGGCGCTCCGCACTGCTAAAGCTAACTCTCTCTCCTCTGCTCTCATCCTTCTAGACCTATCGGCTGCCTTCGATACTGTGAACCATCAGATCCTCCTCTCCACCCTCTCCGAGTTGGGCATCTCCGGCGCGGCCCACGCTTGGATTGCATCCTACCTGACAGGTCGCTCCTACCAGGTGGCGTGGCGAGAATCTGTCTCCTCACCACGTGCTCTCACCACTGGTGTCCCCCAGGGCTCTGTTCTAGGCCCTCTCCTATTCTCGCTATACACCAAGTCACTTGGCTCTGTCATAACCTCACATGGTCTCTCCTATCACTGCTATGCAGACGACACACAATTAATCTTCTCCTTTCCCCCTTCTGATGACCAGGTGGCGAATCGCATCTCTGCATGTCTGGCAGACATATCAGTGTGGATGACGGATCACCACCTCAAGCTGAACCTCGGCAAGACGGAGCTGCTCTTCCTCCCGGGGAAGGACTGCCCGTTCCATAATCTCGCCATCACGGTTGACAACTCCATTGTGTCCTCCTCCCAGAGCGCTAAGAACCTTGGCGTGATCCTGGACAACACCCTGTCGTTCTCAACTAACATCAAGGCGGTGGCCCGTTCCTGTAGGTTCATGCTCTACAACATCCGCAGAGTACGACCCTGCCTCACACAGGAAGCGGCGCAGGTCCTAATCCAGGCACTTGTCATCTCCCGTCTGGATTACTGCAACTCGCTGTTGGCTGGGCTCCCTGCCTGTGCCATTAAACCCCTACAACTCATCCAGAACGCCGCAGCCCGTCTGGTGTTCAACCTTCCCAAGTTCTCCCACGTCACCCCGCTCCTCCGCTCTCTCCACTGGCTTCCAGTTGAAGCTCGCATCCGCTACAAGACCATGGTGCTTGCCTACGGAGCTGTGAGGGGAACGGCACCTCAGTACCTTCAGGCTCTGATCAGGCCCTACACCCAAACAAGGGCACTGCGTTAATCCACCTCTGGCCTGCTCGCCTCCCTACCACTGAGGAAGTACAGTTCCCGCTCAGCCCAGTCAAAACTGTTCGCTGCTCTGGCACCCCAATGGTGGAACAAACTCCCTCACGACGCCAGGACAGCGGAGTCAATCACCACCTTCCGGAGACACCTGAAACCCCACCTCTTTTAAGGAATACCTAGGATAGGATAAAGTAATGCTTCTGACCCCCCCCCCCCCACAAAGATTTAGATGCACTATTGTAAAGTGGCTGTTCCACTGGATATCTTAAGGTGAATGCACCAATTTGTAAGTCGCTCTGGATAAGAGCGTCTGCTAAATGACTTAAATGTAAATGTAATGATTGTAAGTGTTATGTTGTGTGCAGTGTGTGAACCTAATCACGGTGTGCTTCCTTGAAAGCCTACTAAATGGCCAAGCCTACTAAATGGCCAAGCCTACTAAATGGCCAAGCCTACTAAATGGCCAAGCCTACTAATTGGCCAAGCCTACTAAATGGCCAAGCATATGTAAAAATATGACCAAAAGGTTTTACAAAAATATTCCAAAGCAAGCTTGTCCTCAAACAACTCTGTCAAATTGTTTTCCCAACACGACTGACAATAGTTATTGCCATAACACTAATTTATCCACTACCAGGATGGAAAATGTAAATCGATGGGGCTGTAAAATACTAAATCATATTATAGACTTGAGGGCAAATTAATTCTCTCCTTCCTGTCCCGGGCTTGTGAAGTTAATTTCTTTCTCCAGACAAGCGTCTAGTCTAGCCACTCCTCCGCATCCGTTACAGCTGCTGAGCACTCGCGCTATCCTCTCAGCCACGAGGTGTCCACGCGCAGTTCCCGGGTGGTGATTGGTTAAAGACGAAACAAACATCTTTTTCAACCAATGACAGTGATGTGCATGCGCTGAGCCATGATGTGCATTCTGCTTCCACATGCTCAGTTTAGGTGATCGACAACCCTGGTGAATCACTGGCTGGTGTCCTCATATAAAAGCTGCGCCTTCTTGGTTTATTGCGCACACTGATAACATGAGAGTAGGTAACACATGAGTTTAGTCGTACGCTATAAAGCAAGCATTTTGCTCTGCTTCACAATCGTAGACCTCTGAACCTCACTCACTCAATCATATTGACAGTCTAATTGAACAACAAAACTTCGAATTGGAATAGCTCTGAACTTCTTGCAGTTCAAATCTTCTTCGACTTGGATATCAATTAAATAGCGAACATGGTTGTTATGTCAAAGAGAGTGAAAACCTTCGAGGTTGTTTTCAGCGATCCTAGCAAGACTTTTTACTGCAGTGGAGACAAAGTAGCCGGGAAGATCCTGGTGGAAGTAGCTGAGGTGACGAGAGTCTCTGCTATGAAAGTGCTCGGAGTTGGATGCGCAAAGGTGGAATATGCCAAAGGAAAGCAGAAATGCCGAGAGGAGAATGAATACTTGAGATACGAAGAGGTTGTTCAACTTGATGACCAGCCAGCTGGTAAGATCCTCCTAGAATTTAACTTGTTTTCAAGTGTAGCCATGTGGATGCCAGTTTAGCTGGTGCTGCTGTCGATGATGATGAACTTGCTAGCTAAGGTTAGTGACTCGAATCAATTTCGTGATAATGACATGCATTTCAAATGTCACTAAGGGTCGAATTACAGATTAAGTTCATGTGAAATAACGTTATTAGGTTACTTTACCAAGCAGTTATATTTGCTGTTATTTAGACTGAAAGTGTCCCCTACTTATGAGGAGTCATTGATTTAGAGTTGAATTTCATGGAATGAACAATGCAAAAGATTATGGCAGCATTAACTGAGCAGTGTATGGTCAGTCGATACAGGGAATCCCCTTATGAGGTGTCAAGCATTTAGTATCTATGTTTCACCATACTTGGCAGAGTGGCATGGTGTCCTTGGCAAACCCCCAACACAAGCAGGAAGTTAACATAGCTGATAAAGTCCAGGTCTAGTATAATACAGGCCAGCTGTAAAGTAAAAATAAAATAAACCAACCTTTTGCCTGATTAGTGGAATTGGCAAGATAAATCACCTTTATTAAATAGTTTTCTTTTCATTTTCAGATCAAGATGGATCAGTTCTCCTTAGACCTGGCAACAAGTATGAGTACATGTTTGGATTTGAGCTCCCCCAGCAAGGGTAAGTCTCTGCATTGGCCTGTATTCTTTTATTGAGTCAATACAATATATCTTCCTCTCTGGGTCTGTGGCTCTGTCTTATCTTTACCTTTTTGTTTCCCCAAAGGCAGATTGTGTCTTCCTACAAGGGCAAGTTTGGCTATGTCCAATACTATGTCAAGGCCTTTATGGAGAGGCCTGCTCAGCCTGCCCTGGAGTGTAAGAAACACTTTGAGGTGGAGGAGCCCCTGGATGTGAACACACCAGATCTGTTGGTGAGTTCATCTCTCACTTACCGCAGCCTGAACTGCAAAAGTAGAAATAGCTGAGTTGCATGCTAACTTGCCACTTGAAGTCTGAAAGGAAACTCATCTTTAATAGTATTTCTGATACACAACATATGACATTTTGAAAGCATTAAGAGTGAGCAGTCTGCATAGCAGACTTTTCCCTTGAGCTATAATTTTAAATGTGGGATTAGTCGGGTCCTGACGTAAAGCTTCAGGTCGGGCACCTGTCATATCCTGCGCATCTGCCTTCCTTGTAAAGCCTTAAAGCATGGACAGATTTGACCACATGCAATTCAGGTCATAGACCCTAGAAGTCTTTAATTATTAAGTTAACTCGGCATTTATGTGGACATGAAGGAATAGAGATATTGAATTGGAGCTCTAAAAAACATGGTTAAACATCTGTTCAAGTGAGCCCCTGTGAAACCACTATTTTTCTTGCCCCCTCTTCAGTCTCCTACAGGTGGCATGAAGGAGAAGAAGGTCACCTGCATGTTCATTCCTGATGGCCAGGTGTCCCTGAATGCCAAGATTGACCGCAAGGGGTTCTGTGAGGGTGAAGACATCTGCATCTGCGCCAAGTTTGAGAACACCTGCTCACGGATTGTAGTCCCCAAGGCGGCCATCATCTCCAAGCACACCTACCAGGCCAATGGCAGGACCAAAGTCTTCCGGCAGAAGCTCTCCTCAGTGCGCGGCAACCACATCATCTCCGGCATGTGCGACGCCTGGCAGGGCAAGACCATCCGGGTGCCCAAGATCAAGCCCTCCATGCTGGGCTGCAACATCATCCGTGTAGAGTATGCCCTCATGGTGAGCATCTTGATCCCCCTCCAACTAGCATAATAGCATAGTGCTAATGGTTTTGGTGGTAAGCAGCCGTTTCTAGTAGCAAAGAACTTTCATTGGGGAAATTAAGTTTATTGATCAACCTTCAAACTAACTCATCATAGACATGCTTGTAATACTATGGTCATTACTGTAAATCTGCCAGATCCCTTCAGTTGGATAAGGGGATTAGCCAAGTGACCGCACTAGTTTAGACATGCAACCTTTTGAAATGGCCACTCGGCAAGTCTGGTTTCTAATGTTATCCCTTCCTCCAGATCTACATGCACATCCCAGGCAGCGAAAAGCTGATCCTGGAGCTGCCGCTGGTCATAGGCACAGCCGGCCTGGGAAGCCGCACCAACAGCATGAGCAGCACAGATGGCTCAGTCAGCAACGCCTCAGCCAGCTGGGTGTCCCTGCGCATGCCTTCTGCTCCCCCCAGCTACTGTGATGTCACGCGTGACTGCCGCCTGGACCAGCCCCTCACGCCCCTGCTGAATGACTACGATGGTGACGAAAGCCCCATCTTCATGCACGCCTCTGCATTCCAGTTCCCGAACCTACCTGCCTACTCTGAGGTGAGTGTCTCGAAAATAAATGCAGAGTGATTAAGTGATATCTCCATGATGGTACTAGTTGAAAGGTGATTGAATTGATGAACAGGTGATCTAACAAAGCGTCTCGTCTGTTTCAGGTTGATGAGGAGTTCAGTGGAAACGCTCACATGCTGCAGGTCTGCTGAACTACCTTGTCGCTTCCACAACTCTGGTCCACTGCACAAGGGCCACTTTCGGCACTTAGCTCACTTGAGTACAAGAGCCAAACTACTTATGGAAGAAGTGTTGGACGGACTTTGAGAAGTGATGTTGCGGATATCGGAGCTGGCCCTGCATCGAGAAAGGAAGAGGATGTGAAGTGCAAGAGGCTGAATTGTTCTTGTGCCCGTGCTGTCGGCAATCTTTGCCGCGCCATCTAAGCTGATCTTGTTCTGTTTCCTCCTGAACTGTTGCTGTTCTGGTTTCAGAACGTGACACTGCAGACCTTGTGGTTTGCGATGTCTTGTCCATTAGTTTCCCACCGGGGCCAAGCACATGTTGACAAGGCCCCAACTGATTATGTATAAGCTCTTTGCTTGTTGGGTGTCCGTCCTTCATAGTGTATAGTCAATTCATATAATTCCTGTATTTCATGAAAATTGGGATTTCATCTGAGGAACCATATTTTTGTTTATTTCTAAAATGAAAGTAAGCAATTTTGTTTGACAGACAGATGTTAAGAGAATATTTGTTGCTTTTGATAATTGCGGCATGTTGAGAGATATATTCTACCAAGGGACAATCGTGCCGAGTCCATATATTTTTCTGTACCAGTGTTTTTGAAAATGTTACTTCTATGTGGTATTGCACTTTTTTATGGATGCATATTGCTCTGTAACTGCCTACAGGAGATCTCCTGGTTTAAAAAAACAAACAAGGTTTCTGTTATGTTTGAGTGTCCAAAACAAACCTCAATATATTATGGCAAGGGCTCAAATTGTTTCTTATTCCAAATGAGGGCTGAATCACTAAGCCAAACTGGGGTGTATTTAGGCTTAACTCCTCGCACATGATATCAGACGTTGACTAATGAACGTATGTGAATATTATTGTCAATATATTTGGTTTCTCCTAGACAGTGTTTTACGGTGGGATGCCTAAGCAGGCCCTCAACTGAATGACCAAGACTGATCTGTGAGAACACATGCAATGCATCTTTTATATTTTGTCCAGATCATATTTTTTGTATTGTATGAGACCCTATGGGTTAGTATCTATTAATAAAAAGTTGAAATTAATTTGTCTTGTGGTACAAATCTAATGTGCATGACGACTACCTACAATCATTACGCCAAGTGTTAACGGTACCAGGCCACAATTGCTTATAGAGATGATCCCTTTGCTGAAAGGGAATTTTAATTAAAAGCCTTGGGTGGGATTCAAACTGTATTGCAGAATATCCTCATTATAGGTCAATTGAAATGTAAAGGCAATGTTCCTGCATTCACAATAAACTCATGTTGGCGCAATGGGAAAACGTTATATGCAGATCTGCCCCTAGTATTTACACAATGGTTCTGAAACCTTTGGTTTCACCAAATTCCATTTTATAACCAGTCATACTGACTTTTTAAAAACTTTTTATTGAACTTGTGCAACTACAGCTTCACGACTTTAGCACCTTTCAGAACTAAAATCGGACACAATTTTTCAAGAGACCACGATAACGAGCAAATATACTTGAACCGGGATTCAATCCAATTGCACTTTGCAATGCATGTTTTAAAGGCAACGTTACCCCATTCACAGTAAATGCTGCGTATGGCGCCTCAATCGGAAATGGCCTTTAAATGACACATTGTGCAAATCCACAATTGATTTAGATCCCTACCTTGCCTGTAAAAACTTCCCCTGCACTACCAACTGAACAAGGATAAACACAATTCTTTGGAAACATTCCCTTCATGAAATAGGTCAAGACAAACAGAAATACTCACTGTTTACCTAGCTAGAAAAGATACTTGAAAGGCATTTCAAATGAGAGTGGAGCTAATGCAGGCTTAGTTTAGTCGTGCTATGCATGGTGTATACACTATTGGGTTTGTGACCTCTGTCTCATCGTCTTTGGGAAGTTTGTACTTTTATCCTTTCAAGTTACTTCCATGTCTAGTGATCCCAATTATGTTTTGTAAATAGAGGGAGATCGAAAGAACACCTGTCCCCAGGTTTTTACCACTTCACCTTATAAAGCTAATCTCAGCAAAAAAAGAAATGTCCTCTCACTGTCAACTGCGTTTATTTTCAGCAAACTTAACGTATGAACATAAGATTCAACAACTGAGACATAAACTGAACATGTTCCACAGACATGTGACTAACAGAAATGGAATAATGTGTCCATGAACAAAGGGGGGGGGTCAAAATCAAAAGTAACAGTCAGTATCTGGTGTGGCCACCAGCTGCATTAAGTACTGCAGTGCATCTCCTCCTCATGGACTGCACCAGATTTGCCAGTTCTTGCTGTGAGATGTTATCCCACTCTTCCACCAAGGCACCTGCAAGTTCCCGGATATTTCTGGGGGAAATGGCCCTAGCATCACCCTCCAATCCAACAGGTCCCAGACGTGCTCAATGGGATGGAGATCCGGGCTCTTCGCTGGCCATGGCAGAACACTGACATTCCTGTCTTGCAGGAAATCACGCACAGAACGAGCAGTATGGCTGGTGGCATTGTCATGCTGGAGGGTCATGTCAGGATGAGCCTGCAGGAAGGGTACCACATGAGGGAGGTGGATGTCTTCCCTGTAACGCACAGCGTTCAGATTGCCTGCAATGACAACAAGCTCAGTCCGATGATACTGTGACACCGCCCCAGACCATGACGGACCCTCCACCTCCAAATCGATCCCGCTGCAGAGTACGAGCCTTGGTGTAACGCTCATTCCTTTGACGATAAACGCGAATCCGACCATCACCCCTGGTGAGACAAAACCGCGACTCATCAGAGGAGAGCACTTTTTGCCAGTCCTGTCTGGTCCAGCTACGGTGGGTTTGTGCCCATAGGCGATGTTGTTGCCGGTGATGTCTGGTGAGGACCTGCCTTACAACAGGCCTACAAGCCCTCAGTCCAGCCTCTCTCAGCCTATTGCGGACAGTCTGAGCACTGATGGGTCTCGGGCAGTTGTTGTTGCCATCATGTACCTGTCCCGCAGGTGTGATGTTCGGATGTACCGATCCTGTGCAGGTGTTGTTACATGTGGTCTGCCACTGCGAGGACGATCAGCTGTCCGTCCTGTCTCACTGTATCGCTGTCTTAGGCATCTCACAGTATGGACATTGCAATTTATTGCCCTGGCCACATCTGCAGTCCGCATGCCTCCTTGCAGCATGCCTAAGTCATGTTCACGCAGATGAGCAGGGACCCTGGGCATCTTTCTTTTGGTGTTTTTCAGAGTCAGTACAAAGGTCTCTTTAGTGTCTTAAGTTTTCATAACTGTGACCTTATTTGCCTACCGTCTGTAAGCTGTTAGTGTCTTAACGACCGTTCCACAGGTGCATGTTCATTAATTGTTTATGGTTCATTGAACAAGCATGGGAAACAGTGTTTAAACCCTTTACAATGAAGATCTGTGAAGTTATTTGGATTTTTACGAATTATCTTTGAAAGACAGGGTCCTGAAAAAGGGACATTTATTTTTTTGCTGAGTTTGTCCTAAATTAGATGGTTTTCTCCTTTTTGTCTGTCTAGCGTGGGAATCCAAAGCCATGTCAATTTGCTTATATTACCTGAATGCGATGGTTATCCTACAAGCCTGTGGCCAGACTATTTTGGTAATTTGGCCTTTTAACGCTTGATTGAGGGAGACAGGCAGATATGGAGTTTGGAGAGGACTCCTTAATTGTTTGTGCACTTGTCTGGTCAGTGATGGATTCAGTCAAGACTGAGGGCCCAAGAAGCATGAACAGGGGTCATTTTTCCTAAGCATATTCTCTGCTCTTTTGGTGTTGACGTGCCTGAGTGCTACTCCTGTGGGTAGAGCGATAAGGGCCGTCGCTTATCTTCTGTCCAGCAGCTCCACCCCCTCTCTTCTCTGACTTAACCTCTGAAGCCTATGCTTCAATTTCACTTTCTGTCTGAACATATAGGGTTGATCCTAAGTTGAGATCCGCAAGGCCTGACTCTTCAGACGTCATAGGGTACCCGGTCACATGACCTGGGGAGACCTTATTAACAAATTTGTTTGCTGGGCCCATCCCTCGTATCCATTCACGTTTGTGGACACATGGCCTCACACAGCTCTGTGAGGTCACACCAACTAGCTACGTTAGTAGTAGAAGTTCCCATCCTCATGCCGTGCCATGCTTTTCATTGCCATTTTGCCAACATCAGCACTAATGTACATGGGCAAACTGTTTGGTTTGGCCATATGTCATGGGTGCGTAGTTGCATGTACAGGTGTATACAACTTCCCTATGGTCAAAGGATGAGGGTGGCATAGGACAGATAAAACACTGTAATGTCCACCTTCTTCTGGAAACATTCCCAAAGTTAATGGTTGACCAAAGGGGTAGCAGATGGCGAACTGAAATGGTTGAAACCCGCCCACGCATATCGGTTAATGGCTGTTTCCCTTGAAATTGTTCCACTCCATTGAGTCACCATTACTTGCCCATTCTGAACTTAATGAGTGAGTATGGCTAATGTGGTGGCTGTGGAAGAAATATCAACAGCAGATAACAGAGCTACCCACATTAAAAAATACTATAAGAAATGTTATAAATAATATAGTATTCACTTTACTGTACTGTAGTATGCACTGTAGTGTTTTTGAGGACTAATATTGTAGTATTTACAGTTAAAGCTGCAATATGTATCTTTTTGGGCGATCTGACCAAATTCACATAGAAATATGAGATATGACATATTATAATATGTCATTATAATTGCAAGCAAGTTTAAGAAGTGGTAGATCTGTTCTATGTGTTTTTGCGGACATTACTGTAGTACTTACTACAGAGTTTTTGGGGGATAATACTGTAGTATTTACTATAATATTCTACAGTATAGTACAACATTATAGTAAGTACTACACATGATCGAGGGACACTACAGTGTGTAGTATAGTGTTCTACAGTATACTACAGTTTACTATAGAATTCTATTTAAACTGTAGTATTTTTTAATGTGGGTATGATGTGCAGAGGGCATGGCTCCCTAAAGATGAGATGTGGTAAGGGGCTGCGTAGATAACTCTGTCAGCTGACCAGAGTGGACACAGATAACAAACATTAAAAGACGTAACTGTTACGCACGCCTCTGAGAAGAGGGAACGCAACTCCCTGCTATAACTCAACTCTCTGAAGTGCAAGAGGTATGGACTGTAGGTGCGAGCAAGGATGACACAAAAGCAGATTTTACCGTTTACTTGGATTTATTTTCTTACACGGTAATATGGGGAAAAGGGGCTGGACGGAACCAAAGCAAAGAAAGTAAATATCAAAGTTCCCCCTCTCCTATCTAACCTGCCTACCCACTTAACTTACCTAACTTAACACCGCCTGGTGCCCTAACCAAAATACAGGGGGTGGTCCGCCCAGGTCTCACCTAGTGTGCCTAGACAGTAAATATACTACGGGTATATGTATGCCCTCGGGCCTCTTGCCTAAGCACTCCCAAAGTGCCTTCTCCTTCCCCCCTGGGAACAAACGAAACAGAGTAATTTTTAACGATTTCACAAACACTCACAAACACAGGACATAGAAAAACTGCTACCAACAACAACAGAACTGCTACCAACAACAACAGTACATACCACACTTTCTGATACTCAACCAACACAATCTAATTTTTCTCTCAATCTCCAAATCTCTACTCCTTATCTCATCTCTCTCCTCCTCTCTTTATCTCCAAGCAGAACACTGGCTTTTATCTTCAGGTGGCAATGTTAATTAGTCAGCTGCTTCTTGACGAGGGGGCGGAGTCAGCTCCAATCACCAATTAGCCTGTGGGTAGACCAATCAGCTGGTTGGGGAGTACTTCCAGAAGCCATCTCCTGAAACACACACTAAAATACAAAACAGAACACAGAAACTGGGGAACGTAACAGTAACATCAGCATTTCATTTAAATTATCTGGCAACAGCTCTGGTGGACATTCTTGCAGTCAACATGCCAATTGCAAGCTCCCTCAAAACTTGAGACATCTGTGGAATTGTGTTGTGTGACAAAACTGCACGTTTTAGTGTCCTTTTATTGTCCCCCAGCACAAGGTACACCTGTGTAATGGTAATGGTATTTAATCAGCTTCTTGATATGCCACACCTCTCAGGTGAATGGGTTATCTTGGCAAAGGAGAAATGCTCACTAACAGGGATGTAAACTAATTTGTGCACAAAATGTGAGCGAAATACGCTTTTTGTCCATATGTAACATTTCTGGGATCTTTTATTTCAGCTCATGAAACATGGGACAAACACTTTACATGTTGCATTTACAGTATATATTGTTTTCAGTGTAGATTACTCGATTATATTCTCAAAATGAAAACGGTTGTGTATAACACAACCGTATAACACAACCGTTTTTTGCTGTATGCTCAACCAGGTTATAGCACACAGCTGTTAATAATATGTACGTGTGATCATTAAATGGCACTTTTTTTGTTGGCATTCTTCTTAAAACTGCATTGTTGTTTAAGGGCTTGTAAGTAAGCATTTCACTGTAAGGTCTATCTATACCTGTTGTATTCAGCGCATGTGACAAATTAAATTTGATTTGATTTTGAGTGAGGAATATGGGTGCTTGACCCTGTGTCTGGCTTCCTAGGTTGAAAAGCTGCTGGGGATAGTTCAATTGTTCAAAGTCTTCAATAACAACACTGTTTAACTGACAAAATGTGAAAGTTATACACTTTCTAATGATATTCAATGCTTTGTAGAATTTTGCTTCCCTTGAAATAAAGCCTCTCGGACAAAGTATATTTTTCTCAGATATTGTGTTCTCCATCAAGGCACCAAAGCATTAGCATTGAACTCCTGCACAGTTACAAATCAGTCACAGTATGCACCCTATCCCCAGCAGCTTTACAACCTATGAAGCCAGATACAGGGACACTGCATGTACACAGCTGGCAACATGCCCTGCATATCCTGGGAAAAGCAAGGCCTTTAACCCATATTCCCCACTCAAAATCAAATAAAATTTGATTTGTCACGTGCGTCGAATACAATAGTTGTAGACCTTACAGTGAAATGCTTACTTACAAGCCCTTAGCCAACAATGCAGTTTTAAGAAAAATACCCACCAAGAAAGTAACAAATAATTAAAGGGCAGCAGTAAAATAACAATGGCGAGGCTATATACAAGGGGTACTGGTACAGAGTCGATGTGCATGGGCACCAGTTAGTCAAGGTAATATGTACATGTAGGTAGAGTTATTAAAGTGACTATGCATAGATCATAACAGCGAGTAGCAGCAGCGTAAAAGAGGGGGGGGGGGGGCAATGCAAATAGTCTGGAGAGCCATTTGATTAGATGTACAGGAGTCTTATGGCTTGGGGGTAGAAGCTTTTTAGAAGACTCTTAGATCCTAGACTTGGTGCTCCGGTACTGCTTGCCATGCGGTAGCAGAGAGAACAGTCTATGACTAGGGTGGCTGGGGTCTTTGAACATTTTTAGGGCCATCTTCTGACACCGCCTGGTATAGAGGTCTTGGATGGCAGGAAGCTTGGCCCCAGTGATGTACTGGGCCGTTCGCACTACCCTCAGTAGTGCCTTGTGGTCGGAGGCTGAGCAGTTGCCATACCAGGCAGTGATGCAACCCGTCAGGATGCTCTCGATGGTGCAGCTGTAGAACATTTTGAGGATCTGAGGACGCATGTCAAATATTTTCAGTCTCCTGAGGGGGAATAGGTTTTGTCGTGCCTTCTTCATGACTGTCTTGGTGTGCTTGTTAGTTTGTTGGTGATGTGGACGCCAAGGAACTTGAAGCTCTCAACCTGCTCCACTACAGCTCTGTCGATGAGAATGGGGGCGTGCTTGGTCCTCCTTTTCCTGTAGTCCACAATCATCTCCTTTGTCTTGATCACATTGAAGGAGAGGTTGTTGTCCTTGCACCACACGGTCAGTCTCTTACCTCCTCCCTATAGGCTGTCTCGTCGTTGTCGGTGGTCAGGCCTACCACTGTTGTGTCATCGGCAAACTTAATGATGGTGTTGGAGTTGTGCCTGGCCGTGCAGTCATGAGTGAACAGGGATTACAGGAGGGGACTGAGCACGCACACCTGAGGCGCCCCCGTGTTGAAGATCAGCATGGCGGATGTGTTGTTACCTACCCTTACCACCTGGGGGTGGCCCATCAACAAGTCCAGGATCCAGTTGCAGAGGGAGGTGTTTAGTGTCATGGTCCTTTGCTTAGTGATGAGCTTTGAGGGCACTATGGTGTTGAACGCTGAGCTGTAGTCAATGAATAGCATTCTCACATAGATGTTCCTTTTGTCCAGGTGTGAAAGGGCAGTGTGGAGTGCAATAGAGATTGCATCATCTGTGGATCTGTTGGGGCGGTATGGAAATGGAGTGGGTCTAGGGTTTCTGGAATAATGGTGTTGATGTGAGCCATGACCAGCCTTTCAAAGCGCTTCATGGCTACAGACGTGAGTGCTACGGGTCGGTGGTTATTTAGGCTGGTTACCTTAGAGTTCTTGGGCACAGGCACTATGGTGGTCTGCTTAAAACATGTTGGTTATACAGACTCGGTCAGGGAGAGGTTGAAAATGTCAGTAAAGCCACTAGCCAGTTGGTCAGCGCATGTTCACAGTACACGTCCTGGTAATCCGTCTGGCCCTGTGGCCTTGTGAATGTTGACCTGTTGAAAGGTCTTACTCACATTGGCTGCGGAGAGCATGATCACACAGTTGTCCGGAACAGCTGGTGCTCTCATGTATGTTTCAGTGTTATTTGCCTCGAAGCGAGCATAGAAGTAGTTTAGCTCGTCTGGTAGCTCTCGGCTGTGCCTCCCTTTGTAGTCTGTAATGATTTGCAGGCCCTGCCACATCCGACGAGCGTCAGTGCCAG
This sequence comes from Salvelinus fontinalis, assembly GCF_029448725.1. Taxonomy (NCBI): domain Eukaryota; kingdom Metazoa; phylum Chordata; class Actinopteri; order Salmoniformes; family Salmonidae; genus Salvelinus; species Salvelinus fontinalis. The sequence goes on along the minus strand of NC_074696.1, from coordinate 33,361,630 downwards.
TGAGGTATGATTCGATCTTAGTCCTGTATTGACGCTTTGCCTGTTTGGTTGTTCATCAGAGGGCATATCGTGATTTCTTATAAGCTTCCGGGTTAGAGTCCAGCTCCTTGAAAGCGGCAGCTCTAGCCTTTAGGTCAGTGCAGATGTTGCCTGTAATCCATGGCTTCTGGTTGGGGTATGTACGTACGGTCACTGTGGGGACGACGTCATCGATGCACTTATTGATAAAGCCAATGACTGATGTGGTGTACTCCTCAATGCCTTCAGAGGAATCCCGGAACATATTCCAGTCTTTGCTAGCAAAACAGTCCTGTAGCTTAGCATCTGCTTCATCTGAACACTTTTTTATTGATCTAGTCACTGGTGCTTCCTGCTTTAATTTTTACTTGTAAGCAGGAATCAGGAGGATAGAATTATGGTCAGATTTGCCAAATGGAGGGCGAGTGAGAGCTTTGTATGCGTCTCTGTGTGGTCCAGAGATTTCTTTCCTCTGGTTGCATATTTAACATGCTGAGAGAAATTTGGTAAAACGGATTTAAGTTTCCCTGCATTTAAGTCCTCGGCTAGTAGGAGCGCCGCCTCTGGTTGAGCGTTTTCTTGTTTGCTTATGGCAGAATACAGCTCATTCAATGCTGTCTTAGTGCCAAGCCTCTGACTGTGGTGGTATGTAAACAGCTACAAAAAATCCAGATGAAAACTCTCTAGATAGATAGTGTGGTCAGCTTTTCATGAGATACTCTACCTCAGGCAAGTAATAGCTCGAGACTTCCTTAGATATCGTGCACCAACTGTTATTTACCAGACGCCGCTGTCCTATCCTGCCAGTGCAGCGTATAACCAGTCAGCTGAATGTTGATTGTGTCGTCGTTCAGCCACGACTACGTGAAGCCTAAAATATTACAGTTTTGAATGTCCCGTTGTAGTTTAATCTTCCGTGTAGGTCATCTATTTTATTGTCCAAAGATTGCACGTTTGCTAGCAAACCTCAAGGGAAGCCAGTTTGGATTTGGCTTCACACCAATCACATCACATCTATAAGCCAAATGTCATTGACAGAAAAAAACAATTGCAACTCAATATAAAGAAGGTGTTCCTAATGTTTGGTATACTCAGTGTATATGTAAGCAATTAAATAAGAACACACAAAATAGACTTCAGAGTCCCTGGACTTAATTAAAGCATTGAAACCCTTTGAAAATGGCGTACTGTATGTGGCATCGATATGAGTCAGAAACAGTTATTCTAGAGTCAAAATTTACTATAAAGTGTAAATATGATCGTATATATATGATCACAAAAGATCATAAAAAATATGATCTTTTGGTCATAAAGTCAGTCTCGTCTAAAACAGAGTTTTGAACATCCGTGCGTCACAATGGGTAAATGAAGGTTGGATTTTGATTTCACGATGTCCATTTGCCCACTAACACGGGGTGAACAGCTGTGGTGATTGCTCTCTATCCAATAGCATAGATGGGTGCACACCGATGCGTGCACAACTATGGGGAAAAACAGACGGGGTTGGCTTAGATTGTTGACAACATGTAAACTATATTTCGTCTCCAATGTTTATTAAAAACATAAATACACTTGCACAATGAGCACTTGCTGTCTTTCAAATACATCGTTACAGTTGTTGGTTAGCTAGCTAGCGAATTTCAGCCATATTAGCATTGACATGAAATCAGTAAAAATACCTCAAAACAAGACATGCTATCAAGAACAAGATGAAACGAGCCAATTACGATTCCCCACATGGCAGTTTCTTGTCATTGTTGCTAGCTATCTGGCCATCCAAAATCAAAACAACAAATGGACTTCTGCCCAATTGAAGCGTGCACATTGTTTTCGTGACGTTGTCAGCTAACCCATCTACAGACATTGAGACAGACCTGCCCAGTAGTTCCGATTTTGTTTGCATAAGACCACACATCACAATACTTGTGAAATACTGCACCAAACAATTTAGTTAGATGTAAAATTGCAACTAAAATATTTTTTGTAGTTTGGGTACAGGAGAAGACAATTCAAACACAGCCTGATTCTGAGTATTTTATACACTGCTCAACAAAATAAAGGAAACACTTAAACAACACAATGTAACTCCAAGTCAATCACACTTCTGTGAAATCAAACTGTCCACTTAGGAAGCAACACTGATTGACAATCAATTTCACATGCTGTTGTGCAAATGGAATAGACAAAAGGTGGAAATTATAGGCAATTAGCAAGACACCCCCAATAAAGGAGTGATTCTGCAGGTGGTGACCACAGACCGTAGTGGACACTACACCAGGTGTCCACTACGCTGACTTGGAGTTACATTGTGTTGTTTAAGTGTTCCCTTTATTTTTTTGTGCAGTGTATATAGAAGAGGCTTTTCATTCTAAACTCAAACTTTTTCCATGGCATTGCATTTGTGCACTCAGATAGACAAGCAGGTTATAAATAAAGAGTGTGCGAGCGTTGTAATCCTCGATCCCTCGCTCCCTTTGTCCAATGCATGACCTAGCCAGGGCATACCTCTAATCTTAGGCCCTAAACCTAGCGGAGACAGGAAACGGTTAGCATTAGCGTAATCTCGGTTAACCCAGAACTAAAACCTCAACTTAAATTGGTCAGATGCTCTGGGGGGGGGGAGTCATGTTAGAAAATGTGATAACGCGATTTGCGAAGTCTCCAGCCTTGTAAATGGAAACTCTCTGCCAAAGCCCCCACCCTTCCTTTCACCTGTGTTTATCACCCATGCAGTGTCAACATGAAAGTGTGGGAGAATGTTTTCGACACTACTATTTCGAATCTTAGCAGTGTCCATTCCATCCCTTTGTTTAAGCCACTCCAACAGATGTGTTTAAAAAGGTTGACTGGCAAAAGAGACATTATACTGTAGCATGCTTGCCAACTGGCTATGGTAAAAGTTTAATATATCAAGCGTGGCAAGGTTAGTGCAGTTTGCTGTCGGAGGTAGCCTCTTCGCTCAGGAGACTCATGCTGAAAGCTATATCCCTTGCCCCGCAGGCCCTGCACACCACAAGGCACCATTATCATTTGAAGAGGTAAGGTTCAAATGGCTGGTATTGAAAATAAAAGTGATTGGAATTGAAAGGAATAATGGTGACAATATATGTTCATAGAAATGCATACTTCACACACTATATGACGTAAAAAAAAATATTTATGCAATTCGTTCTTTATTAATAAATTGTCTTACAAAATGCAATTACACAGTGGACATGAAAATTCTGAAATCAAATGCACTGTATACTATGATAACAATCATGTCTGCAATGTAAAAACACATAGATTAAAATGCATAATTAATGCAGTGGCCATTTACATTTAACTGTTGCCTCCTCTGTCCACCAACATAGCCCAGCAGTCCCATTGGTCAGTGTCCTAGTGAGCCCCTACAGACACCCCATTAGCAACCCAACACTGTTGTTTACTCCACCTGCAACTATTCTTAGAATAGAGCAAGACTCCCCTTTGGACTTGACTCCAATACCTCTCACCTCCTTACCCTCACCCCTTCAAACCCCTAGCTCTCAAAATAGCAGTCAAGGTAACTACAGACAGGGGAAACGAGACACAAGGGAGCGCCAAGTGAGGCCAGGTCAAACCCTGCCCTCCTCCCTTCCATCACCACTTCCCCATTATGTGTGAGCATTTACTACCCTCTCATCACCAACTAACGACGATTGGCTTTGTTTTAATGATAGTACCAACCTTGTCAACATGTCCACACCTCACCAGGATAGGATCCAGGTTCATGCAATTTCCATGGATTTAAAATATATATATATATATAATATTTATTAACCTTTATTTAACTAGGCAACTCAGTTAAATAACAAATTCTTATTTACAATGACGACCTACCAAAAGGCAAAAGGCGGGGACAGCGGTTGGGATTTAAAAAAAATATAGAACTATAACTATAGCATTATAGACTATGGAAATAACTAAATTCATCTTAAAGCAGCAATCTGCAGTTGCTACATACAATTTTGGACCTATACATTTATGATATATGCCCATTGATTCTTGAAGAATATAACAGAACCCAGAATATAAGCTTGTTTTGTAAACATAGCAAATGTAAACAAACCCTATATAGCTTCAGGAAATTGTTAAAACTATATATTTTTTTCATCATGGATGGTCAGTTCTTGCATCCATAGCGCAGTCACTGAATTTGAGAGTAGTTACATTTTCTCCAGCCCCATCCATCAGCTTTTGACCAAAACAGAGGCGTGGTGTCCACTTTGTTAATGTTTCAACTGGGATTGGCCCTTAAATGCTACAAAAACAAACAACTTTGAAGCAAGCAGTATTAGAATCTCTGCATTCTGAAGAGGCATATCGTCACCATCACGAATGGAACTGAATGTACTGTGGAGCCGCATGAGCTGGGAGTACAGTATGTGAGCTGTGTGAGTGGGGAAATTGGCCTGATAAGCCTTTTACGTTACATTATGCCATGTGGAACAAAGGTGAGAGGATAAACCTGTTCTCCAGTTTCCACCCTCATGCTGGTGAACCAGCGACATCAACATTTCTCTTAAATCATTTTTTAATCCAGGCACTCTGGGAGACATGCAACATGTGATGTAAATGTGTTTGTTTTGGAACGTTCAATGGCAAGCGAAGCCAAGAGGTGGAACAAACAAGGTCATGTACTGCGACAAGAGGACGTAATATGAGACCTGTTCTGGGATCTTTCTGAGAGAATTATATCAAAACAAGGCTTACTGAGTAGCCCCATCTAGACTGATCTCATTACCATCTTCCCTTTCACCCAGTTGGCAAGATAATGATCCTCAAGAACAAAGTGGATTATATTTCTGAGACAGCTGTGAAAATGATTCTGCCCGTAATCAATGAAAAATATGTGCATTGAGATATACACAGACACTGCATGGTTATAAATTAATAAAAACTACTTCAGTCTATAGGTCCAGTAAAGAAGCCTATCTCAGGAGCTCATAAGAAAGCCGGTGCGTTTTCACAAAAGCTCAGTCGTTATAGAGTAATAAGTAGAACATAAGTTTGAGAGTCAATCCTGTGTCTATGAGCAAACCAAATTCGCCGAATAAAGCGGTTCTGTGAGTGGTGTGCGTTTGGGTCGTCAAGAGAAAAAGGACCACTGAGTACAAAACATTAGGAACACCTTCCTTATATTGAGTTGCACCCCCTTTTGCCCCCCGAACAGCCTCAATTCATTGCCCAGGTTGACTCCAATGCTTCCGACAGTTGAGTCATGTAGGCTGGATGTCCTTTGGGAGGTGGACCATTCTTGATACACAGGAATCTGTGGAGCGTGAAAAACCCAGCACCGTTGCAGTTCTTCGCACACTCAAACCGGTGCACCTGGCACCTACTACCATACCTCACTCAAATTCACATAAATCTTTTGTCTTGCCCATTCACCCTCTGAATAGCACACATACACAATCCATGTCTCAATTGTCTCAAGGCTTAAAAATCCTTATTTATTAACGTGTCTCCTCCCCGTCATCTACACTGATTGAAGTGGATTTTAACAGTGACATCAATAAGGGATCATAGCATTCGCCTGGACTCACCTGGTCAGTTTATGTCATGGAAAGAGCAGGTGTTCCTAATGTTTTGTACACTGTGCCTTTCACGAAACTAATCTGAGAATGTCACAGAGAAGACACTCCACTCCATTGAACCCCAGGGCAATAACTGTAAAGCTAGCTAGTGCTACCCACACCACCAGACAATATTAATATGATATAATTGAATATTTTCCATATATTTTAAATGTGCATATGTTAATGCAAGCATTGCAAATTATTGCTGAGCCACCCATTCTATGCTTAAAAGGTGCTGGAATGTCTTTACAGGGACAGGGCAAGTGTGCACACTGTCAGACAGCAGCCTGTTGATTAAGCCATTGAAATCCTTAGATTAGTGGGGGCTAAATTTATACAGTGCTCATTCGTGCTCTGAGGCCCTGGCATACTGTATGAGAAAGTATTTTTACACCTGCAATCACTGTCACAGTGCCAAGATCCCGACCAGTCAAATGGGATTAAAAACAGAGGATCAATTCCCATTTTGGTTCTAGAATTGACTTCATCAACCTTTACTTGAATTTTTTGAAAGATATATGACAACTCTACAAACAGCATCACTATCCCTATACAAATGTTTGCGACGTTAGAAAGCCTATTTACAGTTGAAGTCGGAAGTTTACATACACTTAGGTTGGAGTCATTAAAACTCGTTTTTCAACCACTCCCTACATTTTCTTGTTAACAAACTATAGTTTTGGCAAGTTGGTTAGGACATCTACTTCGTGCATGACACAAGTAATTTTTCCAACAATTGTTTACAGACAGATTATTTCACTTATAATTCACTGTGACACAATTCCAGTGGGTCAGAAGTTTAGATACACTAAGTTGACTCTGCCTTTAAACATCTTGGAAAATTCCAGAAAATGATGTCATGGCTTTAGAAGCTTCTGATAGGCTAATTGACATCATTTGAGTCAATTGGAGGTGTACCTGTGGATTTATTTCAAGGCCTACCTTCAAACTCAGTGCCTCTTTGCTTGACATCATGGGAAAATCAAAAGAAATCAGCCCAAATTTCCAAACGCCTGAAGGTACCACGTTCATCTGTACAAACAATAGTATGCAAGTATAAACACCATGGGACCACGCAGCTGTCATACCGCTCAGGATGGAGACGCGTTCTGTCTCCTAGAGATGAGAATGCCGCTCAGCAAGGACGAAGCCACTGCTCCAAAACCGCCATAAAAAAGCCAGACTACGGTTTGCAACTGCACATGGGGACAAAGATCGTACTTTTTGAAGAAATGTCCTCTGGTCTGATGAAACAAAAATAGAACTGTTTGGTCATAATGACCATCGTTATGTTTGGAGGAGAAAGGGGGAGGCTTGCAAGCCGAAGAACACCATCCCTACCGTGAAGCAGGGGGGTGGCAGCATCATGTTGTGGGGGTGCTTTGCTGCAGGAGGGACTGGTGCACTTCACAAAATAGATGGCATCATGAGGCAGGAATATTATTTGGATATATTGAAGCAGCATCTCAAGACATCAGTCAGGATGTTAAAGCTTGGTCGCAAATGGGTCTTCCAAATGGACAATGACCCCAAGCATACTTCCAAAGTTGTGGCAAAATGGCTTAAGGACAACAAAGTCAAGATATGGAGTGGCCATCACAAAGCCCTGACCTCAATCCTATAGAAAATGTGTGGGCAGAACTGAGAAAGCATGTGCGAGCAAGGAGGCCTACAAACCTGACTCAGTTACACCAGCTCTGTTTCGGAAGGCTACCCGAAACGTTTGACCCAAGTTAAACAATTTAAAGGCAATGCTACAAAATACTAACTGAGTGTATGTAAACTTCTGACCCACTGGGAATGTGATGAAAAAAATAAAAGCTGAAATAAGTCATTCTCTCTACTATTAGTCTGACATTTCACATTCTTAAAATAAAGTGGTGATCCTAACTGACCTAAGACAGGGAATTTTTTACTAGAATTAAATGTCAGGAATGATGAAAAACTGAGTTGAAATGTATTTGGCTAAGGTGTATGCAAACTTCCGACTTCAACTGTATATGATTGGTGAGTCTCTTGAGGTAATTGGAGGAAAAACAGCATGGGAAGTTTGATCCTTATCTCAGGTAGCTAAAGGCATTGCAGACACTCTTTATTAGAGCTCTGATTGGTTAAGGGGAGTTGTTCCTCCAGTCTCCCATTGGCTGCCATGTTCCAGACACTTGCTTGGCTCCTGACAGTTTGGAGCATGTCTAGAGTTTCATAGATTTCTTTGGCCGCAGGCGAAAGAGATTGAGACACGAAGTAAACACACTAATGGTTTTACTGTATCAGTCTTGGTTGTCTTCGCAGAATCACCTTGAGGTGTGTATGGCCTAGAGACTACAGAGGTGAACAGGATGGCATCTGGTATGGGTGTGGGCTTCGTAGAGAGAGTTCTCTTGGACACCCAAACCAAAAAAGAAAAAAACGCTTAGGTCAGCTAAAGGAGAACACTCGAGTAGCCACTACCTCTCAGTGACACATGTTGGAGTTTAACTGTTGTTTTGTCTGGTTGGCTTGGAGTTCTCCCTCTTGGGGAATTTCAAAGAACTCTGTTTCTGTGACAGAGTGGTGGTGAAGGGGGATTTTGGTTCTCATTTTGCCTTCACTTTCTGTTCCACTAATTACTTTCTTATTTTGCAATATAACTTGCCTCAGGCTCTAGTAGTCACCACCTCTCTCATTTGTGTTTTTGGTCTGTCACAGCAAGTCAATCTCACAAAACATTATATAACTTTGTAAGAAAAACAGAACTCAAAATCTAGATAAGTCTTATAAGTCTTGAACTTGTATTTTTTAAAGAAGAGACAACTGAACAAATGAGGATGTTTATGACAAAGCTGAAGATGTTACCTTTTGTATGTGTTAGCCTAATGAAAATTCCTGAATGGTGAAATCATTGTGGTGATATCTTACTTGCCAGTTCATGTTCATCAAGAGTTTCATGATTATAAATTCAGCATGACCCAGAGCTCTGGGAAGTGCTGTGCATGCAGGGTGCACGTGGCAGCCCATGTGAACCTGGTCTCAGCCAGAAGAGTTCAAGACTCTTCCTAGAGCTGGCCACCCGGCCAAACTGAGCAATCCGGGGGAGAAGGGCCTTGGTCAGGGAGGTGACCAAGAACCCGATGATCACTCTAACAGAACTCTAGAATTCCTCTGTGGAGATGGGAGAAGGACAACCATCTATGCAGCACTCCACCAATCAGGCCTTTATGGTAGAGTGGACAGACAGAAGCCACTCCTCAGTAAAAGGCACATGACAGCCAGCTTGGAGTTTGCCAAAAGACACCTAAAGACACTTAGACCATGAGAAACAAGATTCTCTGGTCTGATGAAACCAAGATTGAACTCTGGCCTGAATGCCAGGCGTCATGTCTGGAGGAAACCTGGCACCATCCCTATGGTGAAGCATGGTGGTGGCGGCATCATGCTGTGGGGAGGTTTTTCAGTGGCAGGGACTGGGAGACTAGTCAGGATCGAGGGAAAGATGAACGGAGCAAAGTACAGAGAATTCCTTGATGAAAACCTTCTCCAGAGCATTCAGGACCTCAGACTGGGGCAAAGGTTCACCTTCCAACAACCCTAAGCACACAGCCAAGACAATGCAGGAGTGGCTACAGGACAAGTCTCTGAATGTCCTTGAGTAGCCCAACCAGAGCCCGGACTTGAACCCGATCGAACATCTCTGAAAAGACCTGAAAATAGCTTTGCAGCAACGCTCCCCATCCACCCTGACAGCGCTTGAGAGGATCTGCAGAGAAGAATGGGATAAACTCCCCAAATACAGGTGTGCCAAGCTTTTAGCATCATACCAAACAAGACTCAAGGCTGTAATCGCTGCCAAAGGTCCCTCAAAAAAGTACTGAGTAAAGGGTTGAATACTTATGTAACTGTCATATTTCATTGCATTTGCTAAAATGTCTAAAAACCTGTTTTTGCTTTGTCATTATGGGGTATTGTGCGTAGATTTATGAGTAAAAATAAGGCTGTAACGTAACAAAATGTGGAAAAAGTCAAGGGGTCTGAATACTTTCCGAATGCACTGTATTACCTCAATTACCTCAACTACCGCGTACACCTGCACATGACTCGGTACTTGTACTCCTTGTATATAGCCTCATTATTGTTATTTTATTGTGTTACCATTTACTTTTTTATTTTTCTCTTTTGATAATCTTTTGATACTTTTTAAATCTGCATTGTTGGAAAGGGCTTGTAACTAAGCATTTCACGGTTAAGTCTACGCCGGTTGTATTCGGCGCATGTGACAAATACAATTTTGTTTTGATTTGATTATTTGTGTTTCCTATAGCTTTTCTGTAACAGTTGTGGTCAGTCATTTGATAAACTGTCGGAAACTATAAAATGCATTATTCATGTTACAGTGATATTGAAGGGAGACGATGGTTTAAATTGAACTACTTCACATAAAACTGACAGACATAAAGCTTTATAACTTGTTATAACCATTTATGAGCCTTTATGTGTTATTATTTTAAGGATTCCTGTATTATACAGTATGTTATGTTATGTCTCTCTATGTAGCAAATTGTTGTACTCAAAATGGCTGTTATTTAGTCAGGAAGTCATACATGCTGATAACAAGTGCATTATAAATCGATCATAATATGTTATACCTGTCGGTGTTAAGTATTGTGTTGTGACCGAAAGCTTGGCCAGCATTGTAAAGCTGAGAGAAGTACCCAATGTTCTCTTAGTCGTTCTCTCTGACCAAACAAGGTCTGCTGCAATGCTCTCCTTCCTTGCTCAGTGCTGCTCTGGTATGCCTTGACTATTATGGCATGTGCTTCAAGATTTCCTGACACACACACACACACACTTACACTGGTCTCTTGCCAAGATATGTGCAGCCGGTCTTCTAGGAAAAAAGGAAATACACCCCATCCAGTTTCCACACTTGACCAAGCTAGTAAACTGCAGTGGTGTAAACTGCAAAGTACTTCAGTAAAAATACTTTAAAGTACTACTTAAGTATTTTTTGGGGGTGTCTGTATTTTACTTTACTATTTATATTTTTGGCAACTTTTACTTCACTACATTCTGAAGGAAAATAAGGTACTTTTTACTCCATACATTTTCCCTGACACCCAAAAGAACTTGTTACAGTTGGACAGGAAAATTGTCTAATTCACACACTTATCAAGGTAACATCCCTGATCATCCCTACTGCATCTGATCTGGCAGACTCACTAAACACAAATGCGTTGTTTGTAAATTAAGTCTGAGGTAGCCCCTGGCTATCCGTCAATCACACAAAAAAAAAATTGTGCCGTCTGGTTTGCTTAATATAAGGAATTTGAAATGATTTACACTTTTACTTTTGATACTTAAGTATTTTTAAAACCAAATACTTTTAGACTCAAGTAGTTTTTTACTGGGTGACTTTTACTTTTGTCAATTTCTTTTAGGGTATCTTTACTTTTACACAAGTATGACAATTGAATACTTTCCCCACCACTGGTAAACCGTGGACGCTGAAGCTACTCTAGTAATAGTTCATTTTGCAGCTAACTTTGTCAGCCAACACACAGACACAATAATTGTGCCCATTGTGTGGTTACTATATGTTGGTCACTCTTGAATCAGAGTTTGGAGTCCATGGTGTATGTCGTTCTCTTCAGTAATCATTCCATAATCTGAAACAAGCTAGTACGATACAATTAATAGAATATTACATTTTGTGGGAAGATTTGCCAGGATGACACCCAGTTAACACAAATTACAATAATGATTCCCTGTAACTCTATTCACTTTCTGAATACCTTTGGAAATAAGCTTCATGTCAACTTTTTTTCATCATCAAAAAGGAAAAACAAGGTTACCAACCCCTGGATTGGAAGATGTGTTGTAACTTTCCTTTCCGCAAAAATGCACAACATTGCAACAGACTATCCTGCTCTTGTTCTAAATTTGAGTATTGTCTCATCACAGAAAACCCTCTGATGGTATGAAACCATTATACTCAACTCAGTATTCACACTCTCTGGTTTCTTTATAGGGCTTCTCATTGGCTCAGCCACTTGATCACTCACATTGCGATTGGTCATATCGGTTGTTCACGAGGGCTACCATTCAGTCAGCGCGTGTTCACCACACCCTGCACCAGACACCCCTGTCCTCCCACTTGTGGATTTCCTGTATCTGTTCTAGGGGCCTGAGTCAAGCAAGCCTCCCTCTCTTCTCTTCTCTCTGTTCTGCTTTTATTACAGCTGGTTGAGAGAATCCAGGCCACCATGTGTTAGCTAGCTGCTATAGGAAACAAACAGCATCTCTGATCAGTTATAGACCTGCTTTTACGACTATTAGGCTTACGCACCACTGAAAGACATCCATAAAACCATGGCACACAATATATTTTAATATAAAATGGTTTACCAAAGATTAATGTAAAAGATTTTTACAAATATATCACATATTTATTGTAAAAAGAGGGGTTGAGCGTGTGTGAGTAAAATGTGTAAGATAACAATGAATCCTGATCTGTGAAAGAACGCCATAAGCCATCACACTTGCCGGGCAAACAATTTCTGTCTCTAAAATCCCTCATCAAACTTTGCAGTCTTCCTTTCTGTGCCTTTCTCTTTCATGTTCCCAAGGGAGAGCATGTCCGGATAAGTGCAAAGGCTTACTTGGCGTGCTGGCTTTACATTACATCACACTCCTGTTCAACAAGTTTGACTATTGACCATTCTAAATACAGATCCGAGACTACCCCTCAGACCTTTTTCACCTATAACAATTTGCCTGACAAATTAGTGAGGTAGTCCTACTGTATGTAGACTACATGACACACAAGATATTTGATGGATCGGTGAATGTTAACTTCACCAACATTTTGTCAATCCAGTTGACACGGGCATTAGATAACTAGAGTCACAGAAGCGCCAGTATGGAGTAACTGTCTTTCTCTTATGCAAGCATGGATCCTTTCATTCCCAGTATAGCCCAGTCTGACTCTGAAATAGGAAACTGATTAGGTCATTGCTTAGAAAGAAGAGCTGATCTGATAGCAGTATAGGATCTCACGGCCGGGATGATCAAAGTCAAAGCAGATGCGTGTACAAACTACACTGATTAAAATGGGGAATTACTAATTGAAATGTATATGGAATTGATGGTGATAAAGAATGGGCAAAAAATGAATATATCACAGGTTAAAAGTGGATTTAAACATGTGAAGGTTATATTGTTTTCGAATAATCTAATAGCCTGTATCAAATAAACTCATCACCTACTCTATGAGGTGAGATCATTTTTATGACCTTCAGAACATTTGCTATGGTACAACAGGCCCTCGCTTGAGGTGAACTCAGTCTTTCCTCTTATCCGTAACAAAAATGAGGTGAGCCCCCATTGGCCGACAGGCGCTATCACTCGCTCTCTGATTGGCTGAAGGGCGTGTGCATGTGGCTGCCATGCGAGGAGTGCATGTAAGTATCCCCTGCAGGCAGTTCAGTTCAGGCTCTGGTCTTGAGACAGTACTTTCTCCAGGGCCTCCCTCATACCACTAATGACTAACTTTGTTTTAAGAGTGAGCTCCCCATTCCTACGTTGGAGGCCAACTTCAAATGGACTGAACCTGAAGAACAAGGTGTGCTAGAAATGAAAGCTAGTTAATGTCTCTTACCCCCTCCACTCAATGTGCACTACTAAAAAGGTTACTAAATATTTCTTCCCATTTCTTTCATTCTTGTTAAACACTGGTTTATCTGGTTCCCAGTGAATTTTTCTACAGTACATGTGAAACACTGGTTTATCTGGTTCCCAGTGAATTTTGCTACATCAATCCCTGTTCCCACACTCTTATGGCACTACACCCCTGGGCCCCACTCCAATCTCCCTATCTCCCCTGGGTAGAAGGTACATTGGTGTACCTTCCACGTAACTCAGACACTGACCTACATCTTCCATGATTGAGTGGACACACATGCGTCAGTTAAATGGGCTGAGTCTTCTAGCATATGCTCTTTCTATAGACAGGTTAGCTGACAACGTCATAAAAACAATGTGTGCTCTTTAATGGGGCAGAAGGCCGCGTGTTGTTGTGATTCTGGATGGCCAGATAGCTAGCAACAATGACAAGAAGCTGCCATGTGGGGAATCGTAGGTGTCTCGTTTCAGCTAGAATATCTTGTTGTTGATACCATGTCTTGACTTGAGGTGTTTTGACTGATGTCACATATATGGCAAAAATTCGCTAGCTAGCTAGCTAACCAACAACTGGGACAATGTATTTGAGAGACAAGTCCTCATTGTGCAAACTTATTTATGTTTTCAATAATATACGTTGTAAACAATCTAAGCCAACCCTGTCTGTTTTTAGTTGCGCACGCGTCTGTTTTGTTGCTAAACAACCAACCTATCTATGGCATAACACGGAACTTGTCTGAAACCCAAACTATGCCGTTGCCCATTTATTTGACTTTACCCACTGTAGTAAATTCTGAAGCATAAAATGTTAAATAATTACTCCAAACACGTCAGTTGTAATTTCGTGGGCTCCAACTAGTCAAGCTGATTCACAGTAACATCTACATCAAGCATTCTTCATTTAAGAATTCAATTGAGAATGCAAAGATTAGACTCCTCCTTAGGCCGGGATTCAAAAGTGCACTTCAAGGTATTTTACGCTTGAGCCGACATCCACAGCATTCTCTCAATGTGAATCCGATCTCTGTGAACATCAAGGAAGTGATCTTTGATTGTGTCACGTTCGTTGACGGAAGAATCAGACCAAGGTGCAGCGTGGTAAGCGTACATCATTTTATTTGATGAACACGGAAAAAACTATAAACTACAACCGAACGTGAAGCTACATGCAGTGCAGAAAGCAACTACATACAAACAAGATCCCACAAACTAAAGGGGGAAAAAAGGCTGCCTAAGTATGATCCCCAATCAGAGACAACGATAGACAGCTGCCTCTAATTGGGAAATACCTGGCCAACAAAGAAATAGAAAAACTAGAATGCCCACCCTAATCACACCCGACCTAACCGAATAGAGAAATAAAAAGGCTCTCTAAGGTCAGGGCGTGACACCCGTCCGTAGACTGTTTTGCAATGAGTCTTTTGTTGAAACAGGAGAGAGCTTAACCTAGAAGGGAACACATGAAAAACAAATTATCAGACTCTGTTAGGTTGAATTAAGACGGTCAAGTTTTTTTCTATTCTGTGTGACCTGTCATGGCAAAATAGGGTTTAATGAAGAGGGAGACAAGATGTTCGCTCCAGTCATGAGGGTGAGGAATCCCTTGACCACATGTCTCTCTTCGCTCTGAAGGGGTGTGGAAATCATACACAGTTAAATAGTTACATAAACAAGTCTGCATATGCTACTAAAGGTAACATAGCATATTGTTTCAACAAATCTCTTTCACGTCATCCACTTTTACCTTACATTTGCACGTTTTGAACCACTACTTCCCAGAGCACTAAACTAATGTCTTCTTTGGCGTCTTCTTTGTTTACCGCAGATAGAAGGTACTTTCTTGGTCAAGGACTGTACTGACTTACACATAGACACGAGACACAGGCTGCGTAAAATCGATTTGATCAGCTAACACAGAAAAACTGTAAAAGAGAAAACACAACACAAGGACTGGTGAAAGACATAAGCAGGATGTGGGCTGGTGGAATTTGAGATACTGTGGTCACATGTCTCAAATCGGGTCATGTACATGCTCTCTGCTGAAGGAAGAGAAAGTACCTGCTATTCCGCCCACAACACACAGACATAAAAAGGTCTGTAGCTACTTGCCAGGTTAAACTCTTTAGGGACAGTTTCACACGGACACAGATTAAGCCTAGTCCTGGACTAAAAAGTTCATTGGAGAATTTCTAGATATGTTTTTTAGTCCAGGACTAAACTAGACTAGGCTTAATCCAAGTCTGGGAAACCGGCTATTATCACCCATTTTCTGGATCATAGTAATGAAAGAGTAAAGTCAACTGCTCTGCACAGTAAAATACAGTATACATGCAGAGATAGAGTAAGCCTATCTATGACCTGAATACGCTCACTATTCAGACTGTGCAAATGTGTGAAAAACACTTGGTTCTCCTTTAAGACAATTAGAAGATTTAATCAAAACATCATGGGCAAGATCGTTAACGAATGTACACAGAAAGGGAAAGAGTGTGTGTGTGTGCGCATGTGTTGTGCGTGCATGTGGTGTATGAGTGCACATGTGTGTTTGTGGACATGCAGAGGCACGCAGAGCGAGGCTGAGCAAGCAGTGAGGCTGAGCAAACACATCCCTCCCACACTCTGCGAGGGATCGGAATGTGCTGTTTACCTGAAGCTTCAGCATACCAGGCGAAAGAGAACATAACAAGAGACACCACGAGGTTAACTCCCCTCGCAAAGTGCTGCTCCGCACTAGTTATCTGATAATGACTCACTGTATTGCTTGATTGTTGATAGGGTTGCAAAACACGCCAGTCAACTGTAATGCAACTGCATTTCAATGGCCTTTTCCATTAGTTTGGGGTTGTCACATACCGGTAGCTGGATCTCCATAATAGAGGTCTTAGAAAATAGAGATATCCTGAAAATACACCACATTAAAGATCTCTAGATGTCTGACAAACTTTGATTTTGGAGTAAACTACCCCTTTAAAGTCATACTCCAGTCTCTTTTTCAGCTCATTTATCACCTGATTTACTTAAAGAAAGGCCCGTCTCAATAGGTGGTCCAGGTATCCTCATGACATAGCAAAAAGTGGATGACATCACGAATACCCATGAGATCAACTCCTTGAAGTTTGCAGCTGTGTCTAAAAAAATAAACATATTTTCTTTACCCTTTAGTGTGCCTACTTTACTATATTTATACATGGGATATCGCTTTTCAACAGTAAAACTTCAATGGACATCTTTAAGCTTTAAACAGCATTGCATGTGCCAGTGAGTTCCATTACCACTAAAGGTGCACTCTAACGATTCAGCTGCAATACCTTGCAGGGAAATGCCCTTCTCACTATACCTTAACACGGTCCCTCTACCCTAGGCTAATAATAGCATCAATCATGGCCTGTTGAGCTCTGCTGGTTGTGGCAATACGAAGCATGGATGTCCCCACCGTCTCACCATGGGTTAGGGTTGCGCTATCTCAGTGTCAACTTGTTGACATGGACTTGGCAAAGGAACAGAATGACGATATATCACAGATTGGCCCTCTTAGTGGTAGAGAGAAGCTTTAATGAAAGGAATAAAGAGGATACAGAGCATGGAGGGTTTTGGCTGGACGTCAGAGAAACAGACCTGGGAGTCCCATGCCTCTGTTCTGTACAAGGGTAATTGAAGGAGGTATAGGTCTTGAAGGAGCCATTTGAGGAAACAAGTAGACAGACAAAAATGGTTTTCATTAAAAAAGGGGTAGACTATACTTTCATTTGCTTGAATGATTGCATTACAGAAGGTGTTTCAGGACGCAGAAGGACACAGATTCGTCCAGGTGGATGCTGCTAAGATGCAGCTGCTGAGTCTTTGTTCTGTATGGAAGGACATCAGAAAAGAAAAACTTGAATCCTCCCAAAGGATGGAAGAAAACCAATCACTTTAGCCACACACTACTGACCTTGGCTTGTTCCGAGTATCGTACTGTGTTATGGCTAAATATAAAATTTCTGAATATTGTTGTTTTGTTTCTCTATGTTCTCATCCAAAATCATTTAAATGGCTATGGCCTGCTTTGTTGTCATGGATATTGCATAGGCTCTCTGATACCAATGGCTGTAAACTGCTTTTGAGTTTGGTTGGATAAGATGGAGTGTGCTTCACTTTGCAATGCAACAACTCTTCAAAAGACAATGGCACATCAATCTTCAGAGGTCTGCCCTTCAAAGTACAGTCACGATTCTGTCGATATCATCTGTACTTCCAGTCATTTCCTATTAAAGATGACATGTAATGTTCCTTTAGCTTAGTCCTACATCCATTACATAACATTCATAACCCTACAGCAATGTGAAATGTCCAGATCCACCACAAAAGGTGCAGTATGTACAATATGCCAATGAGTTCAAATGACTACGCAATACACAGCACTATAGATTATATATAATGTAGTGCCCTGATAGGTCTATGCCTTATAGGTAGCAATAACGTCAGCATTAACTTCTTCATTCATAAGCATTCGAGTTCAGTGATCTGCTGCTCTTGTGGAAGTACACTGCCATCAAGTCCTATCGAGGGCCACATGCACACACATAGGAAGTGCTGACAGCTGGTAGGGCTTCAACAAAGTGTCTCTTGCGTTAGCTGCCCCAGGCCGTTCCCTTGGCAGACTGTTTAGAGCATACAGTAATTGGTTGAATCCAGGAAGTTTAAAGGTCATCATGAGAACTGGGGGACAAGGGCTTCATCGGATCAGTGATTCTTCCATAAAGAACATAACCTTTGATGTTCAAAATATAGTAAGTAAGATACTGGATCAGTACAACATTGTAATATAATAACCTAGAAATAAAGTACATTTGTTAATAGATATCCAAAAATGAGGAAACATGAGAAACAGAGAAAAGGGAAAGTGTGAAACCGGGTTTTACCTCATACGCCCCGTTTACTACAACGAGGTATTTGATTAGAAATATATTTAATATTTACTGACACCTTTGTAAGAGTGAAACACTAATATCCTCTTTGTTTGTTGAAATAATAAGAGCATGCAGTCTCAGGGTAGCAAGCCCATGCCAGAGGAAGTTGTGAGGAAGCGATAGCTGTAAAACGAACAAACAGAGGAAGTCTAACGCAGACCCTCCCACAGTCAGGGTCCATCCGGACTGGAAACACTGTCGAATGGCTTGTTCTGTGCTGTGGGTGAAACAGGAAGTGTTTTGTAGGCAGGGAGTCTTGTGGGAGTCAGGTGACACGCCACACCGAATTAGCGGGTGAAAAAAGGGTCAGCCTCAGCAAGAAAAGACCACATATGCTTCCTTATCAGCATAAACTGATTACAGGACATAAACATTAGAATCCAACTGTGGCTTGATGGCTTTCACGAGAACCTGATAAATCCTAGGTTTAGATTTGTTTATTACACTTAGATTACCTCTCTTACTCTGTGAGATAAACTAAAGTAGGAGGAAACCTGTGTTAATCACCAGTGGCTATGTTCATAAAACAGCAGAGGTCACGGTTTTCCGTTTGGTTTTAAACCAATTACAAAACCGAGTCTATCAGATTAAAAAGACATTGGCTGAGCCAAATATAACCAACAAGATATACTTTTTTTTGTCAGCCACACAAAACTTCACTTCAGATTGATCTTTTTTGAAGCCATGACATAAGACAGCAAAACTTGAAGTTGATATGGAAATGAGACTGATGCATCTTGACAAGCAAGTAGCTGTCTGTAAACATTTAGATTTTATTCAGTATATAAAGACATAATACCCACCAGGTTCTCTCCTCACAGTTAGACAGAGGATCAAACAATTAACGGCACAATATTGACTGGTGTCATTTGGAGGTGTTGCTCTGGGGCCATATGGGGATAACTTTGATGTAGCCAAAGTGGAAGACTTCATATTTCAAGCGCCGTGCTAGACATTTGAGTCAGCCTGTGGCCTGAAATGTGGGATGTAGGGCTCATAAGAGGTCAGGAGTTCTAGTGCAGAGTAACGGCTCTCGGCTACCCTGTAATACTCCCTTTCCATAGGTATGGCTGAAAGCTGAATTCATAGTTCACAGCCACAGAACTGCAATAGTATGTCAGTCCTTTAGGACATAAATGAGATCCTCATTAAATTGATTCTTACGAGGCTCGGACTAGGGTATTAATTGTCCGGCGGACGATCACGGCTGTTATACCTATTCCTGCCGCTAGATTAGGGAAGAACAGATTCATCAACAGACCAGAGAAACATGAATCTACACTATGGCGTCAGTAAACGTAGGTTTAGGCACACTTCATAGGGATCACCTTGCTGTAATACTCCTGTTGTCCTCTTCCTCTCTCCTTCTGCTCTGCTCTCCCCCAGTCTGGAGTGACACCATGGGAAGTTGTGACATGTGTACCCTCTTCATTCTCATTGGTCCAATCCTCTTTTTTACTTACTGCGTTCTAATCTTTCCGACTCTGGATTAAAGCAAAGTCTAGCACTGGTCCTATAAGTACCTCTTCCATCCTCTACTTTCACCTGGCTCGTTTTGGCAGTGTGGCGGAAACCTGCGCCATGCGGTGTCACCTGAAGGACGGGGTCAGAACTTGGTGACCTGGGGGTGATGACATAGAATGAGAAGGATAAAATCGGATAAGCCCATTCGGTTATCCCGCATGCTACCAGGACCGGTTTAGCCTCCAATGGCGAAAGAAGCATCCAATTGGGTCAGTGCCAGCGCTTGGATAATTGCGGTGCCCTGATTGGATGACCAGCGGTGGCTCAAAGAGGGTGGTTTTATTAGATGGCCACCTGTGAAAAGAGCCTCTCAGAGCCAGAGAATGAGCTGCGAGACTAGCTGCAGCACATGTGAGTCTGTGCACTTGACCTGACTGAGAAATCTTGGAAAGTACAGGCACTGGGGAATATAGGTGCTAATATTACACTAACACACCATTCTTTGACATATCAAAACTCTACTATGGACCTTATGGTTGAAAATATGGGCAAACATACTGGTTAGTGTGTTCTGCATGTACACTAATGACGAGCAGCTACTCAGTCCTTCAGTTCATCAACCTAAAGGACCATTACCTCACTTCAAGTCAGTCAATCTCCACTGTTTTTACCATGGTAACAAACCGCACCTACCTTGGTCAAAGCTAATCTCTCAACACAGTGGATATAGATGAGGGTATTCAAGGCAACAATCTTATTGATTAGTGATGAGCTCCTCCAAGCGTGACAGGTGCTTGGGAACCTAACCCGCTTGTGTTACTCAGCAAAACTCAGCTGGGTCAGCCAGGCAGAAAGCTAAACCCCTGACAGGCAAACATTGCAGAACTAGCCTAGAACCAAAAGGTTACTTTGGTAACCAAGATACACACCGGATTTAACGTTAATCAGGGCTGCATCAATTTCCATTTCAAACAAGTAATGCAAATGTAAAAACATTCTGTTACTGGAAATGCCTAACTTTATTTCCCTGGTAATTACGTTTAGTTTTTTGGGGTGTCATTGTAAACACAATGAGGTATCGTCTACTACCAGGACCAACCAATTGTGTTGAAATAGTTGAAGTAGCTAATTACATTAAAGTAATGTAGGCCTAATGATCGCGGTTTGATATATAAACACTAAGCATGTGATTAGGCCAATAGATATACCATACATTCAAACAACTCTTGCCCTGGCACGGTGTCGTCTCAGTTTCTGTCATGACTACAATGCGTTGCCTTAGAGGTACACAAACAGCGTGTCTTTTCATGTTGTCCAAGATTTCATGTAGGTCTTTCGTATGGCTTCAGCTTCAAACAAACTAGCAAGCAAAAAAACGAATAAACACACACACATTGGATTGCCCTTGACAGTCTGTGCCCACTGTTTAACTCTATACCATAGAGACAGACACTCTAACCACCATAAAGTTGAAGGTAGCTTATGTACAAATGCGCACACTGCCACACACAAACATATGGTGGAAGGCCCTGCTGAATGAAGGGCCTGGAAGAAACACGAAGGACACAATAACAAACATCTTCAATGTAACAAAATGTACCATTCAAGTGAACCTCACAACTACCGTTAAGAGCTGGATGCTCCTTCGTCCTTGTACAGCTATATCTACAGACATTGTACTGAATGCAATCCATTTCTTTTGATGACATATGATGGTTATTACGTCAAATAAAGACGGAGCAACGTGTGTTGCGTAACCCCGCAGTTTCCATGGTTGGCAGGTGAAAGTGAGATAAACAGTTCATAGGAGAGGAGCTTGTTGTTTAACATAGTTCAGAAGAGTATACTGCCGCGGTGAGGATGGTGGGGCCATATCCTCGGGAAACCACAATGACAACAAAAAGAAACAGTCAGATGCTTTGCACTATCACACTCCAGCCTGTGCCACTTTCCAGTGCTTGTCCCTATACACAACTCTGAGGTGCGAGTCTATTTTTCTAAGAGTTCCTTTTCTCTGTAGAGACCCATCCACCCAAAGGTTTCAGTAGAGGACACAGTACATCACCTTCTGATTATGTTCTCTCCCACCATTAACAGAAGGCTAACCGCAATACCACTGTCACACTTACAGTCAACGTGATCTTGCTGACAAAATGACCAGCATGGTAGGGGACATAAGAGGTCAACAGGGACTAACCTCAACATTGTTCAAACACAAGGTCGTAGACAAAGAAATAAGTGTGCCCCATTGTAAAAACTGTCTTGTGTAGGTGCCAGCACTATGGCCACAGGCCACTCCATAAGGCTGATATTCTTGCAGGCAGTTAAAATGTAGGGGCTGTCAAGAGCTGTAAATTGTCACCTGCTTGGCCGGCCCTGACCAGACAGTAGAATCCTCTCTGGTTACATCCCATGGTCTTGATTCATGGGGGAGCAGCATGGCTCGATTCCAGTGGGATACCCATGAAAGGTGTGTGGTGAACAAGTCCAGGGCCATGTTCATTGGGGACATGCAACAGTAAATATTTTGCAACTGAAAACTAAAATGACTTGCTCTCGACCAAGGTATTCTCTCCCTATTTCAGGATGTTTTCTTCTGTTTGGTGCCAAATGAACACAACCTTGTTTTGAAGGAGTTTTCTGTGATTTTGTTGACCAACTCTTCAGAATCAGTCAAGAAGCTGTTTGTTTACATGTCCTCGTCTATGTAGGTTAAATCTTTTAACTGACTTGGCTAGTTAAATAAAGTACATATTTGCACTTGGTCTTTACCAAATAGGGCTGTGTTCTGTATACCACCCCTACCTTGTCACAACACAACTGATTGGCTCAAACGCATTAAGAAGGAAAGAAATTCCACAAATTAACTTTTAACAAGGCACACCTGTTAATTGAAATGCATTACAGGTGACTACCTCATGAAGTTGGTTGAGAGAATGCCAAGAGTGTGCTGTCATCAAGGCAAAGAGTGGCTACTTTGAAATATAAAATATATTTTGATTTGTTTAACCCTTTTTTGT
The DNA here is from genome assembly GCF_029448725.1 of Salvelinus fontinalis. Classification (NCBI taxonomy): domain Eukaryota; kingdom Metazoa; phylum Chordata; class Actinopteri; order Salmoniformes; family Salmonidae; genus Salvelinus; species Salvelinus fontinalis. Next base: position 33,338,923 of record NC_074696.1, on the reverse strand, counting down.
TTACTACATGATTTCAATGTGTTATTTCATAGTTTTGATGTCTTCACAATTATTCTAAAATGTAGAAAATAGTAAAAATTAAGAAAAACCCTTGAATGAGTAGGTTGTCCAAACTTTCGACTGGTACTGTACATGAGTCCAAAATGAGAACCGTTTAATCCCCAGCAGTATTATAATTGCACTACCAACTACCAACCACTACCAACTCAGTGGAGATCGGTTGTGATCATAGGAGGAGTTTTACGTAAAAATAACATGCATGTTGTTTTAGAAATACCCATGCCGCATAGTGTACAGAACAAAACTGTGTGTGGGCCACGCATGTACAGTATACCGTCTTCCCTCAGGAAGAAAAACACATTGCAGGAGTATTCCCGGCAAGAAGAGCAAGTGAGATATGCAGGTCTGTAAACAGAACTCATGGTGGTGTGACCGACCGGCAGAGGAGCATCGTCGCCTCCACTCCTTCTGTATATGTGACATGGCTGCCACCATGAATAGAAAGGCCCACGGAGCTTTGATTTTGTTCACCAATGGCTGTTGCTCAGATACTGAACTCATGAATGACAAGAAGAGTCAAGCTCTATGAGTTGAGTTGACAACAACAGGAGGGGACATCTTTGCCAGGGGTTAGATCTGTGTATGCAAAGGAGAACATTTGCTACATGCTGGTGCGAAACTCATCCTACACTAAACACAAATATAAACTCAATATGCAACAATTTCAAAGATGTAACTTTAAAAAAATATTTTTACTATATTTCCCCCTAAGCCTACCACCCCTCCCCTAATTTGAGTTTACTCCAAAGATTTTACTTTGTTAGTTAATATAAGGAAAGCAGTCAATTGATACATTAATTAGGCCCTTATCTATGGATTTCACATGACTGGGTATACAGTTATACATCTGTTGGTCACAGTCAGATACCTTAAAAGGTAGGGGGTGTGTATCAGAAAACCAGTCCGTATTTCTGGATATTGGTGGGAACTGGAACACGCCTTCGTACACGTCCCAAACATGCTCAACGGGTGACATGTCTGGTGAGTATACAGGCCATGGAAGAACTGGGACATTTTCAGTTTCCAGGAATTGTGTACAGATCCTTGCGACATGGGGCCGTGCATTATCATGTCGAAACATGAGGTGATGGCGGAGGATGAATGGCAAGGATGGGCCTCAGGATTTCGTCACGGTATCTCTGTGTATTAAAATTACAATTGTGTTTGTTATCCATAGCTTATGCCTGCCCATACCATAACCCCACCGCCACCATGGGGTACTCTCTGTTCACAACGTTATGACTCTGTTCACAACGGTGACATCAGAAAACCGCTCGCCCACGCAACGCCATCTGCCTGGTACAGTTGAAGAACACACTTCTCCAGCGTGCCAGTGGCTATTGAAGGTGAACATTAAACCACTGATGTCGGTTATGTTTATATTTTTGTTCGGTACATAATATTACTCATTTTTCAGAAGATGTGACACTAGATAACTTGAACTGAAAGCAATAAAGACTGCAGCAACTATTCCTTTGAAGGAACTGTACTCCTTACCTCAGGCTAAACCACAAAACCATAGGCAATACAATGTAAGGCAAACAAAGTTGACCTGATATGAAGCAACGTGTTCAACTGGTTAGTTCACACACATATCTGAGGAAGTTGTGCTGTTTACATGTCTTTCCCTTGCCTTTAGATAGAGTAGGCCTACTGTAAACGTTTAATTCTACACCCAAAACATTTGCAATACAATGGTATGCACTAGCTCATCTGACTCTGGGGAAGTAGATGAAGGGCCTCATTGCCAAAATCCCAAAGTATCCCTTTAAAAAGCAGCCAGGGGCTATGCAGAGTGGGCTTACACACACAAGCAGTTGATTTGTTGCGCACAGCCTATGCTGACTACACAGTCTTCTGTTCCTAAAAAGGAACTAACCACAGGACTAGGTCCCGACACAGTAGCAATGGGTATCATTTCCCTTAGCAACTAGATGAAAACATACACTGAGTATACAAAACATTAAGACAGACTGACCAGGTGAAATGATGATCCCGTATTTATGTTACTTGTTAAATCCACTTCAAATCAGTGTAGATCAAGGGGAGGAGACAAGTTAAAGAAGGATTTTTAAGCCTTGAGACAGGGATTGTGTATGTGTGCAATGGGCAAAAAATAATAAATGGAAGTGCCTTTGAACGGGCTAGGGTAGTAGGTGCCAGGCGTGACGGTTTGTGTCAAGAACTGCAACGCTGCTGGGTTTTTCACACACGCTGTTCAAGGAAATGGAGGATCACTCCCTTTAACGGGTAGTATAAAAAAAAAAACATTCTGGGAGCTCACCACTATAAATTACCAGGAATTCAGCTCAAAAAATACTTTTAACATGTCATGAGTTTACACACGTTCACACCCAATTCCATCCCTGCTCCTTTTAAATTGGCAATGGTGAATAACTTTTTTTGTCAACTGCATAACCTACCAACTACACACAGTGAAGATACACCACACCTGATTTACCTTGGAATAATATGCCATCTGCTGGTTGGTTGATACAAACAAATATTTACTCTGGTTCTTTAAAATGTATTTAGACTCAAATTCAACACTTTCAAATTGTCAACTTGCATAACATAATTTGACATTACAGGAAAAAAATATTTAAAAAGAATACACACCATTTTTTTTGATTGCAACTATTGTTTTCAATGTCTTAGCCAACATTTGATTGTTGTATACACTTAAAAAAAAATACTTACACCAAGGAATTACAAAAGCTAAAATACCTCTCTAAAACATGTCTTTACTTTAAAAACCACAGACTACTGCAATTGTACATGTGTTAATTAAAACCATAAAATCTATTAAAGTTATAAAAGGCATCAATAGCCTGTAAATACATCAGCTCCCATTACTACCTCAACATAGCTGAAGAAAGGGGAACAGTCAGTATGACTAGTTAGTATCTTTGGCACTTTAAATCACCACACACAATAAGAAAATGTCTGAGTATTCTCTCTAGATGTCTACATTGAGCCACTGTTTCCACCAGCAGTCACCACCTTCCATGTCTTGGATCTAGGTTATCAGATAGCAGCATATTGTTCTTTCCATGTTTTAGACTATACCGGTCAATGTCTTTGTTCCCATGGCCAATGACTCCACAAGTAATTAGAATACTGTAACTACGTCCGCAGGGAGGATGACTCAAAGCCTTTTCTTTTTGTCTATTCAGTGTTATCAGCACTCTTACGGTCTCTCAGTAGGTGGCTTCGTCCATGTTGTCGTCACTGTCCCCTCCAAACTCCTCTCCATTGTCAAAGTAAGACATGATGTAGTCGGTATCCTGGAACACAGATGATGATGATCATTGAGCTATGCGAGGAGGAATGATAGCCTACCAAGTGAACAATGGCTCCCCGGTCCACTGGCTTGTCAACATCTTTTTCAGTGTCGCTTCTCTTCATTTTTCCACTTGTCTGTGCCTCCTTAGTATAGTAGCTAGCTAGTTTGATTTGCGCTGTTTTTAGCATGTTTGACATAGCTATTCAACCATACATTAGAGGAAGAAGGCATCTTACTTCATCTAAAGATTACTCCTTTGTGAACTTGTATGACGTTTCTGTCAGTATTCTTTTGGGGAGATTAATCTAGCAAAACATCATAGAACACTTATGGCCTGCATAAATACAGATGTGTCTGTCACAAACTCAACGGCACAGGAAACTTTGAAGGCCGGACCCAGTTGATAGAATGTGGCAAGTTCGCTAGCTAGAGCACTAGCTCAAGACAGACAGGAAGAGCGGACAGAAGATTAAAAAGGACTACCTGAACCAATCTCCATGCATAGCCATGGTGACTTATAGAAGATATGCATTTCATCAGGGTATTAGCTGTTGGCCAATGTGCCCGGCAATATCTTTATTTTCGTCTTCTATTGACCAAAAGATGGCTGTTACCAGCTAACAAACTTCTGATTAGAAGGTGAGGATTTTACGGAGCCTAAACACACCTTAGACACCATTTATGCACCTTTTTTATTTTGTAAATAGCTTTTGAGTAGCTATTACGTTAAATTAGCGTTGTTAGCATTAGTTTTACTCGCCGACCATTTTCTTCACTGGCATTTCACTTTTTTCTTTTTATGACTAAATCCCTAACCATAACAATCAGGTTCAAAGCAGAACAAGGTACAAAATGTGACGGGCCTCATCAGTCGCCATTACCCCTTACCTCTTCAAAGTCTTCCTCATAGTCCTCTTCATCTGCCTGTTCTTCTTCCTCGTTCGTCTTCTTTTTCTCCTCGTCCTGCTCTTCCTCAGAGTTCACCGCCTCTTCTTTCTTTTCGAGAGTCTGAAGAGTGTGTTTCCAAGAAACATCAAAAACAGGGCAGGGTACATGCAAATTAGCCCCTAATTAGGACTAACTAAAAGGTTTGCATTTCTGATCATTTCTGTAATATCCTACCTCTAGCTTGATGAGAATCTCCTCTTTTCCTACAAGAGGTTTCTTTGTCCGTTTAACTTGAGGTGTAGGTCCTAGGAGAGAAGAATGGAACATGAAGGTTAGCCCAAAAGAAAGTAAATAAAAATAGCAACAAATGGCGCAGGACAGAAGCATGGCCGTAACTAAACTCTGCAAAAAAGGAAACGTCCCTTTTCAAAGATAATTCGTAAAAATCCAAATAACTTCACAGATCTTCATTGTAAAGGGTTTAAACATTGTGTCCCATGCTTGTTCAATGAACCATAAACAATTAATGAACATGCACCTGTGGAACGGTCGTTTAGACACTTACAGCTTACAGACGGTAGGCAATTAAGGTCAGTTATGAAAACTTAGGACACACTAAAGAGGCCTTTCTACTGACTCTGAAAAACACCAAAAGAAAGATGCCCGGGTCCCTGCTCATCTGCGTGAACGTGCTATAGGCATGCTGCAAGGAGGCATGAGGACTGCAGATGTGGCCAGGGCAATAAATTGCAATGTCCGTACTGTGAGACGCCTAAGACAGCGCTACAGGGAGACAGGATGGACAGTTGATCGTCCTCGCAGTGGCAGACCACGTGTAACAACACCTGCACAGGATCGTAATATCCAAATTTGAGACCTTTGGTTCCAACCTCCGTTTCTTTGTGAGACGCAGAGTAGGTAAACGGATGATCTCCGCATCTGTGGTTCCCAACGTGAAGCATGGAGGTGGTGGTGTGATGGTGCATTGCTGGTTACACTGTTGGTGATTTCTTTAGAATTCAAGGCAGACTTAACTAGCATGGCTACCACAGCATTCTGCAGCGATACGCCATCCCATCTGGTTTGCGCTTAGTGGGACTATAATTTGCTGGACAATGACCCAAAACACACCTCCAGGCTATGTAAGGGCTATTTGACCAAGAAGGAGAGTGATGGAGTAATGCATCCGATGACCTGGCCTCCACAATCACCTGACCACAACCCAATTGAGATGGTTTGGGATGAGTTGGACCGCAGAGTGAAGGAAAAGCAGCCAACAAGTGCTCAGCATATGTGGGAACTCCTTGAAGACTGTTGGAAAAGCATTCCTCATGAAGCTGGTTGAGAGAATGCCAAGAGTGTGCAAAGCTGTCATCAAGGCAAAGGGTGGCTACTTTGAAGAATCTCAAATAGATTTTGATTTGTTTAACACTTTTTTGGTTACTACATGATTCCATGTGTTATTCAACGATGTAGAAAATAGCAAAAATAAAGAAAACCCCTTGAATGAGTAGGTGTGTCCAAACTTTTGACTGGTACTGTATGTGTTTGTATATATATATACATACACACACATATATATATATATATATATATATATACATACACACACATATATATATATACATACACACACATATATATATATATATATATATACATACACACACATATATATATATATATATATACATACACACACATATATATATATACATACACACACATATATATATATATATATATATATATATATATACATACACACATATATACATACACACATATATATATACATATATATATATATATATATATATATATATATATATATATATATGTGTTTGTATATATACATACACACATATACATATACACATATATATATATATATATATATATATATATATACACTGCTCAAAAAAATAAAGGGAACACTTAAAAAACACAATGTAACTCCAAGTCAATCACACTTCTGTGAAATCAAACTGTCCACTTAGGAAGCAACACTGATTGACAATAAATTTCACATGCTGTTGTGCAAATGGAATAGACAAAAGGTGGAAATTATAGGCAATTAGCAAGACACCCCCCAAAACAGGAGTGATTCTGCAGGTGGTGACCACAGACCACTTCTCAGTTCCTATGCTTCCTGGCTGATGTTTTGGTCACTTTTGAATGCTGGCGGTGCTCTCACTCTAGTGGTAGCATGAGACGGAGTCTACAACCCACACAAGTGGCTCAGGTAGTGCAGTTCATCCAGGATGGCACATCAATGCGAACTGTGGCAAAAAGGTTGGTGCTGTGTCTGTCAGCGTAGTGTCCAGAGCATGCAGGCGCTACCAGGAGACAGGCCAGTACATCAGGAGACGTGGAGGAGGCCGTAGGAGGGCAACAACCCAGCAGCAGGACCGCTACCTCCGCCTTTGTGCAAGGAGGTGCACTGCCAGAGCCCTGCAAAATGACCTCCAGCAGGCCACAAATGTGCATGTGTCAGCATATGGTCTCACAATGGGTCTGAGGATCTCATCTCGGTACCTAATGGCAGTCAGGCTACCTCTGGCAAGCACATGGAGGGCTGTGCGGCCCCACAAAGAAATGCCACCCCACACCATGACTGACCCATCGCCAAACCGGTCATGCTGGAGGATGTTGCAGGCAGCAGAACGTTCTCCACGGCGTCTCCAGACTCTGTCAAGTCTGTCACATGTGCTCATGTGCTCAGTGTGAACCTGCTTTCATCTGTGAAGAGCACAGGGCGCCAGTGGCGAATTTGCCAATCTTGGTGTTCTCTGGCAAATGCCAAACGTCCTGCACGGTGTTGGGCTGTAAGCACAACCCCCACCTCTCTCAAAAGGCTAACGCCAGCCTCTCGCGCCACAGGCTGGCTCAAGTAGGCAACAAGAGGTGCTGCTGACAGTGTGTCTGCGCGATACCAGACAAAAAGCAATTTTAAAAACGTCCCGCGACTCCTGCCGTGTCTACAGACATCCCCCAAACAAACAAAAACTGACTCACAACTGGTAAATAGTCGCTTATGTCAGTCAGGTGGCTAGATGCCCGTAGGACTTCTATTGTAGTAATGTTGAAGGGCTCTGGCTAGTATTACTTAGCCAGTTAGCTTCTTACTTCATCCTTCTAACGTTAAAACGGAGCCTACCTCAGCAGGAGCAATACATATAAGTTCTCATAATAACTTTGCATTACAGAGAGTAGGCAGCCTGAGATAGACAGTGATGTGGGCATGTGGCGCTCAGTGGTGAGGCTGAGGCAGGCTGCAACGCATGCAGGAAGAAGCAGAGGAGACAGAGAGAGCGAGGAAGCAAGCAGAGAGAGAGGTTAGTACAGTGGTTCCCAAACTTTGGGTCAAGAAATTCTGTACTAATCTTATCAAACAAGTTATGAACATTAAAAAAAGATGATTTGTTTCAATATGAACATCTCCACATGGCCTACCTGCCCTATAGGCCGACATTAAAATGCAAATAATACTGTTCTAAACATACGTTTTTGTTTCGTCGTTGATGGTACGTGTCAGTGTGAATAGTTTCTCATATTTCCCCCCTTTCAGGGGTATAACATTACAACTATATAACTAATAGGCTATGAATGGGTGATAATGGCTAGGGTAATTTTTGCTGTTCTCCAAATAGCATTCAAAAAAAAAAAAAAAAGTATTAAAATGCAATAAATGAGTTTCAACTTAAAAATAATAAATTCTTACAGACCTCACTTAAACTCAAAACCTGGTTAGGGACTTGACAGAAGGAGGTTGGAATCAGTTCAATAATGGCATATGTTTCACAAGGAATTCAAAGGCCAAAGTAAGTAGCTAAGCAAATAAGTAAACAAAATTTCACTGAGTATCTGAGAAATAAATCTCAATTGAAAACAATACATGGCTTACACAAAGTTTGAATTCCACACACAAGTCCTTGAGATAAAGCACTCACTTTTACCCCGATTTTCTCTCACTTTAATGCAAAGCTCTTTAGGCAATCTGCTCCAGTCTGAAACAGAACCATAAAAAAGGAGAAACACGTTACCATAGAAAATACGCATTGCATAAAACACACCAGAAATGCATCACATTCAAAGTATGAGGAATAATGACACCACAGCACAAGATTAAAAATTAGATTAGTTCAGACAAGAAATTGACTGTCTGGCACCATCAGCTGGACATATAATAAAACTGCATCAAAAGAAAACACCAGAAACAGGACCGACAGTCTGGCTAGGCTAGGGGTGCCAGTGAAGAATACTAGCAGTAGTGGTACAGGGAACAAAAGAGTTCATAAAAGAGACAACTGTTCTGTGATCAGTTGAGTGCGGATTCTAACAGCCTGTATTTCCACAAACCAGCCCCAGCCAATCATCACTCACCTGGGCTCCACTCGATGGTGCTGTCCTTGGGCTCTCCGCTCTGGTACTTATCAGAGTAGCGATCGACATCTACATGGGAAACAGCAGCAAGATTATAACTAACAATTTCCTATTCATATAATACCAACCAGGGAAAACATGTAGAACACACAATTACAAAACCTTCTATACCATACCATTTGTCTGACATAACAGCCGCCATAACTGGGTACTTTTTACAAGCATTCAACAATACAATTATTGTGAATGCTCTAATAGAACAGTTTGATTTAAATATTTACATGCTTTGCCCTTACAATCCGGTTTACATGGACAGCTGTTAATCAGGCTACTAATTACAACAATTATATAATCTTTGGGAAGCTTATTTAATTATGACAAAAAAAAACAATTTCACTTCATTCACACCAACAAATGCTTGCAACATTCTTTAAAAGTTTACCAATAATATTAACCACACAACTTTGGAAGCTAGCTCAATCAGAGTTAATAACATTCTATGATTTCTCTACCCCTTAAACTGAGACTCTGCGATATGATGTTGCCACGTGCAGCACCGCAGGTGAGACGATGTACTCACCGAATATCATAGAGTATCTGTGCATGTGCACTTCAATTGCTACAACATGATAACTATCGGACCAAAAAGGCAGAACAGTTTAGTCTCATGCTTAGTTGTTGCTGAAATCATCCTGATATTGCCATTTACTCTACCTCTTTTGGGAGCAGCCCGTCTGATGTAGAAAGGCAGGGTCTTGGTGGCGGCCCTCAGCTCCTGTTTCAAAGCAAGCATGTACTCCACCTCCTCTCCTGTCTGCAGGGGCACAGGCTGGACTGGCATGGGCTGAGGTAAGGAGAGGGAACAGATCAGGAGATTGTACCACAACACTAGCACTAAGCAAACATGTTACTACGTTTAAATTACTATACAGTATTTAATAATACTGCAAACCGTTTAAAGGATGGTAAGGCTATATAATGTGTCTAAACCAGACAGTGTCCATACAAATCATACTGTACATGTACCTCAGAGAGAAAAATGCCTTGAAGAGAAAAAGAAAACATGTACGCATTACGTTACTAGCAATATTAGATAAGAGCACTATAAGCAATTGTGGCAAGGTGAGTCCAGACTGTGTTACAAGCCCTGACTCCATGTGCACACTCACAGGGAAGAGGGGTGAGGGCTTAAAGGTGGTGGGGGGCAGGCTGTCCCCCCTTCCTATGCCCACATCCTCCAGGTTGAAGGTCATCTGTCCCCTTCCACGACCCCTGCCTCTTCCAGCCATGGGGATGAGTCTGTTGCTAAATGCTGAAAGAATCGTGGGAGAAAAAAAATCTGATAGATGTAGCCTAACAAATAGACATAGCAGCCAGTATTGTGGATATCTAACTCGCATTTTGGAGTGGGCTCCCAACACTAGGCTCCCAATTTACCTTTGTTTACAGGTAACTAGTAACATTAACTAGCTAACTTTGGGTAGATACCGTTCGTTAGGTAGCTAGCACTCAATGACCGCATGGAAGTCCATACAGAATAAGAAAGCTAGCTAGCTATCGCATTTCACCCTGGCCCTACTGACTCTTCTGTATCGTCTTGGAATCTCGAAAGTTAATTTCACACATGATTACACCAAATCCTTAGCAAGCAAAATATATAGCTACAGTAATTAGCTATGATACTTGAACTGCCGGCAAGTGACCTCTCCAGTGCAGCATTGTTTGCATAGCCAGCTAGCTATTATTGGCTGGCATTCAAGCAAGCTAACGTTATATTTGGCAGCTATTCTATGACATTATACTTTTTCACGTACCTACAATGTGTCAGTTGAGATCGTGAAATATAGAGCCAAGCCCTGAAACGTACAGTATAAAAACCAAGCCCAACAGAATCCAACCCAAATATCTTGAATGGCTAGCTAACTTAGTAGTAACGTTAGAAATGCTGCAGTCTGCAGAGCCCAAACCAGATCCACTGGCTTGATAGCGATGTAGCCAACGTTAGTCTGACGATTAGGCTTGCAGGCTGAGCGTTCTAATACACTACAGTGCAGGCAATAATACGTATGCTGTTTTTCCTCTTGATACATACATAGCTTATTATACTGTATAATCGAAAAATTATTTCTGAGTAAGCCCACACGTGCACAGACTGTCGGATGTTTTCAACTGGAGTACACGTGTGTTCCGTCGGCATTGAATGTCTCAGGAAACATATTCTGTGCGCAATATTTCTACCCTACTGTCTGTACTGGTATAACGTTAGAATTTAACCTTTAATCTTTAACCTTTGAATTTAACCTTTAACCTGCAATGACCTGACAAGATCATGAAGGAACAATTGTCCAGACAGAGGGTTGAGTTTACGAATTGACGGTTTATTAACCCAACATTACACAGGCTACTGTTTGGCTGTAGCCCACGCCAAATAAACGAAAGACACACCACAAGCCAAACGTAACCTCTTGTGAAGCCCAGACGTAAGAGAGAGAACAATGGCTAAACCTGGTCTTAACTTCCAACGCTCCATCCCCCTGCCCAACCCCCCTCCACGCCACTCCGCCAATAACTAGGATGCCCGGCATCAGAACATTCCAGGCATCCCCGTGATGGGCAGATAGCAGGTTGATTGGTATGTCGGACCCCGCGAACACTGTTAAGTACAACACAACCCACTAATAGCCTACCACACAGGTGTCAAACTCATTCCACGGGGGGCCGAGTGTCTGCGGGTTTTCGCTCCTCCCTTGTACTTGATTGATGAATTAACATCACTAATTAGTTAGGAACTCCCCACACCTGGTTGTCTAGGGCTTTATTGAAAGGAAAAACCAAAAACCTGCAGACACTAGGCCCTCCGTGGAATGAGTTTGACACCCCTGGCCTACCACATAACACACCGCTGTCTGTGCCGGTCGCTACAATATTCTGTGCGCAATATTTCCACCCTACTGTCTGTACTGGTATAACGTTAGAATTTAACCTTTATTTTTTTATAGAATAATTGTTACTTTAATCTAGCATAATACAATTTCCCCACAAAAAAATGTGGTAGCGTTTTTTAGCAGTTGTTCATTTGTTAATTATTCTGTCTGAGCTATAAGGAAAAACGTCTCACAACATATTCGTGCTCCCCACTGCCACCATGCAGCACTATTATTCCTTACGTTTTAAGATTTGGGATAGTTTGAGTAAGAAACTGACGGAAAGGGGGATGGATGGATACCTAGTCAGTTGCACAACTAAATGCATTCAACCGAAATTCGTCTTCCGCATTAAACCCAACTCCTCTTAATCAGGTGTGTTTAGTTTGGAGTGCGTTTTATATTTGCATGTAAGCTTTGTGGTTGTGTTGCTGAAAAGGTTAGCCTCTTAAATGGCATGTAAATGCCAAATTATTACTTTACACATCTACCCCTATAGACTTCACAGGAAAACAATGTTTTTGTAGAACACAAGTCATAAAATCCAGAAGTAAATCGTTCCATCCTTTATTAAACATAGCTTGCAAGAGATAAATATTACAAAGTTATTTCCTCCAAAATTAGCTTATTTTTTCAGTCAATGCATAATCGTTATTAATCAACTGGCAGTATTCAAACAGCATTAATATTTTTTTATTTTAATTTTTATTTGAAGACAGTTAAATATCAAGTATGTGCAAAAGGTCAGGATTTATATTTGAAATAAAACAAACAAAAAAGGGATTTATTTTCTAGGATAAAAATGAATTCTCTTTTCACCCATTCCCCAGATGTCCATTCAATTGATACAGATTGATAATGACTCCATGACATTTTTTTTCTCACAAATGTAATTTACAACATCAACATTATGCAATGTTTAAACTGAGGAATTGCAGTTCATTTTACATGTATAAAAGAAAAACTTCAGCATATTCACTTCAAATGTAGAAAATTATTTGCAATGAATACACCCCCCCCCCCCCCCTTCAAAAAGTTCCCTGTATTTCCAACAATAACTAATTTGCCAAGAGTACATTAAAGGATACCAATAAAATAACATAATACATTTGTTTAGCCAGGAAATGTGATCAACCCTCCATAAGAATAACATCACAATTAGTACACCCCATAACTACAACACTGTCTTGATGGGCAGCTTTATCTGCCTTAGAATGTTTTAGACATAACCCTTGAACTCCCTTATATGGGAGTCAGTTTGAATATTGTCAGTTTGAAACTACATGATAATTCCCCCAAAACAAATGTTGACCAGAACAAAGGTGATAAGGGCAAGATTTCTCTCATTTCCAACAGCTCCTAGTACACTAGATTTTAAAAAGGTAAAAACAAATTAAACATTTTACTTTTTTTATTCAATTTATATTTTCCAATGGAAAACATGAGCATATTTTCATATTCATATGGAAGAAAGAAAAGGAAATTTTATTTTTTATACCTGTCATTTCAGACATGGTTAGCCCTGTAGTTCAGTACAGAAATTGAAATCAACAAAACAGAGCGCTGTTTCTGAGTGAGATCTGTGGATTTGATGACTCCTCTGGGGTAATACTGTCTGTCAGTGGTTTGATCATGCCACGTTTTCACAAATGAAGTCTGCATGGGTTCATCCAAAGTAAGAAATACACTGAACAGTGTTGAGTTTCTAATAGAACATACATACAAGAAACATACGTGAACCTGACATTCTTCAAGCTCGAAGCCTGTGGAATGGATTCAAACTCCATCAGAACAATGATCACTTTTCCGGCAAACACATTTTTTTTTTTTTTAAACATACATTCAGGGGGAAAAAATGTGTCTAAAAGAAAGAATAATAATAATCCCATACATTTTGCACATTTGTTACACAATAATACACAGTGATCACAAAACAAAATGACAAGCTTCACTATATTCATGGCTTTTTGTTTGCTTTTCTACACAATATACCATTTTATTTTTTTATCGAAGTGAGAAAAAAAAGCTTATGTACAATAAGTCATTATTAGTTCTGACATAGCAAATATCATGTAATTTTTATTTCAGTCAATAAAATGTTTGATTAAATTTGATTTTTTTTCTTAAACGTAAAACATAAACAAAACAAAAATACTTAATTGAGACATCAGAAATAGGACATTTAAAAACCCTCAAACATTTGACATTTCAAAAAAAGATTGTGGTTGAAATTACAAAAGGTGTGTGGATGCGTCTATTAGTCTGCAAGAGAACAAGAGAGAGAAAGGAGCTTCAATATACAAGTCCAGCTTCATAGCAAAAGGACATAGAAAAACGAGACAGCCGAATCAAACATGAGGGGATGGGAAAGAAAATGTACCCCGATATAAAAAAAAGTCATGACATCCTATTCTAACCAACCACAAAAGAGGGAATTGATTGACAATTGTATAAGCAACAAAAACAAATATCTTCTGAATGTAAACTTCCATTCACATCTACATATTGCACCTGCCAATCAAACCAAAAGGTAGTTTCATATATGACTTGGTGTGTGTTCAGTATAAATAACTTACGAGAACTAGGAAAGGAGACTTGAGATTTCATAGGCCACTGCATGAGTGCACTTGACTTGATACACAGAATCTGTATCTAGTGGGCAGAGCTCACACCCAATTTAATGTAAACCTCTCATGTCAGGCCTGCTGAACTGTGCACACCTAATGATAGTAGAGCGTTACCTATCATGAGATGTAGTAATCAACTGATTAGATCAATTTCAAAGAATCCATCTTGATTGGTTCAACTCCTCAAAGCTTCCACTCGAACAGTGTTTGTAATGCCATAATCTCTCAGCCAAACCTTACAGGTTGTCAGTGTGTAAGAGGATGACAAACCCCAAACTCCACAACTCTGAGACCAGTGAACAATACAGGTGAGATATTTTTAAGTGCCAATATTATTGCAGTGTTGCCATGGATCTTTCCATGGTCCTTTGGCTTTACTTAAGTCTTTCTATGGCCATCAGGATGGTGATGTGCCCTAACCCCTGATTCTACAACCTACTTGACCAGATACTGACATAATACGCTGTGGAGCCATTGGCCTACAGATGCTAATTTTCTATGTCATTCAACGTTTGACCTAAATTCCTGATACAGTGAGAGGTAAAATTGAAAATATGGTTTATAGCAGTTACAGCAGTAAATAATTCAACAATCCTCTAAAATCCTGAAATAAAGACTGAAACCTGTGACGTTGAACCTAGCAAACTAAAAGTCCTGTCTGATCTTCCCAACACTAGCCACACTAAACCCCTTATAGCTTCTACATGGACGCACATGTAAATACTTAGTTCCTATGCCAGCCAGACAAACCCCAAATGAATTGAAGATCCGCTGGTCTACCTCTCTCTGAGAAATACTGCACATTGACTGAAAATTGCTTTAAAATGTATTTTATGACCTGTAGCAAACTTGGCTTAGTGAGTCTAGGGGACTTCAAAACCAAACCGAAAAACAAAAAAACACAGAAAGTGCTGCTGGTGAAATGTACGTGGCAGTGGTAAGTGTTCACAGGCGTGTGAGACCATGCTCATATGACCGACGTCCCAAAGGTCAATGGGGGCAAAACTGGACAAAATCACTTGTCACTGCCAGTGTTAACGAACTTGTTCAAATCATTGGAAAAAGTAAGAGGGTTAACCAATTGAAAGTCATCTGATACAGTCCACATGAACACTCTGGACAAAGGTCTCTCTCCCGACTCTCTTGTAGACAATCAGTTGACATCCGCACCTTGGGGGACCTGTGAATTGTAACATTCTTATTCTCTTTTTAAACGTTTTATTTATTTATTTATTTTATTCATAATAAGAAAAGTGCTCCTCGAGAATGAGGCATCTCGTGTGCATTGCCTGAACACGATGATTGATCCACGTCTCTCCCATTTTAAAGATAAATCCATATCAGTCTCCTTTCTCTCAAGCTTGTCATCGATACATAATCCATATAGATATTTGAGTAGTTTCAATCTGTTCACAATTTTTTGATAATTATCGTCTCCTGGGGCAAGTACCTCTGAGATACGCAGCCTTTTCTAGAGACGCCGCAAAAAAACGAAAATCAAGAAACCCTACAACAACAAGAAAACTAAAAACGTGCCACCGCCACCTCCAGCACGAGTCCTCACCATTTCCCTCACGGTACCACAAGAAAGTTGGGTTTAGAAAGGGTTGAAGTCTCTGGACTTGAGGCATTGAGGGGCAATGAGGGATCTTGGGTGCAGCTTTCATGACCCCATTTTCAGGCCAGTGCCAAGCACCGAGATGGGACGATACGCCAGACTCCAAAATGGCTGCCACGCTCCTCCTCTCTGCAGGCCATGGCCTCAACTGGTGACACGGCATGTATGTTTTTCTCACCGCAAACACCAGTGGACTTTCCTGTGCTTATTTCATTGATTTGTTTATCTATTTATCCACACCATAGTGCACACTTTGTGGATCCTGTCGTTGTTCTCGCCATTAATGCTGTGTCAAACCAAAATATGAATAGTGCTTCCTGGTTATGATCCATTATCTTTGCTGGACCACTCAAAGCAGGGCAGTGAGTCATTGGACCAGTGTCCAGGTGGATCCGGTTCATTCCGCATGATCTCTCTCTTACATAGCGGTATGCCCATCTCTTTTGCTGCTTTAAAAATCTTAAATTAAAAGAACCGTACATATGGAGTGTAGCAGGGGAGTAACTAAAATAAAATTATAAGTGAAAAGAAAAACAAAGATATCCTAAAGCAACCCGTCATCAGTACCCCCTACCTCCCCCCAAAATAAATAAAAGTAAGGGTATGAATTGAAAGAAAAGCTTAATAAGAGCAATAGTAACTGAAGCGGTAACAATAATCATAATAATAATAATAGTAACAGTAATAATAGTAGTACAAATTATTTGAGTCTTCGAAATAATTTTGCTATAGTAAGAAAGTCGAGAAGATGCACTGACAGTTTGCTTGTCTTTTGTCTGGCTGATTGTGTCGTTTCTCAGGCTGATTGTGTCGTTTCTCATGGGTTAGTTTAGGTAGGCACACGGACAGGCACTGCATGCAATGGGGTGGGGTGGGGGAGGTGGTCAAGTTTTTTTTTGTGAGGGCATGGTGGCAGGGGGGTGTTGAAGGTGGTCCTTGGGGTGGGGATTGGGAGGGTGGGGACAAGGGGGGGTTCATTTCTGTCCGTTGATGGACTGTGATATGGAGCGCGGCGGGATCATGTCCAACAGATACTCCCTCTGGCGGTCCGCTAAGCTGGAGCCTTTGTTGGCCCCGACCCCTCCTTGGTTCAGGTAGGCAATGTTCAACCCTGAGAGAGAGAGAGAGAGAGAGAGAGAGAGAGAGAGAGAGAGAGAGAGAGAGAGAGAGAGAGAGAGAGAGAGAGAGAGAGAGAGAGAGAGAGAGAGAGATCAAGAATAATAGAGAAGGAGAGAAAGAGATCGAGAGAGTTCAAACAAGAGGTTGAGAGAATGAACAAGGAAAGGGAAGTTAAAAGGACAGGAAGAAACACAGAGGAAAAAGAGAGAGAGAAAGAGGAACACATTTAATAATAAAACATATTTAAAAATTAACAAAATGTTCCAGAGTCTGCTGTGTCTGTTTTGTCCACCAGGGATCGGGTCAATTCCAATTTAATTTGAAACGCCAATGTAAACTTCAATTAATTTACGCTGAATTAAATTACAATAATCTTCAAATTATGGAATTTGACAGTATACATTTTAATTCAATTGAAATTGTAAAACAAATATTTGGAATTGAATTTAATATATTTGTACATTTCACAGTTAATGCACTTAATACAAAAAATGTACTGCATGACTTGTTTACAAATTATTTCAACTTGGATTTCTATATGTCCAGTATAGCTAGGCTGTCTGAACAGTGACATGATCAGCCTGAGGGAATTTAATTGGAATTTGTGGAATTATTGTTTTTTGAATAACCTAACATTGGAATTGAGAGGGTTTCCCTCTGAATTCAAAGACTGACCTGGAATTTTAATTGAATGAAATCAAATTTACAGGGAGAGGGAATTTAATTATATAGAATATAAATTGTTTAATTAACCCCAACCCTGCTGTCCACCTGACCTGAGACTAGATGTTTGTTAGACAATGATAGGTATGACAATTTTTATTGCAATAATACTTTTTTTATGTATGCTCTCTGTATGGCTATCTTTGTAAAAATGTGTAAAGCCCATCGTGTCTCACTCTTACTCTTTCTTTGAATGCTAACCATTTAGGAAACACCTTCAGGTAACATGCATTATAATGCTGTTATAATACATTAAGACTTGTCATAAGCACATATTTCCACCATATTATCATAATTATCTCATCATGATCGTGACTAAATTCAAAAGCCATTTGGAAGCGGTTTAAAATGTTTCAAATTTGCTAAATTGAGAAACATAACTTGTTATAATAACACGTTATAAAGGCTCACACATGCTTATTACATTTTAATCATTTAGCAGACGCTCTTATCCAGAGAGACTTACAGAAGTGAGTGCAAACATTTTCGTACTTTTTCATACTGGTCCCCCGTGGGAATCAAACCCACAACTCTGACATTTGCACCAAGCCACACGGGACTAATTATATACACACCATTCGACTTTTTCCACATTTCTTTATGTTACAGTCTTATTTTAAAATGGATGGATTAAATAAAAACATTTCCTCATTAATCTACACACAATACCCCATAATGACAAAGCGAAATTCAGACCATTTGCTAGGAGACTCGAAATTGAGCTCAGGTGCATCCTGTTTCCATTTATCATCCTTGAGATGTTTCTACAACTTGGAGTCCATCTGTTGTAAATTCAATGCATTGGACATGATTTGGAAAGGCACACACCTGTCTATATAAGGTCCCACAGTTGACAGTGCACGTCAGAGCAAAAACCAAGCCATGAGGTTGAAGGAATTGTCCGTAGAGCTCCGAGACAGGAATGTGTCGAGGCGCAGATCTGAGGAAGGGTACCAAAAACAGTTCTGCAGCATTGAAGGTCCCCAAGAAGACAGTGGCCTACATCATTCTTAAATGGAAGAAGTTTGTAACCACCAAGACTGTTCCTAGAGCTGGCCTCCCTGCCAAACTGAGCAATCGGGGGAGAAGGGCCTTGGTCAGTGTGATGACCAAGAACCCAGTGGTCACTGACAAAGCTCCAGAGCTCTTCTGTGGTGATGAGATAACCTTCCAGAAGGACAATGGAAGTCACTCCTCAGTAAAAGGCACATGACAGCCCGCTTGGAGAACCTAAAGGACTCTCTGACCATGAGAAACAAGATTCTCTGGTCTGACGAAAGCAAGATTGAACTCTTTGGCCTGAATGCCAAGCGTCACGTCTGGAGGAAACCTGGCACCATCCCTACGGTAAAGCATGGTGGTGGCAGCATCATGCTGTATGGATGTTTTTCAGTGGCAGGGACTGGGAGATTAGTCAGGATGGAGGGAAATGAACTGAGCAAAGTACAGAGAGATCCTTGATGAAAACCTGCTCCAGAGCGCTCAGGACCTCAGAGGGGGCGAAGGTTCACCTTCCAACAGGACAACGACCCTAAGCACAGCCAAGACAATGCAGGAGTGGCTTCAGGACAAGTCTCGGAATGTCCTTGAGTGGTCCAGCCAGAGCCCGGACCTGAACCCGATCTCTCCTCTGGAGAGACCTGAAAATAGCTGTGCAGCGACGCTCCCCATCCAACCTGACAGAGCTTAAGATGATCTGCAGAGAAGAACGGGAGAAACTCTCCAAAAAAGGCGTGCCAAGCTTGTAGCATTAAAATTCAAGAAGACTGGAGGCTGTAATCTCTGCCAAAGATGCTTCAACAAAGTACTGAGTAAAGGGTCTGAATACTTATTTAAAATGTGATATATTCTTTTTTATATAAATTAGCAAAAAATGTCTAAAAACCTGTCATTATGGGGTATTGTGTGTAGATTGACGGACACATTTTTAAAATTAATTTTAGAATAAGGCTGTAATGTAACAAAACTTGGAAAAAGTCAAGGGGTCTGAATACTTTCCGAATGTATTGTATACACAAAAGGGACCAGACTTCTAACATGTAATAGCATTATATCTGCAGGCTTTTAGGCCTAAGTGAAGTGTTACCATAAGGGGTTCTCAAAAACCCACCGGGGATGTTGTAGATCTGGCGACGGCCATCATGCTGGATCCGACTGCTGCCACCACCGCCACTAGTCCCGCCACCACCCCCTCCTCCGCAGCGCTGCTTCCCCGTCATCCCCAGCAGGCTGCTGGCCACGGAGAGCTGGGAGGCCTGGGCGAAGTTGGAGAGGACGCCTCTCGCCGAGCTGGAGAGACCCCGCTGCATGGAGGCCTGAGGCTGGGGAGCCTGAGGGAGCAGAGGGTGAGAGAGAGGTGGAGGAAATCAGTGACCTCCAGATATGTCAGTCCAACCAAAATGGTTTTGGTAACATAACGATTTAAAACATAATATGATACTGTGCCAGAGTACAGTCTGCAAACGCTGCAAACTACAGACTCACCCCAGATTTAAATGGGGCCTATAGATGGTTGATTGAAGCATATAGTTGGATCTACTCAACAGATTGGGGTGGACCAAGGACTCATTTCAATATTTAAAAAATGGACAACTTTTGAGGTCTGACAACAACCAACAAATTAAGGTTAGTCACTTTAATGTTTCTTAGTGTAGGCCCGTTACCTGACGCAGGGCGTGATGTCGGATCATGGTCTCGGCCTTGCCGACGTTGGGAACAGTCGGAGCCGTGCTGGGGGAGAGGGCTGCCTGCTGCTGGAGCCTTTGCTCAATCTCCTGTTAAACATGAGGAGAGCGAGAGCGAGAGAGAGAGATAAGGGTTGAGACAATGAACAACAGATGGGAAGAAAAGGTTGGGACAGGGAGAGAAACAAACAAGAAATTCAAGTACAAAAGGACAGCCGCACACACTACTGTAAAACAGTCAGAGCACACACTACTGCTTTCATCAGTCAGAGCATGTCAGTGGTCAAGTGGAAACAGTCAATTGGTTCACTCCGACAGCTCAGGGTACTAGAACATAATAAGGTCACACCCTCTCACAGCTGTCAAAAGGAGGTCAGCCACAAAACGTACTTATCGTTAAAACACACGTAGTTTGTAACATTCCTGCATACTAGTATATTTGACCTATCCCTGCTGTAAAGCCTGTTGTGGATCTCTTTAATCCATGCTTTATTAAACAGCTGACCTGCTCCTGCTGCAGGGCCTTGACGAATGCGTTCTTCAGCCTATTGGTGTGCTCCGCCTTCAGGGCCTTCTTCTGATTGGACGTCATGCACTGCTCGCAGAGGATACGCCCGCCTTTCTCCTGCTTCCAGTGTGGGGTGAAGTCGATCCTGCACTGGGCGCAGAAGAAGGGCTCCATGCGTGACAGCGCCCCCCGCAGCTTACCTGATGAGAGGCAGGAAAGAGGCAGTTATTACAGGTTTTGGTTCATAAATGAACTGAGGGGGTCAGTTTAAAGTTACTGTCCAGTGTTTCCAGATTTCTATGAAATATTACCTATAATTAATTACAATTTGAGCAAAATAGTTTCCTTACAAATGTGTTTAATTAAGTATGTTAAAAGCAGCTTTTATGTGTTTGAATGGCGTGGACACCCCAAAAACAGAATGGTGTGGGCGTATAACGGTCATTACAAATATGCATGCGAGTAGTGATCAACCAGCTCATCCTCATGAGGATGACATCATCCTCTATGAGGAAAAAGCAAGCATCTTTTAAACAGTCTATTTGAGATTGAAGTTTGAGTTGGGGTTTAAGTGTTTTTTTCCCATAAATTTATGGTTTTGCCACAAATATGAGTATAGGATGTGTTAACATCATTATATGGGTATAAATTAACAGAATATTAAAGGTTCGATTTTCACTGGACAGTTACTTTAAGCACATTCATGCGCAGAATCAATAATCTTGATCATATAATGAGTAGTTATTTGGTATGCAGTGAGATTTGGAGCGGAGCCTGTCCAGTGGCTCACCCTGGCTGTCGATGACGCTCTGTACCACCTCCTCCAGGCCCACCATGTAGATGAACTCGCTGTTGGCCGCCGATGGCAGAAAGTGCAGGAGTGGGGCTGGTGGCTTGGGCGGCGGGATCTCCAGCAGAGTCTTCTCCAGCTGTTTGCGCAAGGCTAGCTTGGCTGCCGCCTGGCTGCTGGCCTGGTCCGCCAGGGAGCTCACGCCGGAGCTGCCGCCGCCACCTGTGCCGCTCGACATGGTGGAAGGGCTAACAGCGCCCATTCCGCTGCTGCCCATCCCCACACCGGCCACGCCACCAGCCGACGCCGCCTGCATGTGGGCCAAGTTCATGTAGATTGCAGAGGAGCCCGAACGCTGGGACGCCGTCACCTGCTGGCTAGTGGCCTGTGGTGCGTTCAACACACAACAGAAAAAGACAAGTTGAAGTAATTGCTATTATTCACACAGAATGGTCCTCTGTGTGGTCTTTATGACTTTTACACATGCTCAATGAATGTAGTGGTATAAGGAATATGGTGGAAACTTCCTCCAGCCATGCTTGCACTGATCCAATGCTTTTAAATTTAGGAGGGGGAGTGACTGAGTGGATACTCATGGGTGAAGGGTAGAGAGTCAGAATGCAACCGGAGTTCGCTGAAACGTGGCGAGCAGAGGGTTGTGGCACCATACCTGCTGGTAGCTGACGTTGCTCATGCTGCCCGTGCTGGAGCGGCTCATACCAGACTTGGAGGGCATTCTCTGGCCCTGCAGATGGGACGGGTTGAGGGCGATGACCCTCTGTGACATCATCATCGGGGGCAGGGAGGCGTTGGCCCCCGACCTGATGACTGTGTGACCCTGAGGAGGGAGGAGAGGAAAGGTTAGAGGAAATCAAGAGAAGGGATGTCCAGCAGGGATGGATGAAGAGGGACAGAAAAAGGTGAGAAAGTGATAGAGAGAAGAAGGTTAAAAAATGTGGAGAACCATGAGAGGGTAACAATTAAAATGTGGTTACATTTGAATTAATTCCACACATGAATTGACCAGGAATCCACACTTGCTACACTGAGTGTGCCATTGAAATACAGGGAGCCAGTCAGCCACGAATGTAATGGGTATATGTTGTACCGTTTGTTGTCACTAGAGGGCAATAGATACTTACGTGGCCTTATCTTCACAGTTTAGACAGTCAATGTAAACTGCTTACATAAACAGCTGACCTGACCAACCCAGTACAATTCAAGGGATCATGGCTCAAAGCACTGTCTTCCATATATGTAAGATATCAACCTTACAAATATATATCAACCAGCGTTGGTGTGTAATGCATTACAAGACGTTCCAACTGAAGGAGCAATAATGCTTTTGGAGCTGTGGATAGCAGGTTTGACTCAGACCAGGGGTGCAGGTTGTGTTCCAGTCAGGCCACTGCCAAAACCACTGCAATAAACAAAGACACACACACCTGTGCAGTGCGGAGGTTCTGGGGCTCCGGGGTGTGCATGCCAGGGCGCACCGGCAGCTTTCCCATGCCCTGTGAACTGTGGATGGGGGACGGCTGCACCGAAGAGGGGCTATTCTGTACCACAGGTACCTGGATTGGTTGGAATAGAATAGTTTGAATTAAATAAAAACAATAAAATACAATAGAGAACATTATAAAGATGATAAATAAATTGCTGCAATATATTACAAGTTATGATACAACATATAAATATTAAGGTCAGGTCTGGCAGAAGAATGTGACCCACACACAAGGTCACACACACACTCTCTTTCAAACAGAGACACAAACCGCACACAATAACGTCACTGATACCCTATAACAGATCTATTCTATGTTTACTCCTGCTCTGACATTGAGATGTTTAGTCTGTGTGTCAGCAGAGTTTCACTACTACCTCAAATAGGGGCCTTAGGTAACACTGCTACCTGTGGGGCCATTCACATCATGAGTAGAGGCTGTACTAGTATCAGGCTGTTTAGGTGGCTATACATTCAACCAAGAGTGGCATTAGCCTGTATTTTGTGAGATACAGTAGCCTTTAAAATATTTGATGCCCTTTTTGATTTTTGTTACCTGTTGATTATCCAATGTAAAGTGAGGTAGTTGGCTAAGGAATTCAAACACCAGTATATTGTCACATACTCGGGTGCTGGGTCTCATTTGACATTTTCTATAACGATATTTCAACCTACTTTCTGAATTGAAAATGAAATATGGAATTGGTGTCAACGCTGATACTGACCTTCTGCACAACGTTCTCCTTCTGGATCTGGCTCTGCCGAAGCTTCTTGAGCAGCACCAGACGGGCCTCCTCCAGACGCAGCTCTTCCCTCAGAGCCTTGATCATCTTCTGTCGCTCGTCGCCATTCTTCCCCTAGAACACATACGTTACACACTCACACGTTTATGGATAGGACAGTGAAGGGCTGACAGGACTGACAGGAAAGGTTGGAGGAGTGTGAGTATGAAGGGCAGTGGGTCAGATTTGAACCCACACAGACTCTGGTCTACTTGAGTGCCGGGGTCTGCGGCTCTAACCGCTAGACCACAAAGGCTAAGTGGTGACAACGTACCTTGAAGATCTCCAGGTTGGCCTGGTGCAGCCTCTCTCCGGGATGGGGCGTTCCTCTGGGACTGGATGCCTCGTTGTCTGACAGGATGATCACGTCCGGGGACGGAGTGTGTCGCTCACGGTCCAAGTCACTGGAGGTGGGAGAGAGCGGGATCAGTGACGAATGATGACTAACAGAGGATGAATGGTGTACTCTGTTTAGCACTACATGGAGCTACACTCCATTGCCTCCACTACATAGACCTACACCGAGTAACACCACAATAAACAGGTTGCAACAATATACATTGTATATGTTCTTTTTTTATTTAATTAAAAACATATATATATTTTTTAATCGGCCTTACATGCCAACTAAATACACTTCCTAAGTCCACATCTTCTGAACAACTAACTTCAATCCGCAATTGCCCACGAATTACCTGTCCTACATCCATTTTAATCATGATTCTTACCCTCTTCTGGCGCTGAAGTCCACTGGTTCATCCACCATGTTCTCCTTGCCATTCTTACTGGGGCCTCCGTGGCCCCCCAGCCTCCCGTTCATCTTCTCCTCATAGGCCGCCGCCGCGCCTGCCAGCATACTCTGGTGGTGGTGGTGGTGGTGGCTCCCTCCCGGCCCCCCTTTGCTGCCGTCCAGGGACCCGGCAGCCACCGCCGCCGCCCCTTCCAACGCGGCCAGGTCCTTGCGCTTGAGCAAGGCCAGCATCTTGAGGCGCTCCATAGCCTCGTGGCCCTCCATCTTGAGGCGCTTGGCCAGGGCTTCTTCACGCTCCTCGGACGTCTCTAGGCCCCGCTTGAGCAGGTTCAGCCTCAGAGCCTCCTCAGACATCCGCTCCATCCTGGAAACTAAGGAAGGGAGGGAGGAACGTGATGTTCAATTCAATGCAATTTAAATCAATTCAACCAGATTTTTTAAAGCATTTCACAGATACTTATGAACCATGGTTGAGAGTGAGCCTATGTGAAGATAACACATCAAAACGAACAGTCTCATCCTGCAGCTATGTATTTTATAGTGAAAATAGAGGCTTAGTTGTTCTTTCCGTGTGCGTGCGTGCGTGTAAAATTGAGAGTGTGGGATTGCTAATTTCCTGACCGCCCACTGACTAACTACTCAAATCAGGCAACTCCCTGACAGCATCGAATTAACTAATTACACAAGCATTACATTTAGATGATACCAGTCATATTCACCGCTTGATAGCACTAATATTCACCCCTTGAAGTCAACATGTTTGAGTCTTTCAACGGAGGGATTTTAAACATTTTTATATATCTGAAAGCCTACAGAGTTCTCATCCTCGTCGGTGAATCTGTGAGTCTGAAAGAGAACTCTTTCACCTTGAGTGAATGGGGGTATTCTTATTTCACAACATCACGAGATGACATCCAGGTGCATTGACCTGTGACAATTATGTTAATAAGTGGATGACGGTTATTCATGTCGTCATATTAAAACAAGTTCCTATTCACCAAATGAATGCATGAGAAGGAACACACAAACACAACGAAAGTGTGTTAAACATTGATCTGGCATTTTAAAAAGTTACCTACAATTGTTGTTCAAGACATCTCTTTAGGGCAGGGATCATCAACGGGCTGATTCTTTATTGAGGGGATGGTCAGGGGGTCAGAAAATAATTACAAATAATTTGTAGACTGAAAATTGGCCGCGAGAAGCCAAACAGATAGAATTTGACTAAAACATAATTTCCAACCTTGCTTAGATTTGTATACAATCACATCTCTCTTTATTATGCGTGGGAATACTTCGTGGCAGATTCCTAAAATTAAAATCACATGGAGCAGATTTACTGGTGTTTTTAAGAGTCTTTTAGGTCCAACAATAACAAATAAAATGTTTTTGCTAAGAAAACTTGGGGGCCCAAATAAAATCACCCATGAGCCAAATTCAGCCCACGTGCTGCTAGTTGGGGAACCCTGCTTTAGGGGATGCTTGATGAATTCCATTGCATGGGGTTTGGGCCAGTAACAGAAAGGTTGATGGATCGAATTTACGAGCTGACATGGTAAAAATCTGTCATTCTGTCCCTGAACAAGGCAGTTAACTTGCTGTTCCCCGGGCGCCGAAGACGTGGATGTCGATTAAGGTAGCCCCACCGCACCTCTCTGATTCAGAGGGGTTGGGATAAATGCGGAAGACACATTTCAGTTCTAGGCATTCAGTTGTACAACTGACTAGGTATCCCCCTTTCCCTACTATGTGGATCACACCAGTGAGGAAGACTTTGGTTGGGTGGCAACCAATGACCTCTCACAAACACGGCTTTGTCATGTGACTGGTTGCTATAAGTAGGCTGACTGAGCATTTGGTCCAATCAAAAGCCTGCGTCAGGAATGCAAGCTGGAAGTGCAAAAAGCCTCAAAACACAGACACAGTAATTGCACGTTCACTGAATAAGGCAACAATATCAGATTTTACGTTTTGCACATTCATCTTTATAAATCACGCGAAAGGAGCCCTCGGTCTGCACAGTTACAGTACAGCTGTAAAATCTAGATTCCAAAGAAATGTCCTATAATATCCACATAGGAAGAAACATTTCTCAGAGGCCAGTTTCAATCCAGATCATACTAGATAGTGGATGTTCAATGTGGGTGGAGAACATAAAAGCATGAGGTCATACGCGTTCAAGTGCCCCAGAGTTGAATTGTGTCCATACATACAGAGTCTGCTCGGGTTTGACCATGTCACGTACAAGTGATCTAAATGATCATGTGTGTGCGTGCTAGTCACACTAGGTTAAGCTCGCTTGGGTGGGCTATGGATGGCCCGAGGACAGATGCACTAGACAGTGTGCGTCGGCTTTTGTCTGCTGGCAACTCCCTATCTGCCCAATACATTTGTATTCCAGTCAGCATAGATAGCAAGCCTGAGATTAAGTGCATTACTATCAGGTGTTGCACTGCACAGTGAGTGCTCTGACGTCTGCATTGGTTCCTAGAAATCTTGCTCTGCATAGAGAGGACTTTCTGAGGTAAAAAGAACAATAAGCACACAATTCAGAAATTAATTTCCTAAAACCTATCCACAAGTAGACAAAACACAAGATTGTAGTCAAAATACAACATTCGATAAAACGCTAAAAAGCAGCAAAAGACATACATAAAATAAAACACCTGCACATCAAAGGCTAGTATAAACACAAGATGTCGGTGACAACCTGCTGAGTACATTTAAATCTATAGATGTATGGCTGGCTATGTTATAATCTTCAGGTATTTCCCGGATTTTCTACAACAACAAAAATCTAGGTTTTCCATGGCCGCATATCTGTATGGATTTCCATTGCAGATAGACAGCATCTGATGAAAAACCATCCCAATTAAGAAACTATCTAGATTCGTATTCAGACAATGTGCGCGGTTAGCCAAGCTCATTCTTAATAACCGGGGAGGCCTTCAGTGATGCATATATGAGTGCACTGCACCAACAGGCAAACAGTGCTGTAGTAGTAGCACCATGGATGATGCTTCGTCTGTACTCACACAATGCAGGTGCTCCGTCATATGACGCTTCCCCATCACAACAGGAGTCCATGTGTGTCGTAACTGTTACCCTTCCAGTTCTGTTATGTAAATGAAAAATAATACCTTTCCACAGGGGAAGCGTCAGGGCCTGTAAGTTATACAGTAGCATTATTATGGTACAGTGTTACCACTGACGCTCTGACCTTATTCCCCTTGGTGACAGGCACGGAAGCTGCTAGACTAACTGCTCTGTGTTCAGCCATGTTGACTGATGGGGTCTGATTCGCATCTGACCTCACAGAGATGGAGGCGTTTGACGAGGTACGGTAAGAAAAACACAGTCTCCAGATACACCAAAGGACCTCTGACCGAAAGTCAACAGCGAGCAGACTTCCAAAGACTGGTGACTGTGTTCCAATGAATCCTTGGTCCTCGGAATGCATTCCAACGGTCTACTTTCTTGTGAAGTATTCGGTTTATAGCCTATTGCTTTAGCACCAAGGTTTCAATCCGGGTTCAAATGAGTCTCACAAAACTTGAAACCGAAGAAAGACTCCACCACTAGTAATGTCCAAATATTAATGGTCTCAAAGACAAATGGATCCCAACTGCCAAAATAGAACAACTTAATCACAAATAACCTTCCAAAGCATAGATGAGTGTCTCATCTATGCATGGGGCTGTTTCCAAATGACGTTTACCTACAAACATGGAGTCAGACATCGAACTGTGTTACAAAAAGGATCTGGATCTGAGCTCCTGAACACAAAACTCTCAGACCACACTCGCCAAGTGAAGGGCAATGTAGAGGTCAAGCGTCTCAAGGGAAAGTCTTTATCTGGCTTCTCAAAACAGTCCCGTTCTGTTTTAAACTATTAGAGACAATCAGATACTCGGACAAAGGTCTTTGTAAGACCAAAAGCTTGGCACATTAAATTACTGAAATGTGCATTGTTCGAAGAGCGCAGAGACTCTTTTCTACAAGTTAAGAGTCCAAAATGTTCTCAACTTCAACACTGAATCGCGTTAAGATTTATTTGTCCCTCAAAGGGCCACAGTACGCAAACACCTGCTTTGAACTGACCTTTGTAAGACTGAGCCATCAGCAATAGTAGTTCACTTGCAGCATTGTACAGGAACCATCACTAATTAATCCTAAGGGCCCAACATCTAACTCTACAAAAATGTCATGTAGCGAGAGCCTCCTCAATTGGAATTCAAATAGAGATTTAATTGGCCCCTTTTAATCACTTTATCACTTCCCTGATAGCGGATTATTCCTTGTGGTGTCGTTCTATCATTCCCCCTCATCTATAGCATTATCTTATTCTTCTGTCTGGCACCATTAAATCCATTCAGCCTGTCATTCTGTTACATCTCAATATTGTCATCTCCAGATCTGAAGCCGTTCCTTAAAAAAAAGTGGGATCTTTAATGATAACCTACTATCCCCTCCTCAATAATAGGGACTCAGGGAGTGTCGGGGAAAAGCAAGTGCACATTCGCCTCGTTTCATTTTGGATGCCTCAAAGGCATGATGCGAATCACAGTCTCCATTTCGCGTAAAAAAATAAATAAACACCCTTGCAACCTCCATGCCAAGCCACCCACCTCTAATAAGAGACAGAGGAAGAAGAAGGGAAAAAAGAAAGCACAAGCACGTGCATGGCCAACAATGGCACTGGCCCGAGCCAATCAGAGGGCTAGTGTGGTGCACGTCAGTCTTGCTCCCCCCCAGTGCCCCGTCTGCCTTTACATAATATAATGACTGTTTCAGTCAGCTGCTACACAAACCAGACTCTTTCTACCCAACAACCCTCTCCCCCTTATCCTTCTGCCTAAAACGAACACCCCTGCGCTCCCCCTCTGCCACGCCTCCCTCCCCCCCCCAGCTCCCCCCTCCCTCCTGCACACGCGCACTCCATGACAGACTCACAGCTTTGGGCACTTTGCCAGCCAATGCAGCAGCAGCTAAGGGAATCGAAAAGAAAGAAAGAGACGGTGCGAGAGGGAAAGCGAGAGAGGGAGGAGACAATTTGAGAAAAGAACAACATCATCCCCCCTTTACCCCAAATCGCAATTTTTCCTTTAACCCCCACCCTTCTCTCTGTACAGAGTTCCTCACCTCACGTCGCCATTGATCCAGAGGGATTCCACAGCAATGCACACACACACGGACTGTGATTGTCACAAGTAGCATAGTCGGAACACAGTGACAGTGAGGAGACGGAGGGAAAGAGGGGCCTCCTACCCCAAAAAGTCAGCACACAGGGAATTAACAGGCCATGCCAACATAAGGCAATCTTTAGTAACCCCCCTATCCACCCTCCCCCTCCTCTTCGGTATTCTACTACAGCTGTGCAACACCACAAAGAAGTGTGCATAAGCGACCCCTCCCTTCTCCTGCACCCCTCCCCCCAAAAAAGTTTTTCTCCCCGTAGTTGTAAAAATAAACACACACGCTTACTTTCTGGGGGCCCCTCGAAGGTACTGAAGGTACTGACCCACACAACTGGCTTTTTTAGGAATGCATTTTCATTACACTACCCTTATCTAAAAGTGTGTGTGTGTGTGGGGAAGAGAGGTAGGGGGTGGATAGGCGGATAGAGGAAGATTGAGCAGAAAAAAGATGAGCCCTCTGACACGCTACCCTGACATGATGCCAACCCTTAATTCCCCCCACCGCCCATCCCCCCACCGACACACACCATTTTCTTAATGCGCACGCCACTGCTGCCTGTCGATCAGATCACACACACACACGCCAAAATGTCCACCTCGTTTTTTTGTGGGGGGGGGACCCCAAAAATCCACCACCTCCAGACACCTTAACGTCAATACGTCTGCACAATTGGTCTTCCTATGCTGCTTGGCATAACTGGTTTGGAGAGTTGACCAAACAGGACAAATGCCAGATGGTGGGGTACAATAGTAATAAGACCATTTGCAACCACACAGTGGAATCTGCAGCTCATTTCACGCATGATCTGCATCATGACAATTAATTTGGCTGATGCAACTCCTGCACCTCACCGTCCCCAACACGCTGGTGGCACCGCATCTTTTACCCAGGGCGAGAGAGAAAGAGAGAGACTGAGGGAGAAGACAGGGAAATTCTTCACCTCCTTCTGACTCAACTTCACACAAGACTGAGATCTTCCTTTTTTTCTAATTTCATTTTTTGTTACAATTCGATTCGTCTGATGGTGGGGGCGCTTATCGCAGAGGCGCAGGGGGGGGTGTTTGCCATCACCACCCCGCCCCCTCATCTCCATCCTGTGATCCTGGCAAAACTCCCAACATCTCTGGCTCTACCCATCCAGCTCGTCTGATCACCCACCAGCTCAATTGGCTCAATTAATCATTTTCCTCTTCACCGCATCGGATGCCAAGCGAGCGTTACGGGCATACAAAATGTCCGCCGTCGCCATAACCCAAGTAGACACTTACCCTTGTGAAATGCATATATTTGTCATTATCAGTATCATAACAGTTATCCTCATGGCCTTATAAAAGTTACGTACGGTTACGCCTTTAAGTAATGTATGGAATTTGTGGTATGGAATCACAAGGCTGTGGGCTGTGACCCAGTTAGGAGTTATTAAAGCCTTGTCACTGGGTCAGACAGGGTGAGCATTGCAAGTGTCTGGGGATGCGGGTGGCTGCTGGGCTCGGGGATCTTTCTGGAAACGCATGATCCAGTCCTGCTACACCCACTTGGCCTTTTATGTTGTTTGGAGCCACTACTATGTACATTTGCTGAAATTAGAGGAGTCTCATTTTTTAACTAGCTTGCATAATTCACAGACTTCAAATCAAAGTTGTATTACAGCGTTTCATGGCATTTCTCCAAAGACTAAGTTCATGCGGCTGAGGAATAGGTGCCTATTTATTTAAGATAATGGTCTGTGAAGTAATGCTGAGCGATTAACAAACATTTCGGTTATTTTTATCAAATTAACTTGACCTAAATTGGTTAAATTATTTGAACTCCATTTTGTTTGTTTATTTTATGAGAGTTCAATGCGCACATTGTTATTTTTTGTTGATACATTAGATCCAGCCTGAACTGTGCAATGTAGTAGGGAGATGTGGCCAATATTCTACATAGTTTAGCGCACAAAACGTGGTAATTAACTACAATTACATAATCCATTGTGCATCTATTTGTCTAGTCTGTGTTTCTTTTATGCCTGCTACTGAAGAAACAGAAGAATGTGAAATTGTGAGGGGAAAAAGAGAGCAGCTGTTGCTTCGCATGATCTAAGTGATTGATAGTTGGTATACAGCATTCATGAAAGTATTCAGACCCCTTGACTTTTTCCACATTTCATTAAATTACAGCCTTATTCTCAAATTGATTGAATTGTTTTCTTCTCTCTTCAATCTACACACATTACCCCATAATGACAAAGAAAAACAGATTATTGGTCATTTTTTTTATTATAGGAAATATCACATTAACACAAATATTCAGATCCTTTACTCAGTACTTTGTTGAAGCACTTTTCGCAGCGATTACATCCTAGAGTCTTCTTGGGTATGACGCTACATGCTTGGCACATGCTTGTATTTGGGGAGTTTCTCCCATTCTTCTTTGCAGATCCTCTCAAGCTCTGTCAGGTTGGATGGGGAGCGTTGCTGCACAGCTATTTTCAGGTGTCTCCAGAGATGTTAGATCGGGTTCAAGTCTGGGCTCTGGCTGGGCCACTCAAGGACATTCCGAGACTTGTCCCAACGCAGGAGTGGCTATGTCTTGGCTGTGTGCTTAGGGTCGTTGTCCTGTTGGAAGTTGAACCTTCGCCCCAGTCTGAGGTCCTGAGCGCTCTGGAGCAGGTTTTCATCAAGGATCTCTCTGTACTTTGCTCCGTTCATTATTCCCTCAATCCTGACTAGTCTCCCAGTCCCTGCCGCTGAAGAACATTCTCACAGTATGATGCTGCCACCACCATGCTTCACTGTAGGGATGGTGCCAGGTTTCCTTCAGATGGAACTCTTTGGCCTGAATACCAAGTGTCACATCTTGATTTCATCAGACCAGAGAATCTTGTTTCTCATGGTCTGGGAGTTCTTTAGGTGCCTTTTGGCAAACTCCAAGCGGGCTGTCATGTGCCATTTACTGAGGAGTGGCTTCCATCTGGCCACTCTACCCTAAATGCCTGATTGGTGGAGTGCTGCAGAGATGGTTGTCCTTCTCTAGAAGGTTCTCACATCTCCAGAGGAACTCTGGAGCTCACCCAAAGTGACCATCGAGTTCTTGGTCACCTTCCTGACCAAGGCCCTTCTCCCCCGATTGCTCAGTTTGGCCGGGCGGCCAGCTTTAAGAAGAGTCTAGTTGGTTCCAAACTTCTTCCATTTGAGAATGATAGAGACCACTGTGTTCTTGGAGACCTTCCAATGCTGCATAATTGTTTTGGTACACTTCCCCAGATCTGTGCCTCGACACAATCCTGTCTCGGGGCTCTACTGACAATTTCTTCGACCTCATGGCTTGGTTTTGCACTGTAAACTGTGGGATCTTATATAGACAGGTGTGTGCCTTTCCAAATCATGTTAAAATCTATTGAATTTACCACTGGTGGACTCCAATCAAGTTGTAGAAACATCTCAGGGATGCTCAGTGGACACAGGATGCACCTGAGCTCACTTTGGAGGAAAGGAAAAACAACTGAATGTATTTTAGAATAAAGGCTGTAACGTAACAAAATTGGGAAAAAGTGAAGGGGTCTGAGTACTTTCCGAAGGCACTGTACTTCGAAGAACTACAAAATAGTGATTTTGTCAGACAGCATAGGCAGCAGCTCTATAGAGATGATGATGACTTAGAATCAGATAAGTCATCAAATAAAACGAACAAACACAACAACTGAAATATTTCATTAAAGCAATGTGAATAAATGGTTAATAAGTGATAAGCAGCAATGGGCAGTCAATTAATACATGTGCATGATTGTAGTGTTTTATTCTGTGTTACAGCATTCAACCCAAATAATCAAAAGTGAAAACCGGGATTCTTTTTTAATAATCGAATGGAAACCGAACTGACTTCAAATAGCACTAATCACTCAGCACTGCTGTGAAGTGAAAAGAGAAGTGCTATAGGGCAGAAATCTTTCATTTGAGCTCAGTGACCATGGCTATTGATGGCTGACCAATCTCCAGTTTCACATTCCCAGTTCCAAAGCAGGGTAACCATAGACACAGGTTGCTGTGCTTGTGCCACAGATAAATATAAAACTGTATGAGGAATAACAAGGAACGTAGAAATACTGGCTTTCCATTGTGATTCATGGTTTTCTGAAAGACATCCAATGAAGCTTTCTCAAACTGGAGAACATTTACTAACCAGCTGAACATTGCAATAATGCTATTGGAATAATGACACCTGACATCATGTGTAGGTCATATCACTTGACAGATTTCCGTTGCTGAAAAATGCTTCCTACACGTGACTGGTGTTTTTAAAAAATTGGCCGTGACCCACAAGTATCCCTCACGCATCCTCAGATTTTGAGTTCCTCTGAATTCCACAGGCTGTTTACGACCCTAGTATCAAGGGATCCGATAAGGGCCTATTTTCATTAGTGTAGCTGTATGCTCCGAACTTCTGAGGGATATTTATGATTTTCAAAAATCGGCGGCAGACCTGCATTTCTGCACAATGGAGACAAAGTCCAGATTTAAAGTGGTTTAGCTGCCCTGCTCGGGGTTGAAGGTCAGCACGACAAACAGCCAATCCTTTGTGATTAGGATAGCAGTCCTATGGGGTTCCGCAAAGCAGAGCCGAGACACAGTGAACTCGCTTTCACAGGCGACAACGCACTAGATGAGAGTGCGACATCCCCAAGGGCACATAAAGCAGAAATATTACTTCACCAGCTGACACTGGCTTCATGATCTCATACTGCAGCCATTCCTGTGCCTTGTAACTCCACAGGAGACTATCGCAGGTGACAAAACACCATAAAGGGTCAGAAATGCTGGGGTTGCAGAAGTCCTATTTCTGCCTTTCCCTCCATTTCACTCAATAAAATCTCTTCGGTTTAATAGCATTTGCAGATGATCCACCCATCCTTTTTGCTTTTATAGTGCTTATAGTTAAGGGGAATGCATTATTGGGGAACTTGAGCTTATGGTTTGCCGCGCCAAAATGCCAGAGATGTAGAGTTCCAGTGCTTCATTTGAGGCCAAAGCTTGGTTTCTACAGAGCTTTCCTACAAGAGCCCGAAACCCATTCCTTGTTAGTAATTATCTAACCTTGTATTGGTTTCCAGGATTAGTGACCCAAAAATCAACATTGATTGATGAGTTTATAAAACAAAATGGTAATCTAGTTGATAGAAATCAATACTATGATTGGCATTGGTCTTCTGATTGGAATGAATCTCTTGATGCAAAAACACTACTGGATCTACAAATGTTGTAAGCAGAAAAACAGTGGTGGAAGCATACAGTCTAAATCCCATACTTCAAGCAAATGTAGATGAGATGTAGACAACCCCATTTTATCAGTCACCAAATCTGTTCAAAATGATTATTAACAAATTCACTGGAACACTAAGGCAAGGCAGGGACTTTGAACAATGCACCGATCAGCTTTAAGAGTTGCTGGGAGGTATACTGTTAGCTTGGCTTTTTGCGCTAATCGAAAAACAACACTGGTGATGGTAGTGGATAAATTGATTCTGAGCTACAAGCTACAATTTCAATAAGGCGACATTACATGGTATCAATAGCAGCTAATGCTGACTTATTTGAAACCATTTACAAATAAATAATACAATCCATCAACACAATAAAATCTACACATTTAAAATACATATTTTCTGGAAGAACTGTCAGTGCTGTGGGTATGGTACATACAGATCACAGGTAAAGGTCACATTAGTTGGACAATAAGTGGCAGTCCATAGATCACATTTATTATGCTCTTTTAGCATACATTTAGATAAAGAATGGTAATACAGCCTAGGACAGAGCAGTGACATGAGCCCATTTAAGTCCAATGCAGGTTTTCATCACTGGTAGCTAGTTGTGTCACATTATTAGGTGATTTAGTTGCCATGAAATCAACAAACTGCTAACAAACTACTAAAATACTTATTGGTATTCTACGACAATGTTTGTTGTTGAAAGGGAATTTGAGGCCAACCGTATCACAATTGTTGTGCTGATAAAGATATGTCTGGGAACAGGAAGAAAAAAAACACTGCACAGCAATTTTGGAAAGCCAATGGAAGGTCTGGGCAGGAGCGCAGCGGTTAAGCTCATTGGTTAATGTATTAATTGGACCTACATCCTGATCAACCCACACACTGGCAGCCCTGCCGTATATTACTCAGATCTGGGGGCTGCTGGGAATATGACCAGAATTTGCATATGGTTAGTTTCTGACACTAATGAGGCCAATTAGGCGGATGGCGCCCATGGCCACAGAGTTGTAATTGGTTGGCTTGAACTGCTCAGGAGTTATGGATAACAAGATGTGGGATTGAAGTCAATAGTAAGCACTGCAACTGTGAGACGTTGACAGACTTACAGCATCGTATTTACATTTACATTTACATTTAAGTCATTTAGCAGACGCTCTTATCCAGAGCGACTTACAAATTGGTGCATTCACCTTATGACATCCAGTGGAACAGCCACTTTACAATAGTGCATCTAGATCATTTTAAGGGGGGGGGGGGGCAGAAGGATTGCTTTATCCTAGGTATTCCTTGAAGAGGTGGGGTTTCAGGTGTCTCCGGAAGGTGGTGATTGACTCCGCTGTCCTGGCGTCGTGAGGGAGTTTGTTCCACCATTGGGGTGCCAGAGCAGCGAACAGTTTTGACTGGGCTGAGCGGGAACTGTACTTCCTCAGTGGTAGGGAGGCGAGCAGGCCAGAGGTGGATGAACGCAGTGCCCTTGTTTGGGTGTAGGGCCTGATCAGAGCCTGAAGGTACTGAGGTGCCGTTCCCCTCACAGCTCCGTAGGCAAGCACCATGGTCTTGTAGCGGATGCGAGCTTCAACTGGAAGCCAGTGGAGAGAGCGGAGGAGCGGGGTGACGTGAGAGAACTTGGGAAGGTTGAACACCAGACGGGCTGCGGCGTTCTGGATGAGTTGTAGGGGTTTAATGGCACAGGCAGGGAGCCCAGCCAACAGCGAGTTGCAGTAATCCAGACGGGAGATGACAAGTGCCTGGATTAGGACCTGCGCCGCTTCCTGTGTGAGGCAGGGTCGTACTCTGCGGATGTTGTAGAGCATGAACCTACAGGAACGGGCCACCGCCTTGATGTTGGTGGAGAACGACAGGGTGTTGTCCAGGATCACGCCAAGGTTCTTAGCGCTCTGGGAGGATATTTCATATTGGTGGTTCTTGTTTATATACCCTCAGGTTGATTAAGCCTATCAAGAGCTAGACTGACAGAGAAAATCAGTCACATCTCAGACGCAACATCATCCACATAAAAATGGCATGGGGAGGAGGGCTTCCAAATAAATATAAACACACACACACACACACACACACACACACACACACGGAATTAGCTACAAACACATATGTGCACACCTGCACACCAACATAAAACACAAGCCATCTACAGAACACCAAACATCAAAGATACTCAACACCAAATGTACGCGTCTCGCCTGCCGCATCGATACACACCTCCCGTTCACACCACCCCTGCTCAGGCACAACACTTAAACACACCTCTGGTCTTCATTAAACAAGACAACCGCTCATTGTGGTCGTTGCCACGACAACCGACCCCCTTCTATTTTCAAGCCATGCCACTAATCAATTCCTGTTATACTGTCGCCCGAGGGAGGGAGAGAGGGAGGGGTGGCTAGGGAGGAGGAGGGTGGTAGTGGTGGTGAAGAGGGTGGGGAGGTGGAGCTGGGCAGCGGCAGGGGGCAAAGGGGAGGAAGTGTGTGGGGTGTGAAGTTGGGAGACAAAGAGCCAAACGCACAAACGTGAGCACCGAGGTAGCTGACTGACATGGCGGAGCTCGACAGTGGCCTTGAGGGACCATCCATGGTAAGCAGCAGCAACATTATCTGGAAGAGGAATGACTCCTCAACCATGGCTGTGCTGTATTCATCAGTTTTAAAATATACGTTTGAAATATTTTTGCAACTTAAAACAAAAACGTCCATGTAGTCCCTCCTTTCAGTCAAGTCTGTTTTCTTCCAGTTGGTGCCAAATGAACACAACACAGGATTTCCTTCAAATAAGTCTGCCTCACAGTCTGGGTTTTTGGAGACTACTATACGGACGGTAACAGATGAGAACCCAATGGGTCATGGTTACCAATCACAGACTAAATGGGTCCAGGACCCAATGAGTTTAGGTTACCTAGCAGAGAACAAATGGGTCCAGAACTCAATGGGTCATTGTTCCCACAGAACCAGTTATCCACTGCTGGAGCACACGTTATAAAGAAGGCAATGCTGGTCAGGCCAAAATACAGACAATCTGTACGCCTATTGAAAGAACACCAAAAAATGTGCTTTTTTCCCTTACATAAGATGAGCATACACTAGCTCATCTGAGGCCCTATTAAATAGGCTAGTTTCCCTTATTCAATTTGGGAAAAGCATAAATGACAATCCATGGCTACAAAGATCAGATGGGAAGAATGCCCATTACTAAATGTGTCGTCTCAAAGACAGGTGTGGGATATTCATAGTGTTACCCTAAACACCATATTCCACAATACAACCAACATATTGGACAAATGTTTGGTATATACTGGGATCGTGATGACATTGGTTACACTACCTTCAGCTCCAGTAACTTCTCTACATTGAACCTGAATGGGAAATCACTCCATTCATTTCAATGGAACATATATTTTATTCAGCCCTTCCAGGAAAACCAGGAACAATTGATTGGGTACTAAGGAGTGAATATTAAACTGACAATTTTAAAAGTGTTAATACATTTTATCTAAAATTATCTAATGTCAAATTAGTTTTTTGAAGAATAATTTTAAAAAACAACTGCATAGCGGTCTCCACTGAAATATCACGCTGTTTTCCAGTCTACAGTGCCTTCAGAAATAAGTCAAGGGGTATGAATGCTTCCACATTTTGTTGTGTTACAGCCTCAATTCAAAATAGATGAAATAGATTTTCTCCCCTCACCCATCTACACATAATACCCCATAATGAGAAAGTGAAAACATGTTTGTAGAAATTGTTACAAATTTATTGAAAATAAAATACAGAAATATCTAATTTACAAAAGTATTTACACCCTAGTCAATACTTTGTAGAAGCATCTTTGGCAGTGATTATAGTCGTGAGTCTTTCTGGGTAAGTCTCAAAGCTTTCCACACTTGGATTGTGCAACATTTGCCCATTATTCTTTAAAAAAAAATGTCAAGCTCTGACAAATTGGTTGTTGATCATTGCTAGACAACCATTTCAGGTCTCGCCATAGATTTTCAAGTAGATTTAATTCAAAACTGCATCTCGGCCACTCAGGAACATTCACTGTCTTCTTGGTAAGGAACTCCAGTATAGGTTTGGCCTTGTGTTTTAGGTTATCATCTTGCTGAAAAGGTAAATTCATCTCCCAGTGTCTGGTGGAAAGCAGACTGAGCCAGGCTTTCCTCTAGGATTTTGCCTGTGCTTAGCTCCATTCCGTTTATTTTTTATCCTGAAAAACTCAAAAACCCCAGTCCTTAACGATTACAAGCATACCCATAACATGATGCATCCACCAATATGCTTGAAAATATAGGAGAGTGGTACTCCGTAATTTGTTGTATTTGATTTGCCCCAAACATAACACATTGTATTCAGGACAAAGTGAATTGCTTTACCACATTTTTTGCAGGATTACTTTAGTGCCTTGTTGCAAACAGGTACATGTTTTGTAATATTTGTATTCTGTACAGGTTTCCTTCTTTTCACTCTGTCAATTAGGTTAGTATTGTGGAGTAACTACAATGTTGTTGATCCATCTTCAGTTATCACAGCCATTAAACTCTGTAATGGTTTTAAAGTCACTATTGGCCTCCTAATGAAATCCCTGAGCAGTTTCCTTCCTCTCTGGCATTGGTTAGGAAGGACGCCTGTATCTTTGTAGTGACTGGGTGTAATGATACACCATCCAAAGTGTAATTAATAACTTCACCATGCTCCATGATATTCAATGTCTGTTTTTTATACATTTACTCATCTACTAATAAGTGCACTTCTTTGCAATGCATTGCTTAAAACCACCTGACCAAGTCCTAAAGCAATGGGACTCCCTAAATCGTCCTCAGATTATTACCAATCCCACAAGGTATGACCCCAAACACCCAGGAAAGGCTACTCTTCTTGATGTTATCCTCACAAATAATCCTGATAGGTATCAGTCTGGTGTTTTCTGTAATGACCTTAGTGATGACTGTTTTACAGCCTGTGTTTGTAATGGCTGCTCAGTGAAACGTCCTGTCCTGATTTGTCATAGACGATTGCTAAAAACATTTAATGAGCAAGCCTTCCTTCATGAACTGGCCTCTGTAAAATGGTATAGAATCAGCTTGATCCCCTCTGTCGAAAACACTTGGACCTTCTTTTTTGATATTTTCAGTGGTATTGTTAAGATTGCTGCCCCTATCATTGCCAAGCCTGTCTCTCCTTTCTGTGGAGGTTCTCAGTGCTTGGAAGGCAGCCATAGTTTGTCCTTTATCTAAAGGGGGAGATCAAGCTGATCCTAACTGTTGTATGCCCATGTAACGGCTTTCCTCTTCCTCTTCATCAGAAGAGGAGGAACATGGATTGAACCAAGGCGCAGCGGAGTTTGTAGACATGATTTATTAAAGAAAAAACACGAACTCGACTAATACACTAACAAAACAAATAAACGGTGTAGACAGACCTAGACGACGAACTTACATAAAACATGAAGAACGCACGAATAGAGAAAATAGGCTACACAAATGAACGATGAACAAACAAACCGAAACAGTCCCGCGTGGTGTACAGACACAGACACAAGAGACAATCACCCACAACGAACACTGTGAAAACACCTACCTAAATATGACTCTTAATTAGAGGAACGCCAAACACCTGCCTCTAATTAAGAGCCATACCAGGCAACCCATAAACCAACATAGAAACAGAAAACATAGAATGCCCACCCAACCTCACGTCCTGACCAACTAACACATATAACAAACTAACAGAAATAGGTCAGGAACGTGACAGCCCATTTCTATTTTGCCCTGTTTAACTTATCAAGAAATCCAGTCAGTTGATTATTGACGTCTATAGTAATCTCTCTGGTATGCAATCTGGTTTCCGCTCAGGTTATGGATGTGTCACTGAAACATTAAAAGGTCCTAAATGATGTCACCATTGCCCTTGATTCTAAGCAATGTTGTGCTGCTATTTTTTATTGACTTGGCAAAAGCTTTTGATATGGTAGACCATTCCATTCTTGTGGGCCGGCTAAGGAGGATTGGTGTCTCCGAGGGGTCGTTGGCCTGGTTTGCTAACAACCTATCTCAAAGAGTGCAGTGTATATAGTCAGAAAATATGCTGTCTCGGACACTGCCTGTCACCATGGGAGTACCCCAAGGCTCAATCCTAGGCCCCACTCTCCTCTCAATTTACATCAACAACATAGCTTAGGCAGTAGGAAGCTCTCACATCCATTTATATGCAGATGATACAGTCTTATACTCAGTTGGCCCCTCCCCAGAATGTGTTAAATGCTCTACTACAAAGCTTTCTTAGTGTCCAATAAGCTCTCTCTACCCTTTACCTTTGTTTTGGAGATGTTCTGAACAAGGTTATGTGGTTTGGTAAGAAACATGCCCCTCTCCCCACAGGTGTGATTACTACCTCTGAGGGTTTAGAGCTTGAGGTAGTCACCTCATACAAGTACTTGGGAGTATGGCTAGACGGTACATTGTCCTTCTTTCAGCATATATCAAAGCTGCAGGCTAAAGTTAAAGGAAACCAAGTCTAGATTTATCGTAACCGCTCCTTTCACCCCAGCTGCCAAACTAACCCTAACCCAGATGATCATCCTACCTATGCTAGATTACGGAGACATCGTTTATAGATCGGCAGGTAAGGGTGCTCTCGAGCGGCTAGATGTTCTTTACCATTCGGCCATCAGATTTGCAACCAATGCTCCTTATAGGACACATCACTGCACTCTATACTCCTCTGTAAACTGGTCATCTCTGTATACCCGTCGCAAGACCCACTGGTTGATGCTTATTTATAAAACTCTGGGATGGGGGCGACCCCATCTGAGATATCTACTGCAGTCCTCATCCTCCACATACAACACCCGTTCTACCAGTCACATTCTGTTAAAGGTCCCCAAAGCACACACATCCCTGGGTTGCTTGTCTTTTCAGTTCGCTGCAGCTAGCGACTGGAACAAGCTGCAACAACACTCAAACTGGACAGCTTTATCTCAATCTCTTCATTCAAAGACTCAATCATGGACACTCTTTCTGACAGTTGTGGCTGCTTTAAGTGATGTATTGTTGTCTCTACCTTGCCCTTTGTGCTGCTGTCTGTGCCCAATAATGTTTGGACCATGTTGTGTTGCTACCATGTTGTTGTCATGTTGCTACCATGATGGGTAGTCATGTGTTGCTGCCATGCTGTGTTGTCGTCTTAGGTCTCTCTTTATGTAGTGTTCTTTTGTCTCTTGTCGTGATGTGTTTTGTCCTATATTTATATTTGATTATTTTTTGTATTTTTAATCCCTGCAGGAGGCCTTTTGGTAGGCCGTCACTGTAAATAAGAATTTGTTCTTAACTGACTTGCCTAGTTAAATAAAAAGGTTAAGTAAAAATAAGAAAACTTTCCTGGGTCTTTGTGGTTGAAATGTACTGCTCGACTGAGGGACCTTAGAGATAATTGCATATGTGGGGTACAGAGATGAGTTAGTCATTCAAAAATATGGTTAAACATTATTATTGCACACAGAGTCCATGCAACTTATGTTTACTCCTGAACTTATTTAGGCTGCCATAACAAAAGGGGTTGAATGCCTAGACTCAATACCTTTTAGCGTTACATTTATTATACATTTGTAAACATTTAAAAAAAAACATAACTTCACTTTGACATTATGAGGGTATTGTATTTAGGCCAATGACAAAAATATATATATTTAATGCCTTTGAAAATTCAGACTGTAACACAACAATGTGGAACAATTCAAGGGGTGTGAATACTTTCTGAAGACACTGTATTCAGACCAATAGGTTCCATTTCGGAGTGCGGGTCATATGGACATGACGTTGTGCTTTCATAGATGCTGATTTTGGTGTGCATATGTCAACCATGGAACCCTTTCACTTTAAGTGGACCTACATGCCTACATGCATGCTGACAAACAGTACTGTGGAGTATACATTAGGCAGCATACAGATGAACTA
Organism: Salvelinus fontinalis; assembly: GCF_029448725.1. Lineage (NCBI taxonomy): Eukaryota > Metazoa > Chordata > Actinopteri > Salmoniformes > Salmonidae > Salvelinus > Salvelinus fontinalis. The sequence goes on along the minus strand of NC_074696.1, from coordinate 33,295,860 downwards.
ATTATGATTTTCACTGACACCGGATTCTCACTGACCTACGTTACAGTAATGTAACTGCATAACATTGACTAGTGACACTGCTATTCGAGGTACTCCGCCTCTTCATGGAGGAATTGGAGAGGCAAGGGTAGAACAAAGGGCAGAGTCAGAACCCATCCCAAGACATTGGTTCAGCATGAAAGCAAGTCTCCTCTAATGAATAGAGTTTCGTTCATTGAGAATGTGTGGTTACCCCCACGATTACCAAACTGCGTTGAACCTCTGTAGCCTACTAAATCCACCATATGTATTTCTGGATGTGGCTGTGTGTTTCTCAGACACAACACCCAAACTTTGTCACTGTTTGCATAAATTAGTGTCCTGTTCCTTTAAAAAGCAGAGTTACAATTCTGTTCACTTTTATTTTTTTATTACCCAGAGTACTCAGCGCAGTCAAAATGCGAGCGAGCCAGTCTAAGCCGGTTTGTAACCTCAGGGTATGGAATTATCTCTTAATATGTAGCCGTTAGTGGTCAGGACGTCACACGAAGACAGGGAGAGAGAAAGATTCCGAGTGAGGTTGGGGGGAGAGAGGAGTGTGGGGGGTGGGGGCAATGAAGCCCCTGTGCTTTCAGGGCAGAAAGAGGAAAAGCTACTTCTTGCAAGACGCTGGTTCTAAACCTGGCATCTTGACAAAAAGGGATCATTGTGGAACTTCAGACCACAGGGTGGGGCATACGTTGTTTAAACAAAAAATTCAATAGGAAAAAATGCTGGAACATAGGCCATCTTGATAGACAGAGGTAGCAGTTAGATTTGTAAAATGGGGCAGTGAGGGTATCGATGTCTTCAGTGAAGACATCAACACATGCCTATAGATGCACACAAAAGGCATAAGAAACACATCTTACCCAAACAGACATACAAGCAGGTTTTCTACATTAAACCCTGTGAGCCCTAACCCCTTGAATCACATAACTGATACTCTTATGCCGGGCGCACACTACACAACGTTCAAAATCCTTACGTCGCCGAGCCTCTCACATTAAGTGACCGTATTTCCTGTATGTTTTTGTCTTGCCAACGTAGTGGTGCGCACGCTCAACGATCTGGCACAGACGGGTTGTCACACACTACAAGATTCTTCACTTGGTCATGAAGATTCTCCATACCACCATGCGTTCTTGCGAAAAAACAATGATGTGATTAGATTGATTAGACACTTTGGTTAAAGGCAAGTATAGACACATAGTAATAGTCATGGCTCCTGCTCGAGAGTCTACAAATTATGGGTGACGCGAAACAACCTCTCACGGGCTTCTTTGACGAGCTCTCATTGGCTATTGCTGATCGCCATTCTCAAAACGTGTCGTTGCACATCTCACACTACTACAAGAGCATTGCAGATTTTGTTCTGATAAAATCAAACATGTTTGAAAATATTGGGATGTCTGGGACTGCTCAAAGACGGGATCGGTAGCCCTGAGATTGCGTCTCTAATCCGTTCACATTAAATGAGTGTCGGTGACGGGCCACGCACACCGAGTAGGGAACTGGACAGACAGTGACATTCAATAATGCCTTACACTCTCTTGCCTGCATCTAGCAGATATAGGGTGTAATCATTAGTTGTAAACAAGAGTTTATATTGGACAAATTCAGGTATATTTATCCCCATTTTGTGCCATTGGCTTCCATTTAAGAAACATTTTCAACAGAATTGGCGGAAAGAATACACCCCTGATCATACAGTTCACTTTCATAGCAGCCACATTGTATTCCGTCTCACATCTCTCCTCTCAAATGTTCCCTTCGCTTGAGGACTTCAATGCACAACACATCAGCTGTATGTGACCAGACGAAAAAACCTTTCCAAGTCAAACCGCTACACACAGCCTACATCGTTTCCACCATATTAGCTAAAGTAACGTAAAAGAACTAACGTGTTAGTAAACCCTTTACAATCCTGCAGTAAAGTTACAGTGTACAGTAAGCCATTACACCGGAGGCCCCGGTGGCAATAATTTAGTAATACCAAAAGCTTACCGTGACTTGGGAGAGTTCCAGTGTTGTGTTGGAAAGTCATAGCGAGCTAGCTAACATAGCATCCCTCTGTTTGAATAGGGTGTTTCAGTGTGCTAAACTAGCTAGCTGCATTTGCTAGCTAAGTAAGTAAAACAGAGTGTAAAAAATAAGCAAAAAAATAAGAATCTCTAGCCTCTCCTTTATTTTGGAAAAAAATATTTTGTTCAAAACTGTTCACCTATTGTCTTTCTCTGAGTCAACTACCTCACCACAATTTATACACTGCAGTGCTAGCTAGCTGTATCTATGCTTTCAGTACTAGATTAATTCTCTGATCGGGTGGACAACATGTCAGTTCATGCTGCAAGAGCTCTAATAGGCTGGAGGACGTCCTCTGGAAGTTGTCATAATTACTGTGCAAGTCTATGGAAGGGGATGAGAACCATAAGCCTCCTAGGTTTTGTGTTGAAGTCAATGTACTTAGAGGAGGGAAGTTTGCTGTCCTCCGGCTACACCATAGTGCTACCCTACAGAGTGCTGTTGAGGCTACTGTAGAACTTCATTGCAAAATGTGTTTTAATCAATTATTTGGTGACAAGTAATTATATTTAGTATAGTGATCTAAAAATTAGAACTTTAAATGTTTTACAATTTAAATTTGTATGAACTTCTCTAGGGTAGGGGGCAGCAGTCGGAATTTTGGATGAAAAGCATGCCCAAATTAAACTGCCTGCTACTCGGGCCCAGAAGATATGATATGCATATAACTCGTAGATTTGGATAGAAAACTCTAAATTTTCCAAAACTGTTAAAATAATGTCTGTGAGTATAACAGAACTGATTTGGCAGGTGAGAACCTGAGAAAAATCCATTCAGGAAGTAGTTTTTTTTTGGTTTTGTAGTTTTCTATTCAATGCCATTACAGTATCCATTGATTTAGGACTCAAATTGCAGTTCCTATGCCTTCCACTAGATGTCAACAGTCTTTAGAAATTGTTTCAGGCTTGTATTCTGAAAAATGAGGAAGTAAGACCAGTCGGAATGAGTGGACCCTAAAGTGTCATAGAGTTTTTTCATGCGCGCGACTGAGAGAGTACCTTTCTTGTTTACCTTTTATATTGACGACGTTATTGTCCGGTTGAAATATTAGCGATTGTTTTAGTCAGATTTTTTGTCTGCCTGTTTTGACTGCGTTTGAGCCTGTGGATTACTGAAGAAAACGTGCGAACAAAACAGAGGTTTTTGGATATAAAGAGACTTTATCGAACAAAAGAAACATTTATTGAGTAAATGAATGTCTGCTGAGTGCAAACATATGAAGATCATCAAAGGTAAGAGATAGATTTTATCTCTATTTCTGATATGTGTAACTCTTCTACTTGGCTGGCTACTGTTTGTAATGATTTGTCTAGTGGGCTATGTTCTCAAATAATCGTAAGGTATGCTTTTGCAGGAAAAGCATTTTTTAAATCTGACACCGTGGTTGGATTCACAAGAAGTTCATCTTTAAACCTATGTAAAATATGTTTTGTTTTCTGAATTTTTATAATGAGTATTTCTGTATTTGAATTTGGTGCCCTGCAGTTTCACTGGCTGTTGAAGAGGTGGGACGCTACCGTCTCACGTACCCTAGAGAAGATAAATTCACTGAGGAGGATGTTCCTCCTCCTCACACACATACACAAAAGGACAACACAAGATCCCACTATACAGGGCCAGGTGAAAATAGGTTACAGGAAGAGAGAAGGGAGATACAAAGACGGAGCGTCTGAAAACATCTTGCTCGTTTCCGATGCCTTCTGTGGGCTGACGCCACTAACTGTACAAACAAAATATATTTGAGGTCTGGCCACCACCACACAAAGGTGCCCTATCGCAGAAGGCAAACTGTAGTTCTCATCATGGTCGGCTGATGCTGCCATAAAGGACAATGATGAGGAAATATCTCAAGGGGCAGAATAGCAATCTGTTTCAGTGCATAAACATGCTCATATGAGAGAGGGAGAGGGCTGTGGTTAAAGACAACGAGGATATAGCCCTGTATTATCGTTAGCATTAGTGAGTAGCACAGGTGAAGGACATAGTCACATGAAGACAGTGTTTCCAGACCTGGTCCTCAGGAACCCCCAACCATTGCACATATTTGTTCCATTCCACCGCTCATCAGCAAACCTGATTCAATGAATCAACGGCTGAATTGACTAGTTGAATCAGGTGGGCTAGTGCTGCTGGAATCAAACACATAGTGCATTCGGAAAATATTCAGACTCCTTGACTTCCATATTTTGTTAAGTTACAGCCTTATTCTAAAATTGATTCAATTGTTTTTTCCCCCTCATCAATCTACACACACCCCATATTGACAATGCAAAAATTGTTTTTTTGCTAGTTTATAAAGAATTTAAAAAACTGAAATATTAAATTTACATAAGTATTCAGACCCTTTCCTCAGTACTTTGCTGAAGCACCTTTGACAGCGATTACAGCCTGGAGTCGTCTTGGGTATGACGCTACAAGCTTGGTACATCTTTATTTTGGGGAGTTTCTCCCATTCTCTGCAAATCCTCTCAAGCTCTGTCAGGTTGAATGGGGAGTGTTGCTGCAAAGCTATTTTCAGTCTCTCCCGAGATGTTCGATCAGGTTCAAGTCCGGGCTCTGGCTGGGCCACTCAAGGACATTGAGACTTGTCCCGAAGCCACTCCTGAGTTGTCTTGGCTGTGTGCTTAGGGTCGTTGTCCTGTTGGAAGTTGAATCTTCTCCAGAGCGCTCAAGACCTCAAACTGGGGCACAGGTTTTCATCAAGGATCTCTCTGTACTTTGCTCTGTTCACCTTTGCCTCGATCCTGACTAGTCTCCCAGTCCCTGCCGCTGAAAAACATCCCCACAGCATGCTGCTGCTGCTGCCACCACCATGCTTCACCGTAAAGATGGTGCCAGGTTTCCTACAGACGTGACACTTGGCATTCAGGCCAAAGATTTTAATCTTGGTTTCATCAGACCAGAGAATCTTGTTTCTCATGGTCTGACAGTCCTTTAGTTGCCTTTAGGAAACTCCAAGTGGGCTGTCATGTGCCTTTTACTGAGAAGTGACTTCTGTCTGGCCACTCAAATCAAATTTTATTGGTCACATACATGCGTTTAGCAGATGTTATTGCTGGTGTAGTGGTGGAGTGCTGCAGAGATGGGAGAACCTTCCAGAAGGATAACCACCACCACAGAGGAACGCTAGAGCTCTGTCAGAGTGACCATCGCGTTCTTGGTCACCTCCCTGACCAAGGCCCTTCTCCCCTGATTGCTCAGTTTGGCCGGGCAGCCAGCACTAGGAAGAGTCTTGGTGGTTCCAATCTTCTTCCATTTAAGAATGATGTAGGCCACTGTGTTCTTGGGGACCGTTAATGCTGCAGACATTTTTTGGTACCCTTCCCCAGATCTGTGCCTCGACACAATCCTGTCTTGGAGCTCTACGGACAATTCCTTCGACCACATGGCTTGGTTTTTACTCTGACATGCACTGTCAATTGTGGGACCTTAAATTAGACAGGTGTGTGCCTTTCCAAATCATTTCCAATCAATTGAATTTACCACAGGTGGACTCTAATCAAACAGGATGCACCTGAGCTCAATGTCGAGTCTGAATATTAATGTAAATAAGGTATTTCTGCTTTTAATAAATTTGCAAAAATCACTTTGTCATTATGGGGTATTGTGTGTAGATTGATGAGGATTTTGTTTAAATTTAATCCATTTTAGAAATATGTCTAACATAAAAACAGTGGAAAAAGTCAAGGGGTCTGAATACTTTATGAATGCACTGTACATTGAGAAACGCTATCCTGAAGGAGAGTCTGAGATGGACGCCATATGTCAATATATAGTGTCACTTCAGACTGAGTCCAATATAGCAATTCCTGCATACAAAACCTGCCTTCCCATCACCCCCTCTCTTCATCAACCCAAGTCTGAGGGGGTAGTGTTGCATAATTGTCTCCTCCCCTCATCTACATGGAGATGCTACAAGTCTATAAACAGTATTTTATACATGGTCATGTAAAAAGTAGAATTTCCATGTAACCTTGTTATTATCCCTCCATGTCCCTCCCACTGTCAATCCATCTTAATTTGAGTGTCATGCAAATGATAACCGGACCAAGCATAGACACCACTTCTCCTTCAGTCTTTCATTTTCCCAACTCATCCCCGTCATGCACACCTCCCAGCCTACCTTTGCAGTGAATTCATTTTTCATTTTAAGCTCTTAAAAAACTAAAAACCCAATTAATCAAACAAGGGAACCCCCAGAAATGGGGATGTCGTGAAAAGCCTACTGGGAGGCGAAACTACTCATCCAGGACAACGGTGCCAATTAGCCACCATAGACAACAGCACAGTTATTGACAGATTCTCCTTCACCTACTGGCCTTAGTTCTCTTTACACTAGGACACAGAGAGCAAAGAAATGAAAACTACAGTATAAGTGTTCTGGACTGGTGTTCACTGTTAACAATTCTGTTACTACTACTTTACTATTCTGGCTGACTCATAACAGCACAGACATCCCTACAAATCAGTGAAGGGGACAGTGTTTGGATGACAGGGAATGATACACATCCTGGATGACACGTCCTGACTGTCAACATTGGGAAAAGTTCAACATTGGGGGGAAAAAAAGGTCAAAAGAGCGGGAAAAGGTCAAAGCCGTGGCAGGATACGCGTTCCACAAAAGGTCACAGCGTCAAAGTGGTATGATTTGTGTGAAAGGTATATTTTGGTGGACAAAAAAACATTGTGGAAAGTGACAATTAAATTCACTTCATTTAACAAGACGTGGCACACCATAAAATTGAAATGATTTTGTAGGACGTAACTACGTCTAAGTAATTTTCAAATTACTTTTTTTATTTTAAGATGTGAAACAAACAGTGCAACAAAAGGAGAGCTACAGTAGTGTAGCACACCAGCCACACAATCTACTGCAAGGAAATGTGAGATTCTACTGCCTGCCGGATCTGGGAAGTGCTAAAAGAAGGGAAACACCTTCTCATTGACAGGTGGGAAGAGTTACTTATGTCAATATATAGTGTCACTTCAGACTCTGAGTCCAATATAGCAATTCCTGCATACAAAACCTGCCTTCCCATCACCCCCTGTCTTCATCAACCCAAGTCTGAGGGGGTACTGTTGCATAATTGTCTCCTCCCCTCATCTACATGGAGATGCTACAAGTCTATAAAGCAGTATTTTATACATGGTCATGTAAAAAGTAGAATTTCCATGTAACCTTGTTAATATCTCTCCATGTTCCTCCCACTGTCAATCCATCTTAATTTGAGTGTCATGCAAATGATAACCGGACCAAGCATAGACACCACTTCTCCTTCAGTCCATCAGCCTTTCATTTTCCCAACTCATCCCCTTCATGCACACCTCCCAGCCTACCTTTGCAGTGCATTCATTTTTCATTTTAAGCTCTTAAAAAACTAAAAACCCAATTAATCCAACAAGGGAACACCCAGAAATGGGGATGTAGTGAAAAGCCTACTGGGAGGCGAAACTACTCATCCAGGACAACGGTGCCAATTAGCCACCATGGTGCCATACGCATTTAACCTTTATGGTCACTGACACAATGGCAGAGGTTCAACACAAGAGAACACAGTGGCATTAGGACCCCCGTGGACCTAAAATGTTCTTATGAAAGGAGTCATTCAAAAAGGTCTCACTTTGTCTGATCGAACCAATTATAGGCTACCCTGTTCACACTATTGAGCTGAACTACACTGGGCTGAACGGTACTGGGCTGAACTGGTTACGCATCCACCATCTTGCCGTGCTGGAAAGGACAATGTGAAAACTAAATATCTATTCCAGCACAGCAAGGTTTGGGTAGGCACAGTTTATTTTATGTATCCCTTATTTTACCAGGTAAGTTGACTAAGAAAAAAAATCTTATTTGCAGCAACAACCTGGGGAATAGTTACATGGGGAGAAGGGGGGTAGGGGTGAATGAGCCAATTGGAAGCTGGGGATGAGTAGGTGACAATGATGGTATGAATTTAGCCAGGATGCCAGGGTTAACACCCCTACTCTTACGAGAAGTGCCATGGGATCTTTGGTGACCACAGAGAGTCAGGACACCCAGAGAGTCAGGACACCCATTCCGAAAGACCGCACCCTACACAGGATAATGTCCCCAATCACTGCCCTGGGGCATTGGGAGATTCTTTTTTTGGACCAGAGGAAAGAGTGCCTCCTACTGGCCCTACAACACCACTTCCAGCAGCATCTGGTATCCCATTCAGGGACCGACCAGCACCAATACTGCTTACTTTTGAGGCAAGCCAGCAGTGAGATGCAGGGTGATATGCAGTTGTCTGAAAGGGTATGAGTCATCTGGGACCTGGTGATGCTTGGCGACCACGTGTTCCACATGAGTTCCACAGCTGCGTTTTGCTTATCGAGCAAAAACGTTGGGGAGGCCTGCTAATTAAGCGTCGCAGGGAGCCATTCATCTGGGCTGATTGTTTCTGCACAGGGTTTAATCAGCCTCGCGTGAAGCCCACTGAACAACACAGCAACCCCCATTCAGGTGTTAACAAGGCCGTGACGCCAAACATACACATTTAACATGCAAAACCAAGCATTCTTGAGACCCATTCGCAAACCAATTACATCCCATGCTGCTATTGAATTAAATTGATACTCTTCTTCTGAGAGTTTGCTGGCTAAGGCCCCGTTAAAAAGGGGCATTCCAAGGTGAGTAGTAAAGGTACCTTTTTCTTTGACTGACAACAAATAGGCCAATGCAATACCTGTGTAATATCTGTGGGAAAGTTTAGCCAATTACTTTCTCATCTCACTTCCAGATTCAAACAATGGTTTTCAGTAAACCAATGGCTATGTGTGAGTATGTATAGCCTGCAGCTGTTGGGGATTTCATATAACCTACACATTTTTGGTTCAGGACTTACACTGAACAGAAACCACATTACAAGCAAGGGTATCCCACAATGCACGCTTCGGCACTCCTCTTTGGGAATGCCCTGGCTCTCACTAAAACTGACGTCTTTTTCATTGATACTCACCAACTTGAAACGGGACTGGTTTCAATTGTAATTATTTCAAGGAACAGCATAGGTTAAAGGTTAAACCATAAACTATATATGCAAATAAGGGGACATTACTGGCTGTGCTGACCTTTCATGACCTGTGGACAGCGAGAAAAAGGCTAAAACCAACACGGCATTACAGTGATCTTCTCCATACTAAGTTACCGTACAGGTTGCAATGTGCACAATCGCATTGTGAATCAACTGCAATATTGTTTGAAAAACATTGTTACTGGACATGTCAGAAAGAAATTAGAAGCCTGTGAGGACACATTGTTCTGCACTCTCGTTTTACACACGCTGCTATGCGAGATGGATCCCTTGTTTACCGCTACACTTCACATACATTCATTAACATCACACATATCAATCAATAAGCTACTGACGACAAGGCATCTCCCCCTCAAAGGATTTTCACTTGGGCGGATTCTTAAATAAACTTCATTTTCCTGATTAAGATGTAATTATACAGATTTCTCTCCCCTCAAACAGAGAGCGTTTATATCTTAATTTCAAGTAAGTATGGACACCTAAATGAGCATAGATTTTAAATGGGGTCCCTCTTCTAAGGATCCCTCTTCCACAACTGAAAACACAAGGAAGGCCTTTCATTGGACACAGCAGATTTCAGAAGATATCACAGGCAGTGTGCTGGGTATGACAATCCTTTTGCACTGCAAATGTATTTGAGCTTAAATAACATAGGTCTACTTAATGCTGGACAATAACATAGCAAAGCTAGTGGTACCAAAGCTGACTGACTCAACTGCAAATTTGAGACTCCTTTAAATAAAAAATTAAGGCTACCGCCCTAATTTACCCTACCCCCTCATAAAATCATCTCTGATATAAACTTAAGTGGAAAAGCCGCCGGACCATAGCTTCTCCAGACCAATAAGTGGCACACTGTTGATATTGCAGAGAGCTTCCTGTACACTGTCGTAGGAAAGTCTGAGGTAATGGTGTTGTCATGACTCTGCTTTGTATAGAATCAAATCACATTTTATGTCTCCTGCGCTGAATACAACAGGTAGACCTTAACGTGAAATGCTTACTTACAAGCCCTAATCCAACAATGCAGATTGTTTTTTAAAGTAAGAAAATATTTGCTGAAAAAAATCATTAAATAAACTAAAAATAAGAAAAATAAGAAAAGTAACAATAAAATAACTAAACGAGGTTATATACAATGGGGTACTGGTACCAAGTTAATGTGCAGGGGTACAGGAACCAACAGCTGGTGAATAGCTGGTGTCAAGGCACACAGGCTTTATCTGTGAGAGTTCCAGTCTCCTGCCAAACCCAGGGCCATTGAGTCAATCTGGACATGCCAACTCAGTGGTAGGGTCATCACACACAGCAAAAGCGAGGGTCTCTTGAAACAAGCACTGAGTGTCTGAATCAATGGGGGAGTACAATCAACATTGTACTTTTCCCCACACCATGTGAGAAAAATACCTTCCCTATAAAAGGTCATGAGATCAATATTAGGATAGTCAATATTCGAGGGACTCCACCACAACATGTTCCTTTCATCAGGCGTCGTTGTGGCTGGATCCTAAGTACATCAGTGGAGGGCACCTGGTCTATTGTTACCCAACCGCAGGTGCACTGGTCGCTTATTTAGAGCCTGTCACTTTGTTGTGTTTGAACAAAGGGGGTGTTTAAAGGGCAGCCCGCCTATTTTCTAACCTTTTTCCTTTTGACCAAGGTCAATGATCCTAAAGCAGAGCCAAGGCCACTTACATTGAGTTCTGTTGTGATCTTTCCCTCCAAAAATGATAAAGCCTACGTAAACTGTCCAGTTTGTCTGATATAGGCCTAAAATCTTCTTATAAGCCATGTTTGTTTGGAACAGATGTGTCCCCAGGAGAGGAAGCAGTTGCTTATCCTTAAATGAGATGCAGAGGCTGATAGTTTTAACGGATTATAAAAATGGCATCTGTAAGTTCTATTGAGCCAAGGGACTGGCTTAGCCATGATTTGTGATAGATCTGAAATACTGCATTCATGATACACATCTACAGAAACCAAACAGTGTAACGTTTATCAAGGCTAATGCTCGACCTTTCTTTGTGGAACTGAATCTGTACGATGGGAATTTGTCAACATTGAATCTTGGCACAACGTCGCATCGAAAATGCAGGAGGACGAGTGACGGAGGCCTGATGGGCATTGCTACACCAGGCAGTCAGTTGCGATAAGGCACCGTGGAAATTAAAAAAGTGTGCATACTGAAATCCCTTCATGGGCAGCTCCAGTCTGCTGGAACACATCAATTGTGTTAAAGAACTGCAAATAAATCCAATAAATAAATAACATTGTATGTCACATACTACCTAAACTGAGTAAACCCTCCTTGATTATGAACTATCGATGCTCTATATCAGGGACAGCATTCACAAATATGCTAAAGCCACCCCAAAACATGATAAGACATTTGTAATAGATTCCTCTTCTACCCCATGCAGTTGAGTGTGATCAGGGACATAGGTCTCGCCATACAAATACAGTATGGGAAGGAGCAGATGGATGGTAGAGTGATACACATTGGAGGACATGGCCATGGCTGTTCCATCATTGACAAAGCAGTGCCGTAATCATACTGCTAGACAGTGTTCAACACCAGGGACTACCATTCATAGACTGCAGACTTTTATTCATAGAGAAAGGGAGAGAGAAAGGTAGACAGAAATGAGCACTGGATTTTCCAGGGCTCAGAAAGTACAGTACTTCTATATTTTTTTCTGGTAGAATTGAGTGTCTGGTGGGTGGCAAAGCACAGGTGAAAAAATGTAGTGTAGGCTTATAAAGACAAAGGGAAAAGTAAATAAACAAATAAAATCTTCAGACAACAAGACCCACGATGAAGGATTCATGTTTGGATGTGTTAATCCTTCATTCCTGAATATCTTGGATTGGTAAAAATACAGTTGGTTATGCATCTCTTATTTCCATATATGATTGAAAGAAAATACTTCCTCTTGGCTGAAGTTTTAACTCAAAAATAACTTGACATTGCACCTGAATACCCCTGTGTTATTCTAAAGTTGAGACCCCAAAATAGAGCAGACATAGGGTATATTTGAAACTTTTAGGAATGGGCCCTCCTGCGTTCAGAATGGGCCCACCTGTGTTCCAAATAACAGCAGTCTTCATCAATTCCGCTGAGACTTTTCCTTACATTGTTCCGTAAACTGTAGCCTATAATTAGACCTATATAGACACTTAGAGCTCCCGCAGTCAGATTAATTCTTACAAAGTAATTCAATGAGGGATGAGTAGAATAATTGAAATGTAATTCAATCTCAGTCTTTTGGCAATCTGTTAACCATCGATAGGCTAATATAATGGTTTAGGACTATTCTCATTGGGAACAAATGTATATTGCAATTTAGTCTCTTCCAACAGCTGCCTGGCAAGACAGTCTACATATGAACCCCGAAATGTTGCCAAAGCCGCATGAGTATCAGACAGTTCGGCTTGTCCCGGTTCAGTAGCCTTGGCTCTACCCAAACCACCTATATAAATAAATTAGGCGCTCTCTCACTATTGACTTTTCTGCTGCACCGAGAATAATAGCCAGCACATATTAGCTAATTTGCGTTTCTTTCCTAACGTCATCTAGGCATCTACTGCCGTTTATCAGTGGCTGCCCGTTGGTTACAATCAATACATACATTCGCGTGAATTAAATTTCAAGTCTTACATGTCAAACGTCAGGCAGCCATTTGCGTGCATATGGAACCAGTTGAGAGCACGTCCTCACTTACATACATGGCTGATGCATTTTCGGATTTTTTCCCCCTAATTGTACAGCCATCAACTACAATGCACACTAGCTTTGGCTACTCGCTGCGCTCTCCACACAGCTCTGTGAAACTACCGCTTGGTCTTGTGTCTACAAGTACCACTACATTGGTCGTATACACGGATAATCTTAATACAACGGGTTTTAAAGCGAAAAATGTGGTATATTTAGAGCATTTCACCGTGTGCACATGCACTGCTTGTGTAGCCTGCCGGGCGCACACAGCGCATTCTCCGCCAATATGATTTAACCCCTAGAGACGCGAGATGAAACAATGAAACGTATTTTAGACATTCACTACAATGTTGCTATTAACCGCATCTTTGATATTTCTCTAAAAATGTTAGTTTCTTTAACATGCGTTCTTTATGACAATGCGCGACATGTATAAAAAATGCCTATCAAATTATCCCAGACCTTGATTAGTCACTTTGAACCGTTGGTTGTTGATGGCTTGCAAATAAACTTGCATCAATATACGAACCATGCTATGGTATTGTTTGTCTTTGCGCCACATTTACCCCCGAGTCACCCCCCATAACGTTGGGTGTGATTATTACTACCCCAAGTAGAGTTCACTCTACCATCCGTAAGAAACCAAATCCTGCCGCCGCAATTTCAAAAATGATATTCCATTTTAGCTAGGCCTCATCCATATCCTCGGACTCACCTGACTCGCCTTTACCCCTCAGGTTCCACAAGCTCAGGGTTCTCTTTCCGATCCTGAAGCGCTGCAGTAGCTCCTCACGACCAGGCACCGGCAGGCAACACAAAAGCTCTGATTGGGCCTCAACGAGCGCTCATCCCCTTGGTCTCAGCCCAGACAGACGGGTTATTGGTCGGCGGCTGTGTCGGAGGCGCGCCCCTATTATTATAAGGTGTGTGTTTTTGTCTATGTCTAGAGGGGAGGGGACAAAAAGCACTGAAATGATGGGAACTAAATGGCTTGTTATGGGCGCCGTGTCCGCAGTACAAGGCAAGCGTACTACATTGACAGATAAAGAGTGGACAACCGTATTAAGTCCCTCTTCATTCAGCGATGGCCATCGACTGGATCTCCGAGGAACAATGCCCTTTCTACGACTCATCTTGAACCTAGTATTTTCGTAACTTGTAGAATCGCTTTTCTACCAAGAAGAACACCCGATCAAACGCTTGATAGTCTGTCTATATGGCAGTAAATCATATGCGTAAAAGCGTAAATAAAATAAATCAATTTGGTGTTATATAATTGATATTTTTCAAATTGTAACTTTTTTAACACAATTTAGGAATTGTCAAAATAATATATAGTTTATATACAAGGCCAGCGTATAATGCATATTCAAAGACAAGATCATGTCACATCTGTAAACTATCCTTTAGGCTACAATAGAAATTAGATCGATTATTGTAATAGCGAATGGATGAACGATGACACGATCAATAATGTATAGCCTCTCTGCGTTGAGGCACGAACAGTAAGATGCCTGACCTACTTACAAACTATAGCCTAATCGAAAGTAAATGCTTCAATATGCATATTTGGAACAAAAATAGGATCGTTAAAGCATGGATTTGGCTCGGAGTATTGATGAACTCCACTTTAGGCCGTGCGTAAAAGGCAAGAAATATTGTTCTTTACAAAAAAAGTGAGTGTATATTACTGGAAACTTTCGAAGTTTACCAGTAAACTACCAGAATTTTGGTATCTTTCAAGGATTTTATGTACTTCAGATTATTACAGGTGTCTGTAATTATCTCGGGCCCTCTCTCTGGTCATATCACATATATAAAAAAAATATATGAAATAAATAAATAAAATGCTAATTGAAAATGATCAATGACAAAGCTGTTAAATATTATCCTAAATATAAACCATACATTTTGCAAATACCATTGATGCTTAATATGAGGCTTTCAGCATTAGATATCCTTTATATTTTTTACACACTTTAATTTATTTTACTATGTAAATATGTGTTTGTTGTCAATGTTTTGGAGTCAAAATAGTTGCAGTTGTGAAAAAGTCAATAGTTGGACAACTTGCAGAGGTAATTTAAAATAGTGCCGCTCTTGAAACTCATGGACAATATGGACACATAAACATGAGTGCTATATGGAATACGTTTTATAAAAGTTATTCAAGTATAAATTACCAATGTTACGATAGATTTCCATAGATTTTCTGTTAATTACCAAAATCACTGAAGATTCCGGTAACTTTGGTATATTACCGGTAGCTTTGCAACCCTATGCAGGGTTGCAGAGCCGCAGTTTATGCTATATTAATCGCGATTGTGTTGATATTCACTGTTAAAATCATGACAATGTTTGCAACAGCGATAACTGAGCCCTCTAGCGGCATGCAAAGAAACCCTCGCTTGGCACTTGGCCAACACATGTAACCATACAGTCAATATACTACATGTATTGTACAGTCCTATCAGGCGATTATATAAAATCACAAAGGTTATATGCTACTCATGTAAACCCCCAGTGATGTAATCTTGAGGTTTTACCATCTGTAAATAATGGGTTTGACATCAGTATTTTGTTATTTATTTACCATAAATGTTATATTACACTATATAGAATTAATTATTCACGATTAAATATTAAACTGGGTCACGTTAGTCTTATAACCTGAGCTGGCTTAGCCATGTCCTGTAAAATATAATTTCATATTATCAATCAGCCTTGCGCAAGGCCAAAGGGTTGACACATCTTCAAGTCATTTGTTTGGTCAAAGTCATTAACTATGAAGAGTAGCCAAGGAAACCTGGTTAGGGAGCTTTGTTCACTAATTGACATTAATCAATGGGATGAGGTAATGCCTCAAAACCAAGCTGACTCTTGCTCAGGGTTCTTCAGTATCTATGTATTGTATAGTGAAAATAGAAGCTTCATCACTCTTTATGGACACAAAATGACTGCAGTCACCTTTTCATTTTTAGAGTGTGTATGTCTGTATCTATTTAACCCCTGCTAAATATGAGAAATACATCTGCCAAACATCTGAGAGTTTTTTCTTGCTGTATCTGTTGTCGACTACTACTCTCTTTTTGGACTCTCTCATCATTTAAACATATATACTTTTTATTTAACCAGGTAAGTCAGTTAAGAACAAATTCTTATTTACAACGACGGCCTAGGAACAGTGGGTTAACTGCCTTATTCACGGGCAGAATGACAGATTTGTACCTTGTCAGCTCGGGGATTCGATCCACCAACCTTTCGGTTACTGGCCCAACGTTCTAACCACTAGGATACATGCTGCCCGGCACCAAAGAATTATGAAACATAAAATTAAGATTACAGCGAAAAATCTTCACAGAATATAAACACATCCTCTATCTGCAGTGTGTCAGGGTCAAGTGAACCTTAATAGTGGTCAGTTCCTGGTTATGTCCCCTACTCTAAATAGAGACACTACGCTTTCCTTATTTTTATTATCCAAATCATATTAAGTAAAATAAAAATGTATTTGTCACATGTGCCGAATACAGCAGGTGTTGTATTCTTGGCCATGTACTATTATAATCTCCATCCGGCACAGCCAGAAGAGGACTGGTCACCCCTCAGAGCCTGGTTCCTCTCTAGGTTTTTTCCTATGTTCCTGCCTTTATAGGGAGTTTTTACTAGCCACCGTGCTTCTACATCTGCATTGCTTGCTGTTTGGGGTTTTAAGCTGGGTTTCTGTAAAGCACTTTGTGACATCTGCTGATATAAAAAGGGCTTTATAAATACATTTGATTGATTGATTGAGGTCTAGACCTTACCGTGAAATGCTTACTTATGAGCCCTTCTTGAACAATACTGAGTTTTTAAACACTAAGAAAATGTGCTAAATAAACAAAAGGAAAAATAGTAACACAATAAAATAACAATAACAAGGCTATATACAAGGGGTTGTCACCCCCTGACCGTAGAGAGCTTTTTATGTCTCTATTTTGGTTTGGTCAGGGTGTGATTTGGGTGGGCATTCTATGTTCATTTTCTATGTTTGTATTTCTTTGTGTTCGGCCGGGTGTGGTTCTCAATCAGAGGAAGCTGTCTATCGTTGTCTCTGATTGAGAACCATACTTAGGTAGCTTTTCCCCACCGATGCTTTGTGGGTAGTTATTTTCTGTTTTGTGTTTCTGCACCTGACAGGACTGTTTCGGTTTTCGTTCATTCTCTTTGTTATTAGTGTTCAGTTGTAATAAAAAGCATGAACACTTACCACGCTGTGCTTTGGTCCACACCTTCTTCAACAGAGGCTGTTATAGCAGCAAAGGGGGGACCAACTCCATATTAATGCCCATGACTTCGGAATGAGATGTTCGACAAGCAGGTGTCCACATACTTCTGGTCATGTAGTGTAGTTCACACTAAAATAATTTTCTGATCTTCTAAGTGATCTAATGTGGAGAGGAGTCCCTGTCCCATGTCATGTGTAGTGTAGAACTAGCTCTAAGTGATCTAATGTGGAGAGGAGTCCCTGTCCCATGTTATGTGTAGTGTAGAACTAGCCATTGTCCTCAATGAATAGAAAAGATGGGCACTGTCTAATTTCAACACTTTCCCTTTCATTTTGGAACATGGACACCCTGGATTAGACACTTCCGGGTTGGAGGGAGTAGTCGCATTCCGCTTCGCTCCACAGGTAGTATTACCATTTCATTTTCATTTTCATTACAGTACAACGGTTTGATTTGTTTGATCTTAGCTAGCTACATAGCCGTCTTTGTATCAAACATAATTGTGTAGTTATTGAGGTTCGCTAGCCAGCTATTTTCGTCCTAACGTAACGTAACGTAGTCAACACTGCTAGCTAGCCAGCTAGCCACCGAATAGCAGCACTGTAGAAACGATTGCATTACAACGGAACGACTTGATTAGTGTAGTGTGTAGTGTTAGCTAGCTACACAGTTGTCTTTGCTATCTTTGATTTGTTTGATCTTAGCTAGCTACTTAGCTAGCTACATAGCCGTCTTTGTATCAAAGATAATTGTGTAGTTATTGAGGTTCGCTAGCCAGCTATTTTCGTCCTAACGTAACGTAACGTAGTCAACCCTGCTAGCTAGCCAGCTAGCCACCGAATAGCAGCACTGTAGAAACGATTACATTACAACGGAACGACTTGATTAGTGTAGTGTTAGCTAGCTACATAGTTGTCTTTGCTATCTTTGTATCTAAGATAATTGTGTAGTTTTGAGTAATTATCGGTTAGCTAGCCAGCTATTTTCGTCCGCCGCGCTGCCGTTCTCCTACCTAGTCAACACTGCTAGCTAACACTGCTATCTAGCCAACTTCTACCGAATAGCAGCACTGTAGAAACTTACATTACAACGGAACGACTTGATTAGCGTAGTGTTAGCTAGCTACATAGTTGTCTTTGCTGTCCTTGTATCCAAGATAATTGTGTAGTTTAGAGAAATTTAGAGAAATTGTCGAGGTTACCTAGCCAGCTACACTTTCAACAACGCAGCCACTGCTAGCCAGCAGTGGTCAATAAGATTTTTTTTCAGCAGTAGTCAATAAGATTTTTAATTTTTTTTTGCAACGTAAGCTTAACTTTCTGAACATTCGAGACGTGTAGTCCACTTGTCATTCTAATCTCCTTTGCATTAGCGTAGCCTCTTCTGTAGCCTGTCAACTATGTGTCTGTCTATCCCTGTTCTCTCCTCTCTGCACAGACCATACAAACGCTTCACACCGCGTGGCCGCGGCCACCCTAACCTGGTGGTCCCAGCCCGCACGACCCACGTGGAGTTCCAGGTCTCCGGTAGCCTCTGGAACTGCCGATCTGCGGCCAACAAGGCAGAGCTCATCTCAGCATATGCTTCCCTCCAGTCCCTCGACTTCTTGGCACTGACGGAAACATGGCTCACCACAGATAACACTGCTACTCCTACTGCTCTCTCTTCGTCTGCCCACGTGTTCTCTCACACCCCGAGAGCTTCTGGTCAGCGGGGTGGTGGCACCGGGATCCTCATCTCTCCCAAGTGGTCATTCTCTCTTTCTCCCCTTACCCATCTGTCTATCGCCTCCTTTGAATTCCATGCTGTCACAGTTACCAGCCCTTTCAAGCTTAACATCCTTATCATTTATCGCCCTCCAGGTTCCCTCGGAGAGTTCATCAATGAGCTGGATGCCTTGATAAGCTCCTTTCCTGAGGACGGCTCACCTCTCACAGTTCTGGGTGACTTTAACCTCCCCACGTCTACCTTTGACTCATTCCTCTCTGCCTCCTTCTTTCCACTCCTCTCCTCTTTTGACCTCACCCTCTCACCTTCCCCCCCTACTCACAAGGCAGGCAATACGCTTGACCTCATCTTTACTAGATGCTGTTCTTCCACTAACCTCATTGCAACTCCCCTCCAAGTCTCCGACCACTACCTTGTATCCTTTTCCCTCTCGCTCTCATCCAACACTTCCCACACTGCCCCTACTCGGATGGTATCGCGCCGTCCCAACCTTCGCTCTCTCTCCCCCGCTACTCTCTCCTCTTCCATCCTATCATCTCTTCCCTCTGCTCAAACCTTCTCCAACCTATCTCCTGATTCTGCCTCCTCAACCCTCCTCTCCTCCCTTTCTGCATCCTTTGACTCTCTATGTCCCCTATCCTCCAGGCCGGCTCGGTCCTCCCCTCCCGCTCCGTGGCTCGACGACTCATTGCGAGCTCACAGAACAGGGCTCCGGGCAGCCGAGCGGAAGTGGAGGAAAACTCGCCTCCCTGCGGACCTGGCATCCTTTCACTCCCTCCTCTCTACATTTTCCTCTTCTGTCTCTGCTGCTAAAGCCACTTTCTACCACTCTAAATTCCAAGCATCTGCCTCTAACCCTAGGAAGCTCTTTGCCACCTTCTCCTCCCTCCTGAATCCCCCCCCCCCCTCCTCCCTCTCTGCAGACGACTTCGTCAACCATTTCGAAAAGAAGGTCGACGACATCCGATCCTCGTTTGCTAAGTCAAACGACACCGCTGGTTCTGCTCACACTGCCCTACCCTGTGCTCTGACCTCTTTCTCCCCTCTCTCTCCAGATGAAATCTCGCGTCTTGTGACGGCCGGCCGCCCAACAACCTGCCCGCTTGACCCTATCCCCTCCTCTCTTCTCCAGACCATTTCCGGAGACCTTCTCCCTTACCTCACCTCGCTCATCAACTCATCCTTGACCGCTGGCTACGTCCCTTCCGTCTTCAAGAGAGCGAGAGTTGCACCCCTTCTGAAAAAACCTACACTCGATCCCGCCGATGTCAACAACTACAGACCAGTATCCCTTCTTTCTTTTCTCTCCAAAACTCTTGAACGTGCCGTCCTTGGCCAGCTCTCCTGCTATCTCTCTCAGAATGACCTTCTTGATCCAAATCAGTCAGGTTTCAAGACTAGTCACATAAAGCAATCCTTCTGACCCCCCCCCCCCCCCCCCCCCCCCCCCTTAAAAGATTTAGATGCACTATTGTAAAGTGGCTGTTCCACTGGATGTCATAAGGTGAATGCACCAATTTGTAAGTCGCTCTGGGTAAGAGCGTCTGCTAAATGACTTAAATGTAAATGTAATGTAAATGTAACAGACGACCGTTACAGGGGTACCGGTACAGAGTCAATGTGCAGGGGTACGCGTTAGTCCCTAGCCACCAGGTCATCTCACTAACTGCTGTACTGTATTGTATTGTATTTTTGAAACACATTCAGTGCCTTTCCCAGAAGTGACCTACCACTGCTGCCCAAAAATACCCCACAAAGACAGGAAGTCAAGCCATTCTCGTGAGCCTGCTTTGTGTTCTAGAGTGGTAATTTCCCACGACTACTTAATTAAAGTTTGTATTATACATGAGGCAGTGGGTTGTGCAATGGTATGTACAGTTGAAGTCAGAAGTTTACATACACCTTAGCCAAATACATTTACACTCAGTTATTCACAATTGCTGATATTTAATCCTAGTAAAAACTGTCCTGTCTTTGGTCAGTTAGAATCACCACTTTATTTTAAGAATGTGAAATGTCAGAAAAATAGTAGAGAGAATAATTTATTTCAGCTTTTATTTCTTTCATCACATTCCCAGCGGGTCAGAAGTTTACATACTGTCATGATCGTTAATGGAAGGATTAGACCAAGGTGCAGCGTGGTAGGCGTACATCTTTCTTTTATTAAATGACACCGAAAAACCAACAAAATACAAAACTCCCACAAACTCCCACAAACTAAAGGTGGAAAAAAGGCTGCCTAAGTATGATCCCCAATCAGATACAACGATAGACAGCTGCCTCTGATTGGGAACCATACCCGGCCAACAAAGAAATAGAAAAACTAGAATGCCAACCAAAATCACACCCTGACCTAACCAAATAGAGAAATAAGGTCAGGGGGTCAGGGCGTGACATATACGCTCAATTTGTATTTGGTAGCATTGCCTTTAAATTGTTTAACTTGGGTCAAACATTACAGGTAGCCTTCCACAAGCTTCCCACAATAAGTTGGGTGAATTTTGGCCCAATCCTCCTGACAGAGGTGGTATAACTGAGTCAGGTTTCTAGGCCTCCTTGCTTGCACGCGCTTTTTCAGTTCTGCCCACAATTTTTCTATACGATTGAGGTCAGGGCTTTGTGATGGCCACTCCAATACCTTGACTTTGTTGTCCTTAAGCCATTTTGCCACAACTTTGGAAGTATGCTTGGGGTCAATGTCCATATAGAAGACCCATTTGTGACCAAGCTTTAACTTCCTGACTGATGTCTTGAAATGTTGCTTCAATATATCCACATAATTTTCTTTCCTCATGATGCCATCTATTTTGTGAAGTGGACCAGTCCCTCCTGCAGTAAAGCACCCCCACAACATGATGCTGCCACCCCCATGCTTCATGGTTGGGATGGTGTTCTTCGGCTTGCA
Organism: Salvelinus fontinalis; assembly: GCF_029448725.1. Lineage (NCBI taxonomy): Eukaryota > Metazoa > Chordata > Actinopteri > Salmoniformes > Salmonidae > Salvelinus > Salvelinus fontinalis. Next base: position 33,274,083 of record NC_074696.1, on the reverse strand, counting down.
AGCATCCCCCTTTTTCCTCCAAACATAACAATGGTCATTATTGTCACGGCCGTCAAAAGGAGGAGACCAAGGCGCAGCGTGGTATGCGTACATTCTTCTTTATTATAAGAATGAACACTGAACAAAACGAACAAAATAACAAAACGAACCGTGAAGCTATACAAATGAGTACTGACAGGCAACTACACATAGACAAGAACCCACAAACACCAAAGGGTAAATGGCTACCTAAATATGATCCCCAATCAGAGACAATGATAAACAGCTGGCTCTGATTGGGAACCACATCAGGCCACCATAGACATATACATCACCTAGACCTACAACAACCCTTGACATACAAAAACCCTAGACAATACAAAAATGAACGTACCCACCCTAGTCACACCCTGACCTAACCAAAATATAAAGAAAACAGAGATATCTCAGGTCAGGGCGTGACAATTATGGCCAAACGGTTCTATTTTTGTTTCATCAGACCAGAGGACATTTCTCCAAAAAGTACGATCTTTGTCCCCATGTGTAGTTGCAAACCGTAGTCTGGATTTTTTTGTCCCCATGTGCAGTTCCAAACCGTAGTCTGTCTTTTTATGGCAGTTTTGGAGCAGTGGCTTCTTCCTTACTGAGCAGCCTTTCAGGTTATGTCGATTAAGGACTTGTTTTACTGTGGCTATAGATACTTTTGTACCTGTTTCCTCCATCATCTTCACAAGGTCCTTTGCTGTTGTTCTGGGATTGATTTTCACTTTTCGCACCAAAGTACGTTAATCTCTAGCAGACAGAACGCGTCTCCTTCCTGAGCGGTATGACGGCTGCGTGGTCCCATGGTGTTTATACTTGCATACTATTGTTTGTACAGATGAACGTGGTACCTTCAGGCGTTTGGAAATTGCTCCCAAGGATAAACCAGACTTGTGGAGGTCTACAATTTTTTTTCTGAGGTCTTGGCTGATATCTTTTGATTTTCCCATGATGTCAAGCGAAGAGGCACTGAGTTTGAAGGTAGGCCTTGAAATACATCCACAGGTACACCTCCAATTGACTCAAATGATTTCAATTAGCCTATCAGAAGCTTCTAAAGCGATTACATTATTTTCTGGAATTTTCCAAGCTGTTTAAAGGCACAGTCAACTTAGTGTATGTACACTTCTGACCCACTAGAATTGTGATACAGTCAATTATAAGTGAAATAATCTGTCTGTTAACAATTGTTGGCAAAATTACTTGTGTCATCCACAAAGTAGATGTCCTAACCGACTTGCCAAAACTATAGTTTGTTAACAAGAAATTTGTGGAGTGGTTGAAAAACGAGTTTTAATGACTCCAACCTAAGTGTATGTAAACTTCCGATTTCAACTGTATGTACAACATACCAGTAGGAACGGAACGCGACATAGTCCCCTGCGCCGAATCTCTCCGTTAATATCCATGCAACCGCTGTACTGTCAGAGGACCATGCAGGGCACAAAGCGTGAGAGTCAGAGTGTTCTTCTCCGGGGCCTGCTCTAAATCATTCATGTGAAGGTGCGCACTGCAACAGGACAAGAGATCAACAGAAAACAGATAAGTTATCTGGAGGGTTGCAACACTGCAGTAGTCCACCAACCGCATTATACTGCATATCCTATGATTCATTGTACCTTGCTTTGAGAGAGGATGCTGTGTGACTTATCTCATGCATTATTTAATCTCAGTGCCTTAATGCACATTGCTTAAGCCAACAGTGTCATTTACATATGAATCTTATAACCTCTCCCTTTTGAGTATTGCATTTGTCAACTATTGTCCCAGCAAATGCTATTTGTAAAGCTCCACATTTCCCTGCAAATCCTTCTTGAAAAACAGCAACACTTTACTTCCTCTGTGAAGCTGGACTTATAATTCAGTGGTGATTTCCTACAATGCGGATCATTCACTGGATTTAGGTATTAAATAGATTAGAGATCAATTTCACACATGTCCACTGTGATTCAACAACATGTTCTCTAATGGTTGGCCATTTTGGTGTGAAAAGGAAGAGAGGGGAAGTCTTATTTTACATGGCTGCACAGAACTTACACCTTCACAGTCATGTCAGATCAGTGACTCCTCAAATGCAGGGAGGAAGAACGCATATTCAAAGTATTTTCATCAGAGACACTGAGTGACTTCCTGATCCCATATGAAAGGACACATGACCATTGACGCCAAAGCTCTCCATCACATGTGGGGATTACGGGTTATGAAATGGGGGTTCTTGAGTACATGCCAGGAAATGACAGTTAAATGGGTGAGGGACTGCTCAAAACACTGCAGATACGGAGGGAAATACACAGTAGTGAAACCTAGGTCATGTTCATTTGGGGAACATTTTATAAGCGATTGTTATTGGACAAGTACAGGAAGTCCCTCCCTATTTTAGTCAGTTTTCTTCATTGGTCAGTTCGGTGTCTAATGAACAGGGCACTTCCCTTGCCCTTCCCAACAATTCGGAAGATGTAGGCCGGGATTCAATCTAAGGGAACTATACAGCCAACAATCACCTTTTAAATGACCTTTTAACGTCAGTTATAGTGCAGCGCCTTGCATTAAATCCCAGCCACATTCATTGTTTACACCACTGGAGATTCCCCTGACATTCCAATAAAATAGTTTGGGTCATTGGCTAATAGGCAATTAGCATGCATGGAAAAGAACAACTGCGTGATCTCCAACCTTGATTGATTGCTGATGAGAATTGCAGTCAGTACAGGTACATTCTGCCTCTCACATGGTTGTCTGGCAGTTGCTTTACCATGCAGGTCCAAATCATGCTTACACTGGGCCACCAACAACATCAGGTCGTTCTTCCCACTGAATATTAGAGGGAGATGGGGAGTCTAAAAGAATGTGGTTAAAAATATCTGCTTTCTCATCCCTTCATACTATTTTTTCACATCTAATTGACTGACAGATTTTCTTGGCAGAGGCTGCAGTGACTGTTTTAGCAAGGCCCTCTATAGATCCAAGTTGGGTTTTGTCATCGCTCTTTAACACCCGTTTGACGAAATGTTTCGAACGGCTTTAAACCCTTGCATCGCTCCAGCTGACACAGAGATATGTTTTTACACCACAATTAGATGTGATGTTTGGCCTAATCCGACATTAACCTCTCTTCAACCTACAGTAGGGTAGAAAGGGAAAAAACTCACACAGAGGGAGATCTGAGGGCGGATGTAGGTTTCAACTGGCCCCGGTCCAGTCTTTGCCAAAAAAACACTTCATTATGGTTGCCCAAATTCAATCTATAATCCTGCCCCCTCTAAGTTGGGTGTGTCAACATTTAGCCCACATTAAATACTGACTCTAAGTAGATTACGAGGTTTAGCTCCTGATTTAAAACCCATACTACAAAATACGGATAAGGTAGCAAACACTTTGGTGAGACTGTCAGATGTTAGAGAGAGGAACAAGTGGTGTTCCAGACAGTTAGTAGATACAGTAGACAAACAGACGGACACAGATGCATAGACACACACGCACATGCACACATAGGAAATATAAAATAGTATATAAACTGTATACCTGAAGAGAAGATAGTATTACTCACATTGACACAATAGTCCAATTGTCTTGCTGATTGACACTGAAAGCATTCGCCTCATACTGTAGGTCTGACAACAAAGGCTGTTGACCTCTGGATTGTTGGCTTCCAAATCAACTCTTATCTCCTTACCCCTAAGCACTCTTGTAGACCTAAAATCATTGAATAAATGTACTGTATGCACTGTGCTGAAAATTCCACCCAGAGCAAGGTGATGCAATTATCATATTGTCTCCATCCCATTTGATCCTTTCAGATTTACAGGAGTGGCTAGGGACCAATGATATGTATCAACCCATTGCTAGGGACTAGGTGGTCGATTTGGGGATTCAAATACATGAACTCATATGAGAAGATTCCAAGTGAGTTCTCCATTTAGTGGCCATATTCTGGCATTGCATTCCTTCACATAAATTCCTTTAACCCCTGTGTAGTCTTAACATTCTCCATACTCCCCTTGTCCTAATGGTCAAAAATGACCCGCCTTCACTAAACCCCTAAAATAAAGCAGCTTAGTTGAATTTTAAACCCCAAATCTATTTTGCATGAAGAAACAAACTTTGTGAATATCTGGGTTTTCCCTCTTCACAATGCAGAAAGACTACATTTAATCAGTGGACACCACAAGTTTTTATTACAACACACCTGTCATAACTGTTTTCTTTACTAAAGTAGAGGTTTATTATTATTATTATTATTGCTAAAGGTACTGCATAGGTGTAAACATAACTTTTTTTGCAAGAGATAGCATTTGTATAGCCTAAGAAAGTAGCAGAAATGTGCAGAAAGTAGTTTGAATGCATTTTATTTAAGGGAAACAATAACAGTCTTGAACATTTTTGCCAACATAGTGATATATTCTTATATACTGTACAATGAGGAATTCAACTAAAACATACTAGTTTTCTCCCATTTTTTTGAACCATTGCCCCCGCCCACAAGGTGTATAAACTACAACAATAAATAAGAATAAAATAAGATAATAGATACAAAACAAAAACGTGAAGAACATAAATCAATCAACTCTAATTAGCACATGTATGACAGTATGCAAGTGTGTGTGCATGGACTTTGCATATGTATTTATCACGTGCAGCACATAGTATTTGTTTTACAGTCCTTCTTTGGGGGGCAGAATTGGCATCTCCTCCTCTTTTCTGCCACCGCTGCAGCCTCAGGTGGATCAGTACAAGATTCAGTCACCTGAACAGTTTTTACAAGCGCTGCAGAGGCTGCTGTGCGGGGGAGGCGCTCCCTTCTTTGAATGTGTGGGGTGTGGGGTTACAAGTGCCTTTCCCAGCTGCTCCAGGAACACCCTCCTCTTGTTCCGTTTATCAGGCATCCAGGTAGTGTTGATCTTGTTCCATATCACGAAGGCATTGTATGAGGACGCATCAATGATGTTATGGAAGATGACCAGGGGCCAGCGGGCATTCATCCTCCTGCAACTGTAAATTCCAATCACCTTGTCCAGGTTGTCCACGCCTCTTTGTTGTGGTTGTAGACCAGGATGATGGCTGGCTTACTGCCCTCACAATCACTGATCTCAGCCGTTTTGTGCAGTGTGCTCAGGAGAACCACATTCTTGTTCCTCTTTGGGAGGTAAGAAACTAGAGTGGTGGTGGGTGTGAAGGCAAACTTTGATGAGAAGGCCTGTCTCGCCCTTGTTGCGAGGAGTGCAGGGGGGAGCTCAGGCTTGTTCTTTCTAACTGTGCCAACCATGGTCATCTTCCTCTTCAGGAGCTGCTGGCTGAGTTCAATCAGTAGCACACATCATCTCAATTTCTCATTGTGTGTGTGTGTGTGTCTTTGTGGTTTTTGTGGTGTGTAAATTATTTTATAACTGCCGGGTCAAAAATGACGCGAAGACAATCTTTGTACCCTGGTGGTGTACAGTTTTCATGGAAATATGAACTAAGGCGATGTTTCACTTTCTCTAATGTTGGGGTCACTCTAGGAAAAGTCATCAAATTTCAAGTTGAAAAAATATCATTTAGGGGGTTTTCTCTGCTGTTAAACATAGTGGCGGGTCATTTTTGACAAGGGTTCATCAGGAGTGAGTTTGGGCTACTCAACCTGTATTCAGTAGGGGTGTGGATGGTCCTGTCCTCCATATTGTTGGTGTGTTTGTTCAAATTTTCACAAGACATCCACTTCTAGAACACCATTGGTGGTTGAAGCTGTATCCACTACTGTTCCAGCCTTCTCCTCCTTTCCAATGTGATTCACTAATTAATAGTCTACTGTGTAATGTTTGGACATGAATATGGATGTCCTCAGACTGTTATACAACACACATTAATATCAAGAGTAAACAATGATACACACTTTATTCCACATATCAAGCAAGCTAGCGACCCTGTATTGTGTCATTGCATCTCAAAGAAACCGAAGTGTAGCCTAATCAGGCTACGTCATTATTATGTTATTACCATTATTACAGATGCTTTCTAAGTAACTACCTGGTAAAATGGGCTGTAAAATAAAGCATTACTTATAAATAGTACATACATACGTACATACAAACGTATACTTATACAATAAGGCCACTTTATTTTAGTATTTGATATACTATATATTCAGTTTTACATGATTAAAGGTATATTTTTTAAATACCACTGTGAATAAAAAATAACTCACATGAAGAGAATCTGCGAGTGTGGAGAAAGAGAATGCTGAAAAGAAATACAAATGTCATGAATTTACAAATTTAAGGCAACTAAATGGGAAAATTGTGCAAGGGAGTGAGCACTGTCGCTAGGCACTGTATGTATGAAAATGGTCAAAACATATCTGAGGCCTGGTATGAATACGAAATGAAAGATAAATGAAACATTTGAACTTGGTGCCTACCTTTAACTATATCTGGGCTCTGTTTGATTAATAATGTAATAATGCACCCTTCTTTCCTCAATGTAATCGCTAATCTGACATATTAAAATAATTGTTTACTTTACAGAGTAAAGTACTTACAGACCAGTGAACGATGCACTTTAAAGGAATTTGTGTACTGCTGCATCATGGGTTTGAATTCATTTACATTTTAGTCATCAGGTCCACTGCTATTTCAGCAAAATCTCCTTTTTCCTCTCTACTTTTGTCCTATCCATTCAAAAAAAAAATGTGTGAGGAATTGGACTTTCCCCTTAAAAAAATAAAAAGGTATTTGAACCGGGCCCTTGTGCCACAATGTGACAGTTTTTTTTAAAGAGCATTCACCCAGCTGCACCTTATAAATCTGAACAGCAGAGGTCAGTATTGTCCTTTAGCTTTCTTCATTCCCTAGTATGGGTGAATCTCAATAGTCTCTTACTCTAGTCACAGTAAAGCAGTCTCTGTAGGCTTCCCCCATACTGCTTCACTTGTCCTGTCTTTTCAGATGAGAGAGCAGAGGCATTAGGCCTGCATTACATTTAGATTTACAGCTGTGGCTCCTTCCAGCCTCTTGTTTCAGTGTAGGCTATATGTAGTGTCTTGGGGTTGAAAAAAGCATAAAACAGCATAAATACAAATGTCTATTTCGCAATGGACAAATAGAGTTAAGTGAATTAAAGTTTAATTAATAAACGTTAATTAAAAACAACAATTATTGCACTCATGAAATATGACTTATACCCATCTATCAGATCTAAGTAGAAAAAAAGGGGGATACGTTTTCCCAACTTTCTAAATCATTCACTAGGCCTACATATACCTCTGTAGGGTTACAAAATCATTCACTAGGCCTACATATACCTCTGTAGGGTTACAAAATCATTCACTAGGCCTACATATACCTCTGTAGGGTTACAAAATCATTCACTAGGCCTACATATACCTCTGTAGGGTTACAAAATAATTTTGCCTGCATTTTTCAAAAGCAGAGTCTGCTGATAAACACTGAGAGTAGCCTATAGAGGAGAGTAAGGTGCACATCATGGCAGTTGATGTTTAGGGGTGGGGGAGGTAAGTGCACAAATTTTGTGAAGAAAAACAAAATTCTCTAAATGTTTTATTTATTTATTTTGTATTCTGATTTATCTGGGGGTGCAGCATCACCCTCAGCACCCCTACTTCCCGCGTCTATGGTGCACATCCGAAGCTTCTCTTGAGAAAGGCCCAGCCGAAAGTCACATTGACTGTTTTAATTGATACGTCAGTAATGAAAAGCTAAAGAAGCATTTTAGTTGCGTGTGCAGTGGACCCTACTCTTCTCTACTCTCAAGATGAAAGTTGTTGGCATCAGTGGTTGAAAAAGTACCCAATTGTCATACTTGTGTAAAAGTAAAGATACCTTAATAGAAAGTTACTCAAGTAAAAGTGAAAGTCACCCAGTAAAATACTAGTTGAGTAAAAGTCAAAAAGTGTTAGGTTCTAAAAAAATTAATTAAAATAAAATAAAAGTAAATGTAATTGCTGAAATATACTTAAGTATCAAAAGTAAAAGTATGAATCATTTCAAATTCCTTATATTAAGCAAAGCTGGTGGCACCATTTCTTGTTTCTAAAATGGATAGCCAGGGGTACACTCCATCACTCAGACATAATTTACAAACTAAGCATTTGTATTTAGTGAGTCTGCCAGATCAGAAGCAGTACGGATGGCCACTTGTTCTCTTGAGAAGTGCATGAATTGGACCATTTTCCTGTCTTACTAAGCATTTATCATGTAGTGAGTACTTTTGGGTGTCAGGGAAAATGTATGGAGTAGAAAGTACATTATTTTCTTTTGGAATGTAGTGAAGTAAAAGTAAAAGTAGTCAAAAATATAAATAAAAAAGTAAAGTACAGATACCCAAAAAACTACTTAAGTAGTACTTCAAAGTATTTTTACTTAAGTACTTTACACCTTGGTTGTCATGACAAATCATCTCTATAGTTGACATCTACCGCATTCCGGGGAAGCAGCGTAGCCTAGTGGTTAGAGCGTTGGACTAGTAACCGAAAGGTTGAAAGATCAAATCCCTGAGCTGACAAGGTACAAATATGTTATTCTGCCCCTGAACAAGGCAGTTAACCCACTGTTCCTAGGCTGTCATTGTAAATAAGAATTTGCTCTTAACTGACTTGCCTAGTTAAAAAAAAAAAAAATCCTTGCTTTTGAACAAAATGTGAATGTTTTTTTTCTGTGGGAACTTGGAGCACTGGACATGACATAAAAGGCCTTTATTAATCATCAACCTTTGAACTTAGATGACAGCAATTATTACTAATCAGGCTGTCTTGTCCACAGTAGCCATTTGGTTTAATCACCTCACAGCAGTAGAACTCCTTTGACCTACAGGGCAAATGGAAAATGAAAGACTGCTCCTTAAGGAAATCACTTTTAAATCAGGACAATGACATCTGTGCCACACGTTGCCAGTGTGCCTGGTGTGGCTTTGTTGCGTCGAATATCTCCCCATCTATTTAAATAACATCTCTATGATTATACCATTAATATATTTCCTTTCTGTTTCTAGTTAGCTCATGGGTGTGGCAAGTAACATCAAACTCTCTGACATACTGTGAAGTTGTGCAGGCACATATGTATGAATGTACACACACACAATAACATAAGTGGACAACCACAATTGGACAATCTTATATAGGCCCATACAGTGGGTATCATAAGTATTCACACCCGTGGATAACTTCACATTTTATTATTGTATAATTTTTGGGGTCAATGGTCTCTGTAATGTCAAAGTGTCAACAAAAAAATCTAACATTTCTTAAAAATGAATGAAAAATGTAACACTAATGGCAGTGGTTGGAATTTGGGAAGGGTAACCAGGTCTTAGATCTTGTCAAACTGCAACGTCTACTAGGTGCCTTATTCACACCTTTTTCTAGATTGAAAGAGTTCTTAATATTTCCTGTCACCAAAAGGGTGATAAAAAAGTTCCTAAAACAGAATAATTGCCTCTGAGAGACATGAAATGATGGATTTTCAGGGTGATTTGGCTTCCGCAGGCGGTCCTGTTGTCTCTAATGCAGTGAAATGTTGAGAGGTCAGGTGGGAATTGAAGAGATGCCATTGGTGCGTGACGATGCCGGTGTGATGGGGAGGGGGAGGCGGCATGTGTTGGTGAGATAAGACTCGAATAGCGGACTGTACTGGAGTTTATACGTCTTTGCCAATATATTTGACAATTTCTTACAGGATGAATGAACCGTCAGGATGCATGACTTCTTTCGTTTTTCTCTGCTCCTGATAAGAACATTGAGCTGTGATGCTATGTGAATATTAATCCCATATTAATAGCATATGAATTGAGAGCTTCATTTAATGTTTATTTTTATTTTTTTATAGTGAATTTCGATGTTTATGGATTAACATTTGGAGGTGCTTTATCATGTTTGCGCGTGATGGTTAAAAAGTTTTGCTTCAGCACTTGGTGCCCGGACAGCTCTTCTCTATGCTGGCAGGTTGGTCTTTGTCGCAGTGCAACGCGCACGCTCTTTCGTTGTTATTAGTAGCCTACCCTACAGTGTGCGCTGTTGGGAAGTGCGCTATATTGTACATGCATGAACTCAATATTTTGACTGCCGTCAGTTTGGACAGCTGTGGAATACTAGGAATTGTCAGGAATAGGATTTGAGCGATCAGTGACCACGACCACTTGAGAGTGAGAGCTTTTTTCATATTTTTGGGAGATGGAAACATAAGGACTAGCCAAACAGTTCTGGAAAAAATGCATTCTCACGGTTTTTGAATGACAGTATTTGGAAGAGGAGTGAATTGATGGGGCTTGAGGCAGAGCATTGGATTTTTGGAATTATTTCATTTTTCAACTGTGTCATGCCAAACTAATCGGGTAAGCATGCTTCTTGATAATCCTAAAATCCTTCAGTCATTTGTCTCTTGGGTTGCAGTTTCCTAACCTCTAAATATTTTGGGGGAGTTTGAAACATTGAATAGGAACCCGTAAGGTGGACACTAACAATCATTTATCTCTCACATAGCCTACGTATGTTTTTGTCTGCTATATAATTGCCGGCCTGTCAAAACCTTAGGAACATTATCCATGCCTTGAGTTCCATGGACAGCGGCAGGCTGGATATAGAAAAGATCGATAAACTGAATTCCCATGTAGTGAAATCTCCCATATGAAATAATTCGTATTTATTGACTGTCTCGTGTCTAAACTAGTTGAAATACTCAGTTTAGTAACAGAACAAACTTGTAGCAGTCGCGCAGAGGGGCCTTTTTCGCTCATACCTTTTTGAATGGTATTCACGTTTAATGGTAAACCTGCAAGCTCAGCACCAGGTGAGTCTTCTGATGGCAGGTAGTGATGGCTGTGGATGCTTTGCTGCGTTGTTCCCATAGTGATGATAACATACCCTGCTGGTTTCAGTGAATTGACAGTGGGGCAGAGTACAGAATAGCCAGGGGCACAAGGTCCGTATTTGGGAAGTAGGGGAGAGTCGGCTAAATTGAGCCATTTTTTACGTTCAACATAACTCGGTCAAGGGAAATATAGTATTCTTTCTAACAAAGATATGTACATATATTCCAGGATGTTGTGTATTGCTGGAAATAATCAGAATTCATGTAAACATTACAGTTTCGAAAACACACATTGTCCCCCCAAAAAGTGGTTTCTTGGCACAACTTGCCCGGGTAAGGGGTAAGCTGAGCCGCTGGACAGGGTACGTTCAGCCGCCTGTACTAAATTAAATATTACCACTACCTTTTTAAAAACAATAATATCTTTATTTCCCTAATAAAAAGCATGAAGAAGGCACAGTGATGCATTTCCTGCGACTTTATGTATACAGTATAGTGTGTGACTCTCTTTATTTATTTTTATATCTTTATTTCTCCAATTCAATCCAATCACAATCGCTTTTTTTGTCTTTTAATAATTTTAAGCAAAATCTTAACACAGGCTTAATACCTCACAAACGTTGTACCTTTTAAAACATTTTTAACATAGGCCAGGTCTTGTTGTTACCTCATATCCTAGCGATAATGCCTTGCATTATGCCTGGAAAGAAAACACTTCACTTTGCTCAACTGTCATTGGCTCAAACATTGGCTGAACTAACCCTAAGTGAAACTTTTAGACAATTTTAGCCCACACAGTTGCAAGGATGCACTTTCATGCTAGGTTTAGGAGCTCATATTGAACCCAACTAATTTACAGTATAGAACAATTTTTTAAATATTTTCTTTGGTTCAGACACAAGCAAACCTCTAGCACATACATTTGTTTTTTTTGTATCTAACATGCTTTCCACTTATTCCATGTGGTTTATTCCTTCACAAACTCCCTGAAATGATGACCTCTTCCTAAATATTTGAACGAATTATACATTTTATGTACAGTTTCCTAGAAACAAGGGTGACTTGTTTGAAAGTATGATTCAATTATTTAATCTCATACCTTTAATAGATGATACTAGTTGTTGGTTGGATATTTCCTTATAAAACCCAATGTAACAGGTTTCATGCCTTTTATGAACACCCCTGAAGCATTGTATTCATAAATTGATTGTCTTGCTAGTATTTTTTATTTAACCAGGCAAGTCAGTTAAGAACAAAATCTTATTTAGAATGACGGCTTACCCTGGACACTGGGCCAATTTGTGCGCTGCCCTATGGGACTCCCAATCATTGCCAGATGTGATACAGCCTGGATTTGAACCAGAGACTGTAGTGATGCCTCTTGCACTGAGCTGCAGTACCTTAGACCGCTGCACCACTCAGGAGCCCAAGTATTCAATAGCCATGGGAGATAGAGGGCTGTCTTTAAACCCCATTAGTTTATCACTTGAACTTGAAGTCATTCATTAGAATTACAGTACATGGATTGGAAAGATGCATTCTTCCTATTCTAAGAAATAATAAGTTACATACAGGTTCTGTCAGGGAACGTACACCTACATTATTTTAACCAATATAGCACAAACAACTAAACGCTTTAAGTGTGCTGACTACTGAAAGGGTTCCTATACTGTAATCTAAAAAGAATCAATATTTTTGCGTTATTGGAATTGTAAAGCGAAACCAGGTATTGATCCCCATTTTTATGAAAGCTGCAGCCTACATGCATCTTAAAGCTGCATACATCCACATGCATCTTCCATGAGAAAGTAAGGCTGCTGAGGACTTAAAGGAAAGATTCTCCCATTTCGAATTTTGTATCGTATTGGTGCATCTCTGATATGACACAAAACGTGTCATACGGCTATATTTCTGCCTGCTTGAACGGCGAATAGCTCAGATATACATTCAAATATTTAAGGACCCCGGGAATCAATAGAACATCGCTCCGAGATGAACAAATACGATATAACATTTAAAATGGGTGAATCTTTCTTTAAAGTCAATAGCAATCTATCTGTGGTGGTCTGAAATTGAATGGTGCACCATGAGTGAGTGAATGGAAGATACCGGAGATACAGCAGCCTACTATATAAGCCTAAACCTAACTATCTCACCCTCTTCCACAGATACCCTTATACTGTGTAGTTACATCTTCTTCTCTGTAGAGATTTATGGTGATGGGAAACAGCGTGGAAAAGAGAAATGACGACAATCATAATGGCCTTATTCAAATCTATGGCAAATAACAGGATATTGATTGGGTTGGAATATTAATGGGTGACGCAATTATGTAAATACACTGAGTGTACAAATACACTGAGTGTTCTTTCCATTACATAGACTGACCAGGTAAATGTAGGTGAAGGCTATGATCCTTTATTGATGTCACTTGTTAAATTCACTTCAATCAGGGTAGAGGCAGGGGAGGAGACAGGTTAAAGAAGGATTTTTAAGCCTTGAGACAATTGAGACATGGATTGTGTATGTGTGCCATTCAGAGGGTGAATGGGCAAGACAGAATATTTAAGTGCCTTTGAGTGGTGTATGGTAGTAGATGTCAGGCGACAAACTGACTCGTGCTCAACTATGGGGCAAAACAGACAACATGTAAACTGTATTTAATCTCCAATGTTTATTTAAAACAGAAATACATTTGTATAATGAACACTTGTTGTCTCTCAAATACATTGTTACATTTGTTGGTTAGCTACTGTAGTTATTGAATTTTAGACATATTAGCATAGATGTGACATAAGTCAAAACACCTCAAAACAAGACATGATAACAAGGACAAAATAAAACTGAAACGAGCCACCAACGATTCCCCACATGGCAGCTTCTTGTCATTGTTGCTAGCTATCTTGCCATCCAAAATCAAAACAACAAATGGACTTCTGCCCAATTGAAGTGTGCGCATCGTTTTTGTGATGTTGTTGGCTAACCCGTCTATTTCAGAAAGTTTAAACACTGCCATGCAGTGACTGTCTGTCATAAAATAAAGTAATGCAGGTAGCCAGGCCATGCTGTCAATCATTCTTGGAATGGAATTCATATCCATACCACAGGCAGCTGAGCTGAAGGGTAAAGAATACAACCTGGGGTAGAACTATATTTATACAGTGAATCTTTACGCTTTATAGCAATTCTCAGAATCTGTAGATAGATTCTGTTAGTGCCAAAAGATAGACCCTTTTTTGACTCATCACATACGCTGCTGCTACTGTTAATCATCTGTCACTTTATTACAGTTATATGTACATACAGTGGCTTGCAAAAGTATACATCCCTTACACGCCTTACAACCTGGAATAAAAAGGATTTTTGGGGGGTTTGTATCATTTGATTTGCACAACATGCCTACCACTTTGAAGATTCAACATATTTTTTATTGTGAAACAAACAAGACATAAGACAAAAAACAGAAAACCTGGTTAACTATTCACCCCCCCAAAGTCAATATTTTGTAGAGCCACCTTTTGCAGCAATTACAGCTGCAAGTCTCTTGGGGTATGTCTCTAAAAGCTTGGCACATCTAGCCACTGGGATTTTTGCCCATTCTTCAAGGCAAAACTGCTCCAGCTCTTTAAGTCATACTACAGATTCTCAATTGGATTGAGGTCTGGGCTTTGACTAGGCCATTCTAACACATTAAAATGTTTCCCCTTAAACCACTCGAGTGTTGCTTTAGCAGTGTGCTTAGGGTCATTGTCCTGCTGGAAGGTGAACCTCCATCCCAGTCTCAAATCTCTGGAAGACTGAAACAGAATTTCCCTATATTTAATGCCATCCATCATTCCTTCAATTCTGACCAGTTTTCCAGTCCCTGCCTATGAAAAACTGCCACCACCATGCTGGTGTTCTCGGAGTGATGTGAGGTGTTGGGTTTGCGCCAGACATAGCATTTTCCTTGATGGCCAAAAAGCTACATTTTAGTCTCATCTTTAGTCTCATTTTAGTACCTTCTTCCATATGTTTGGGGAGTCTCCCACATGCCTTTTGGCGAACACCAAATGTGAATACATATGCACGCACCACTTTTCCGGGTTTTTTTGTTGAATCTTTTGAATCTTTTTTTTTCTTCACTTCACCAATTTGGACTATTTTGTGTATGTTCATTACATGAAATCCCAATAAAAATCTATTTAAATTACCGGTTATAATGCAACAAAATAGGAAAAATGCAAAGGGGGATGAATACTTTTGCAAGGCACTGTATCTACCTCAATTACCTTGTTCCCCTGCACTTCACTTCGACTCGATACTGGTACCCCGTGTATACAGTATTGCCAAGTTACTCATTGTGTATTTATTATTACTTTTATTATAAAAAATTTACATTTACATTTTAGTAATTTAGCAGAGGCTCTTATCCAGAGTGACTTGCAGTTAGTGCATTCATCTTAAGATAGCTAGGTGGGACAACCACATGTCACAGGCATGGTAAGTACACTTTCCTCAATAAAGTAGTTATCAGCAAAGTCAGAGCTAGAAAGGGGACAGGGGGAGTCAAGTGCTGGTTCAGGAAAGTTTTTATTTTATTTTTAATTGGGGGTGGTCGAGGGGAGGAGGGGGATTCATTTAGATATTCTTTGAAGAGGTAGGGTTTCAGGTGCTTTCGGGAAGATGGGCAGGGACTCTGCTGTCCTAGCTTCAGGGGGAAGCTGGTTCCACCATTGGGGTGCCAGGACAGAGAAGAGCTTGGACGGGGCTGAGCGGGAGCCACCCTCCCGTAGGGGTGGGACGGCCAAAAGACCAGAGGTAGCAGAACGGCGTGCTCGGGTTGGGGTTGGGCTTTTGACCATATTACGTGTTTTACTTTACTATTAGTTCTCTATTTTCTTTCTCGCTGCATTGTTGGAAAGTGCACATAAGTAAGCATTTCACTGTTAGTCCAAACCTGTTGTTCATCAAGCATGTGATTAATAACATTTGATTTGATTTGATAGATTGAGGGTTGTCTTGCTAGCACATAGTCTTACAGATAAAGGCAGGAGTTTGACACATTCAGTCCTCACTGTGAATGTAATGTATGTAATCTCACCATGCAGATGACAACCAAAACATTACACATTTCCCTGATGTCTTGATGAAGTCAGGAAAAAAATCCATATTTACCTGACATCTCTACAATCAGAAAAATAGTTCACAACCATAAAGTTATGTCATCCCATGTCAACATTTGTCCGCTGAAGTGGTTGAAAAGCTCAGAGCATGGCTGGGTCAGTGTTAACAATTCCCCTCTCCCTCCACACCTGTCATGTTCTTAAAATAATCACTGACACACAGTGCAGATATGTTGAGGGAGCTAATGCAGTTATGCTTTGCCGCTAATCACATTAGAGCGCACTGATACTCTCCCTGAAACAATGGCATATTTGGGCATGAGAGGCTGAGCCAATTTCCTTTGAGAGTAAGAAAAGGCTTTTAAAGTCACCTAAAGGATGACTGATGGCACCACTTGCATTTTTATAATGTATCCTCTTCAAGAATAAATGGTTATGTATCATAAATTAAATTCTAATTGAACAGAAGGAGATATTCCTGTTTGTGCCTTTAAACGCTCTAGGACGATAAAAGTCACCTAGAGGATTTGGGCAAGGTTCCAAGACCGTGCAAGGCCACAGCCTCCCTAAAAGGCAATTGTATTTGGACTACCAATGAACGTAAAAAGTTGACTCTATTGTTGGCCATAGAGGCTGCAAGTCCCCCAAGATCAAAGGTTAAGTTGGCCGAGGTTAGTCTGGACGCTTTGTTTTTCCTCTTTCGATTCCGTAAACCCACAGGATCCAGTTTAAATTCAAATACAGAGAATGTCTCTTAGACAGTCTGTGGCAGCAACTTAATTATATCACTGGTGGGGATTCTAATTTCTACAAGTGATTTTGACAGTGAAATCGTCTTCTGGGTGTAGCTTATCTAACCTTGGCTGAAACCTTGCGTTAGGTCCTTGAGCAAGCTAACAGTCTTATAACATGCAGGAAAACCAGTCGGTCACATCCATAATGTAAGTGCCTTTAACTTAATTATTGTTTATTTTTTATTTAACCTTTATTTAACGAGGGAAGTCAGTTAAGAACAAATTCTTATTTACAATGACGGCCTACCCCGGCCAAACCCGGACGACGCTGCGCCAATTGTGTGCCACCCGATGGGACTCCCAATCACAGCCAGATGTGATACAGCCTCAAATCAAATCAAATGTTATTGGTCACATCCACATGGTTAGCAGATGTTATTGCGAGTGTAGCGAAATGCTTATGCATCTAGATCCGACAGTGCAGCAGTATCTAACCGGTAATAACTAACAATTCCGCAACAAAACCTAATATCTAACAAATTCCACAACAAAACCAAATACACACAATCTAGTAAAGGAACGTGATAAGAATATATAAGTATAAAATATATGGATGAGTGGTGACAGAGCGGCTAAGATGCAATAGATAGTAAAGAATAGATAGTGAAGTGGCCAAAAGTGGCGAAAAGATTTGTGGCGAAAAGTTTTGAGAATGACACAAATATTAATTTTCACAAAGTCTGCTGCCTCAGTGTCTTTAGATATTTTTGTCAGATGCTACTATGGAACACTGAAGTATAATTACAAGCATTTCATAAGTGTCAAAGGCTTTTCTTGACAATTACATGAAGTTGATGCAAAGAGTCAATATTTGCAGTGTTGACCCTTCTTTTTCAAGATCTCTGCAATTCGCCCTGGCATGCTGTCAATTAACTTCTGGGCCACATCCTGACTGATGGTAGCCCATTCTTGCATAATCAATGCTTGGAGTTTGTCAGAATTTGTGGGTTTTTGTTTGTCCACCCGCCTCTTGAGGATTGACCACAAGTTCTCAATGGGATTAAGGACTGTGGAGTTTCCAGGCCATGGACCCAAAATATTGATGTTTTGTTCCCGAGCCACTTACTTATCACTTTTTCCTTATGGCAAGGTGCTCCATCATGCTGGAAAAGGCATTGTTCGTCAACAAACTGTTCCTGGATGGTTGGGAGAAGTTGCTCTCAGAGGATGTGTTGGTACCATTCTTTATTCATGGCTGTATTCTTAGGCAAAATTGTGAGTGAGCCCACTTCTTTGGCTATGAAGCAACCCCACACATGAATGGTCTCAGGATGCTTTACTGTTGGCATGACACAGGACTGATGGTAGCGCTCACCTTGTCTTCTCCGGACAAGCTTTTATCCCGGATGCCCCAAACAATCGGAAAGGGGATTCATCAGAGGAAACTGATACCCTTTGATACCCTGTACCCTATGCAGAATATCAGTCTTTCCCTGATGTTTTTCCTGGAGAGAAGTGGCTTCTTTGCTGCCCTTCTTGACACCAGGCCATCCTCCAAAAGTCTTCGCCTCACTGTGCGTGCAGATGCACTCACACCTGCCTGCTGCCATTCCTGAGCAAGCTCTGTACTGGTGGTGGCCCGCAGCTGAATCAACTTTAGGAAATGGTCCTGGCACTTGCTGGACTTTCTTGGGCGCCCTGAAGTCTTCTTCACAACAATTGAACCGCTCTCCTTGAAGTTCTTGATTATCCGATAAATGGTTGATTTAGGTGCAGTCTTACTGGCAACAACACCCTTGGCTGTGAAGCCCCTTTTGTGCAAAGTAATGATGACGGCACGTGTTTCCTTGCAGGTAACCATGTTTGACAGAGGAAGAACAAGCACCACCCTCCTTTTGAAGCTTCCAGTCTGTTATTCGAACTCAATCAGCATGACAGAGTGATCTCCAGCCTTGTCCTCATCAACACTCACACCTGTGTTAACGAGAGAATCACTGACATGATGTCAGCTGGTCTTTTTGTGGCAGGGCTGAAATGCAGTGGAAATGTTTTTGGGGGATTCAGTTCATTTGCATGGCAAAGAGGGACTTTGCAATTAATTGCAATTCATCTGATCACTCTTCATAACATTCTGGAGTATATGCAAATTGCCATCATACAAACTGAGATAGCAGACTTTGTGAAAAATCATATTTGTGTCATTCTCCAAACTTTTGGCCATGACTGTATACATTTGAGATGAGTAATGCGAGATATGTAAACTTTCTTAAAAGTGACTAGTGTTCCATTTATTAAAGTGGCCAATGATATCAAGTCTGTAGGTAGGCAGCCGCCTCTCTGTGCTAGTGGGGGCTGTTTAACAATCTATTGGCCTTGGGATAGAAGCTGTTTTTCAATCTCTCTGTCCCAGCTTTGATGCACCTGTACTGACCTCGCCTTCTGGATGGAAGCAGAGTGAACAGGCAGTGGCTCGGGTGGTTATTGCCTTGATGATCTTTTTGTTTTTGCCTTCCTGTGACATCGGGTGTTGTAGGTGTCATGGAGGGCAGGTAGTTTGCCCCCGATGACGCGTTGTACAGACCGCACCACCCTCTGGAGAGCCTTGCGGTTGTGGGCGGTGCAGTTGCCGTACCAGGCGGTGGTACAGCCTGACAGGATGCTCTCAATTGTGCACCTGTTAAAGCTAGTGAGGGTTTTCGGTGACAAGCCACATTTTTTCAGCCTCCTGAGGATGAAGAGGTGCAGTTCTTCACCACGCTGTCTGTGTGTGTGGACCATTTCAGTTTGTCGGTGATATGTACAACTTTCCACCTTCTCCACTGCTGTCCCTTCAATGTGGATATGAGGGTGCTCCCCTTGCTGTTTCCTGAAGTCCACGATCCTCTCTTTTGTTTTGCTGACATTGTGTATTTAGTGCATTTAGTTTTACTTGCATTTAAGAGCAGTTGGAGGCCACGGAAGGAGAGTTGTATGCCATTGAAGCTCGTCTGGAGGTTAGTTAACACAGTGTCCAAAGAAGGGTCAGAAGTATACAGAATGGTGTCGTCTGCGTAGAGGTGGATCAGAGAGTCACCAGCAGCAAGAGCGACATCATTGATGTATACAGAGAAGAGAGTCGGCCCGAGAATTGAACCCTGTGGCACCCCCATAGAGACTGCCAGAGGTCCGGACAACAGGCCCTCCGATTTGACACACTGAACTCTATCAGAGAAGTTGTTGGTGAACCAGGCGAGGAAATCATTTGAGAAACCAAAGCTGTTGAGTCTGTCAAAAAGAATGTGGTTGACAGAGTCAAAAGCCTCGGCCAGGTCTATAAATACGGCTGCACAGTAATGTCTCTTATCGATGGCGGTTATGATATCGTTATGGACCTTGAGCGTGGCTGAGGTGCACCCATGACCAGCTCGGAAACCAGATTGCATAGCGGAGAAGGTATGGTGGGATTCAAAATGGTCGGTATTCTGTTTGTTAACTTGGCTTTCGAAGACCTTAGAAAGGCAGGGTAGGATAGATATAGGTCTGGAGCAGTTTGGGTCTAGAGTGTCTCCGCCTTTGAAGAGGGGGATGACCGCGGCAGCTTTCCAATCTATGGGAATCTCAGACGATACGAAAGAGAGGTTGAACAGGCTAGTAATAGGGGTTGCAACAATTTCGGGCAGATAATTTTAGAAAGAGAGGGTCCAGATTGTCTGGGCCGCAGCCTTGCGAGGGTTAACACGTTTAAATATTTTACTCACATCAGCCATGGAGAAGGAGAGCCCACAGTCTTTGGTAGCAGGCCGCGTCATTGGCACTGTATTGTCCTCAAAGCATTCAAATAAGTTGTTTAATTTGTTTGGAAGCAAGACTTCGATGTCCGCGACGGGGCTGGTTTCTTTTTGTAATCCGTGATTGTCTGTAGACCCTGCCACATACGTCTTGCGACTCCACTTTGTCTCTATACGGATGCTTTGCTTGTTTGATTGCATTTTGGAGGGAATAACTACACTGTTTGTATTTGGCCATGTTTTCAGTCGCCTTGCCATGATTAAATATGGTGGTATGTGCTTTCAGTTTTGCGCGAATGCTGCCAACAATCCACGGTTTCTGGTTAGGGTAGGTTTTAACAGTCACAGTGGGTACAACATCTCCTATACATTTCCTTATAAACTCACTCTCAGAGTCAGCATATACGTCAATGTTATTGTCTGAGGCCATCTGGAACATATCCCAGTACACATGATCGAAGCAATCTTGAAGCATGGAATCCGATTGGTCAGACCAGCGTTGGATAGACCTAAGCATGGGCGCTTCCTGTTTTAGTTTCTGCCTATAGGAGGGGAGCAATAAGATGGAGTCATGGTCGGATTTGCCAAAAGGAGGGTGGGGGAGGGCCTTGTATTCATCGCGGAAGTTAGAGTAGCAATGGTCGAGTGTGTTACTCGCTTGTGTACTGCAATCAATATGCTGATAGAATTTAGGTAGCCTTGTTCTCAAATTAGCTTTGTTAAAATCCTCAGCTACAATAAATGCAGCCTCAGGATATATGGTTTCCAGTTTACATAAAGTCCAGTGAAGTTCAATGATGGCCGCCTTGTTACATGGCTGTGACGATAACCCGAGGAGAGTTCCCTTGGAAGATAATACGGTCGGCATTTGATTGTGAGGAATTCTAGGTCAGGTGAACAAAAGGACTTGAGTTCTTGTATGTTGTTACAATCACACCATGAGTCGTTAATCATGGAACATACATCCCTGCCCTTCTTACCGGAGAGACGTTTATTCCTGTCGGCGCGATGCACTGAAAATCCCGTTGGCTGTGCGACCCCTAACAGCATGTCCCCAGCTAGCATTGTTTCCGGATATCTCTTTGGAAAGCAAATCTTGCCCTGATTTTGTAGATTTTGTTAACTAGGGACTGGACGTTAGCAAGTAATATACTCGGAAGTGGTGGGTGGTGTGCGCACATCCGACGCCTCACTAGAAGATCGCTCCGGCACCCTCTCCTGCGGCGGCGTTGTTTTGGGTCGGCCTCTGGAATCAGTTTAAATGCCCTGGGAGGTGCAGACAAAGGATCCGCTTTGGGAAAGTTGTATTCCTGGCCATAGTGCTGATTGTGCTGGTAAGTTGATGTCTCTCTGATATCCAATAGTTCTTCCTGGCTGTATGTAATAACACTTCAGGGTTTCTGGGCTAACAATGTATGAAATAATACATTAAAAAACTAAATACTGCACAGTTTCCTAAAGACTAGCAGCTGCCATCTCTATTGGCACCATCTTACTTTTGATTCTGGATTTGAACCAGGGACTGTAGTGACACCTCTCACACTGAGATGCAGTGCCTTAGACCGCTGCGCCACTCGGGAGCCCATTATATATGGCGGTGGCTGCAGATCCAACTTCTCTCAGACATTCTTTTCCCTGACTAAAGGTCCAAAAGCCTCTGCGCGTGTGTTTCTTTACCTCTACTTTACACAAACCTTTTTGTGGTCTCCTTCCTTTCACATTTCCCACTGATAATCGTGAATTAATTTTTCAAGTTTTACTGGTGAAACCAACCATTTGATTCCATTCAGTTTCATGGGGACATTAATTTAGAGCTTCTTGAGTTATACAGTGTTGTTTCGAAGTAGCCTACAGTGTTATTCTAAATGATGTACAGAGAGCGAATTTTAGAGCAGATGCTGTTAACAAACTGTGGGCTAGCCTACCTACATATTTTGCCTAGTGGTGCCTGTTGAGTTTTGGCCACATGAGATAAAAATGCGGTGTTGTTTCTGTCTTACAGTAATGCTATGCGTGCTATTATATTCGGTTCTGTTATGTAGAATACTATCATTATGTGATCTTGCAGACATTGATTCAGCTTTGATCTAACGTTTAAACAAGCCCCATTAGCTAGACTAGTCTGTTCTCCACAAGTAGAGCAGACACGGCATAAATTAGAGAATAAACACATGTGCAGAATGTGATCCACACATGCGAAGAAGCTTCGGGATCTTTAGTCTGATGAAAAAAAGTCAGGGAAAAGTTGGTTCCGCATCCATTCTGCATTATATATCAGGAGAAAGTATCAGGAGAATCAGGAGAGTATAAGGTGAAATTCAATATACATGTAGTTCATTCTATGTTCACCCTATGACGCAGCTGTCTCTTACCCTTCGACAACCTACAGATTGTGTTTGTGCTGTATCTTGTTGCTCCCTCAGGTATTTTCAGTGTCTTCATAGGTCTACTGCTGTAGATTAATCACTATGGCTCTATTTACCTTACAGTGCACTGACTTTCCACCCACGCCAGGCTACAGAGGCCACGTCATACTCACCGGCGTAGAGCCTGCCACATGGGCAGTTGCCATATGCTTCCATATGCTTTACATAATAAATACATATCAAGTTTATAGCTACTGAAGCTTATAGAAAGACATACCTGTATAGAAAGATCAAGGACTGTTGATGGAGAGAGCAAATAACAGACAATGTATCAGCTTTCAACATGGATGTTTTGTGTTATCATATTTTATGCTATACTCTAACCTTGTACCTGGCCATCGGTGCAGCTACCCCAACAATTTCTGTGGCAGATGCATTATTACTAACATAAGTTATCCACAGTTCAATTCAGATGAAATCAATTCACAATTTTTTTTTAAAACAATGTTTTTATGGAGACCCATTGCAAGCCAAGAGTGTGGAAAATTCCATTACGTTATCAGGTTGAACGGCTTACTGAATCATATAACCGAAAACTCATTAGAAGAATACAACAAATCCCAAGGCTAGCTTCACACCACCTCAACCCCTATAGTCTGTCCACCCATAAATTTCAATTATCCACCCTATAAGAGAGAGTGTGAGGGGGAGGGAGCGAGGGAGTGAGTGGGGAGGGGAAGAGAGAGAGAGCATGGGGGGGTGGAGAGATTGATGGAGGCAGTGAGGGAGAGAGGAGGAAGAGGCAGAGGGGGGGAGTGAGAGAGAAAGTGAGGCAGAGGGAGGGAGCGAACGAGCAAGCGAGGGGGAGAGAGAGAGGGAAGAAGATGCAGGAGGAGGAAAGATGGATGGAGGGAGGGAGGGAGAGAGGGGGGTAGAGGCAGAGAGGGGGAGTGAGAGAGAAAGTGAGGCAGAGGGATGGAGTGAATGAGCAAGCGAGGGGGAGAGGGATGATGCAGAGGGAGGAATAGACAGAGAGAGAGAGCGAGAGAGAGAGGAGAGGAAGAGAGACGGAGGTAGGGAGGGAGGGAGAGAGAGGGAGGGAGGAAGAGGCATAGAAGGAGGAGGAAGAGAGAGAGAAAAATATATATTTCCATCATTTCCATCATATATTTCTCAATTTCATTTCAACTGAATCTCTTGGGTCTGGGCACAAAAAAGGCACACGGCCCAAATCACTGCCTCTCAAGGCTTTCTATTCTCCTGCTGTACACGCCCCAAAGATAGCTGTGTATCAGACCACAGCTCACCACAACCAAGGTCTCTGTCTTCTTTTGTGAACACCAGACATGAACAACAGCACCAGCTGAAGTGTCTGAGGTTAGATGGGATTTGGCCTGAGGGAACTGTAAATCCCCCAAAGTTTGCCTTGACCAGAGAGACAAAGAGAGAAAGAGAACAGAGAGATCCAGACAGATAAAGAAAGTTGGGCTAAGTGGTGATTATGATTTTGGAATGGGTACTTTTTTGGTGGAAGATCTGCCGCTGATTCAGGTCTTCTTCAAAGTTGTGTCACTTTTAGTCCAGTGATGTTAGTCAGTGTCCCATCAACTAGTACCAGAATAGTGCCGTAGCTATTCAAAGGACATATATATTTTAGTGTTCCACAGGCCCACAATGCCCCATTATATCAAAGCGAAAACAGTTTTTTAGAACTTTTGAAAATGTATTAAAAATAAAAAAACAGATACCTTATTTACATAAGTATTCAGACCCTTTGCCATGACACTCGAAAATGAGCTCAGGTGCATCCTGTTTCCATTGATCATCCTTGTTTCTACAACTTGATTAGAGTCCACCTGTGGTAAAGTCAATTGATTAGACATGATTTGGAAAGGCACACACCTGTCTATATAAGGTCCCACAGCAAAAACCAAGCCATGCGGTCGAAGGAATTGTCCGTAGAGCTCAGAAACAGGATTGTGTCGAGGCACAGATTTGGGGAAGGGTACCAAAAAATGTCTACAGCATTGAAGGTCCCCCTCCATTATTCATAAATGGAGGAAGTTTGCAACCACCAAGACTCTTCCTAGAGCTGGCCGCCCATCCAAACTGAGCAATCCCCCCGAGAAGGGCCTTGATCAGGGGGCCTTGATCAGTGACCAAGAACCTGATGGTCACTCTGACAGAGCTCCAGAGTTCCTCTGTGGAGATGGGAGAATCTTTCAGAAGGACAACCATCTCTGCAGCACTCCATCAATCAGGCCTTTATGGTATAGTGGCCTGACGGAAGCCAAAGGACTCTCAGACCATGAGAAACAAGATTCTCTGGTCTGATGAAACCAAGTTTCAACTTTTTGGCCTGAATGCCAAGCGTCATTTCTGGAGGAAACCTGGCACCATACTTACGGTGGAGCATAGTGGTGGCGGCATCATGCTGTGGGGATGTTTTTCAATGTCAGGGACTGGGAGACGAGTCAGGATTGAGGGAAAGATGAACGGAGCAGAGTACAGAGAGATCCTTGATGAAAACCTGCTCCATAGCGCTCAGGACCTCAGACCGGGGTGGAGGTTCACCTTCCAACAGGACAACGATTCTAAGCACACATCCAAGACAATGTAGGAATGGCTTCAGGACAAGCCAGAGCCCGGACTTGAACCCGATCGAACATCTCTGGAGAGACCTCAAAATAGCTGTGCAGCGAGGCTCCACATCCAACCTGATAGAGCTTGAGAGGATCTGCAGAGAAGAATTGGAGAAACTCCCCAAAAAAAGGTGTGCCAAGCTTGTAGCATCATACCCAAGAAGACTTGAGACTGTAATCACTGCCAAAGGTGCTCCAGACAAGAAAGTACTGGGTAAAGGGTCTGAATACTTATGTAAATGCCCAAAATTCTATTAACCTGTTTTTGCTTAGTTATTATGGGGTTAAGTGTACAAAGCATTAACTACACCTTCTTAATATTGTGTTACATCCCCTTTTGCCCTCAGAACAGCCTGAATTCGTCAGGGCACAGACTCTACAAGGTGTCGGAAGCGTTCCACAGGGATGCTGGCCCATGTTGACTCCAATGCTTCCCACAGCTGTGTCAAGTTGGCTGGATGTCCTGTTCATTTTTGATACACAAGGGAAACTGATGAGCTTAAAAAAATAAGCAGCGTTGCAAACCAGTGCGCCTGACATCTACTACCATACACCACTCAAAGGCACTTAAATCTTTTGTCTTGCCCATTCACCCTCTGAATGGCACACATACACAATCCATGTCTCAATTGTCTCAAGGCTTAAAAATCCTTCTTTAACCTGTCTCCTCCCCTTCATCTACACTGATTGAAGTGGATTTAACAAGTGACATCAATAAGGATCATAGCTTTTACTTGGATTCCCCTGGTTAGTCTATGTCATGGAAAGAGCAGGTGTCCATAATATTTTGTATACTCAGTGTAAACTGTATATATATATATACAGTTTATATATACAGTTTATATATACACTGTATATATTTACTTAGTGGGCAGTTTATATGGTACACCACCCCGTTCAAGAAAGTGGTTCACTCCTACAGACAGTGAATCACGTGGCCGTGGCTTGCTATATAATTGAACGTTAGAATGTGGAAAGCAAGTGACCTAAACGACTTCGAGATTGGTATGATCGTCGGTTCCAGTATCTTGGAAACGGCTGGACTCCTGGGCTTTTCATACACTACAGTGTCTAGGGTTTATCGAGAATGTTGCAACAAACAAAAATCATCCAGTCAGTGGCAGTCCTGTGGGCGAAAACAGCACGTTGATGAGCGAGGTCGAAGGAGAATATCAAGAATCGTGCAAGCTAACGGGGCCACAATAAGAAGATGCAGAACTGCATCTTGGAACGCACAACTCGTCGGTCCTTGGATGGGCTATTGCAGCAGACGACCACAACAGGTTCCACTCCTATCAGCTAAAAACAAGAAGAGGCTCCAATGGGCATGCGATCACCATCACTGGACAATTGAGGTGTGGAAAAACATTCCCTGTTGCATCATGCTGTTGGCAAAGTCAGGATTTGGCTTAAGCAGCATGAGTCCATGGCCCCATCCTGCCTGTTGTCACAGTACAGGCTGGTGGCAGTGGTGTAATGGTGTGGGGAATGTTTTCCTGGCACGTTAAGTCCCTTGATACCAGTTGAGCAACATTTGAACGCCACACCTTGTAGAATCCATGCCAACAACAACAATCAAGCTGTTCTGGATGCAAAAGTGAGGTCTGACCTGGTACTAGATGGGTGTACCTAATAAATTAGATGCGTGTCACATGATCTTTTGAACCTGCATTATTCAGAAATGAAGATGGCTGTTAAGGAACATTACAGATGACAAACTTGATCTGTGATCTGTTATCGATACTAGAATATTGCCTTAGCTATAAAGATTAATATAAAGCTATAAAGCTTTATGTTAAGGAATATTACTGAGGTCAAAATATCAGACCCATCATTAGTTTCCTTTGCAGCTGCAAAGGAATATACTGCCAAACCGTATATCAGCTGCCAATCCGTATATCAGCTGCCAATCCGTATATGAGCTTTAGGAGGCTGAAACTGCACTTAGGCAGTAGGGTGGCTGTGTGCCTGTACACTTATATAAATCATCCTAAATGCATTATTGGCGCCAAGAGAATGTTGTCCTTGTTGCGGCCAATGCTACATTAATTTCTGTTTTCACTTACAGCCGTTGAAAATTAGCCAGCTGGCTAAATCTGGCACATTTACAGAGATGTTGGTTCAACAGTAAATGCCCCAAATAGTCATATTATACTGAATTATTTATTTCCTCACCCAGCCAACATATTGAAAAATGTCCCAGTCAGATAAACCAAGTCAAGTGAATCACTTTCTACAGTGATTTCATTACAAATTAAAACTATTATGATAAGGATAAGAATGATGATGATGAAAATGAGGAGGAAAATGATTTAATTATTTTCTTACTTCCAGGATGTCGGATGACAGGATGTTGAGAAACTTGTCTCTTTGGTCGGCGACGCCAATGTTCCCGCCAGAGAACTCCTCCTTTAACTCCTCCCTCCCTCCGTCATTCACGGACTGGGAGGCACCCACCTTCACCGCCGCTGCCCGCGTCCGGGTGGCCGCCACCATGGTCCTCTTCGTGTTCGCTGCCTTCTCCAACCTCTCTGTGCTGATCAGCGTGGCATGGGGCCGCGGGCGCCGCCTGGCTGCCCATCTCCGGCCACTCATTGCCAGCCTGGCCTCTGCAGACCTGGTGATGACGTTCGTGGTAATGCCGCTGGACGCGGTGTGGAACGTCACCGTGCAGTGGTATGCCGGTGATACCATGTGCAAGCTGCTGTGCTTCCTCAAACTGTTTGCCATGCACTCGTCTGCCTTCATCCTGGTGGTGGTCAGCCTGGACCGCCACCATGCTATCCTGCACCCGTTGGACACGCTGGACGCTGGGCGAAGGAACAAGAGGATGCTGCTCGTTGCCTGGGTCCTCAGCCTGCTCCTGGCCTCCCCACAGGTGGGTGTACATACGATAGCATCTACATAATTCTCAGACTACAGCATAACAACACGAATAATCAAATAGTAAGCCTTGTATTGATTGATTGCTGATCTACTATCTTACTAGCCTGTTATCCACATTGAATATCACTCCATTTCACTATGGTTTGACTTCACTGAATAATTTTGCACCCGCATTCAATTAATAATTTGTGCCTATGTTTGTAATGGTTATGTATAACAATGCAGTCCATGACTGGATCACCATTTACGAATCAGAAAACCAAATCTTTTGATCGACAACATTTTTCCACATTGGTCTTATGCTAAACCATAGTTTCTTAGAGGACTACTTTCTATCTGATCAAAGTGTCCTTCTACTGGAACAGGTCCAGACTGAATCAGTGTATAGGAGCAATAGTGAAATGGAGAGCTATTCAGTTTGGATTCCGGGCTAGTAAGATAGCAGGGCTGCAATCGATCATAAGTTGGTCATTGTCTTCCTCACACAATAGAGCATACAGTCAGTGATCTGCCAATCAAATTAAGTCCTATGAGTAGGTGGGTGGTGCATTGAGAGGAAATTATCTCTCAGCAAAAAAGAGAGCATTTTTAAGGTTGGTGTATTCAACTGTAATTCTGTAGGACAAACACACCAGCTCTTGATTGTTGGTTGTAGTAATGTGAGTAGATTGGCTTAGAAGAGGAAGCAGCTGAAGCAGTCATCAGCTTGGTAACAAAGTGTTTCTCTGGTTAAATAAAATGATCAAATTGGCTGAGGAGGTCAGCTGCATATTGATTATAGTCCCACCCCAATCCAAACAGTAGTGCTGTGAATGATATAAGCCTTTACCCACCCTGACAGGTAGGGAGAGAGAGAAGACAGGGAGAGAGAGATTGCTTTCACTGCTTTCAGTGTATTTACAGTGCATACGGAAAGCATTCAGACTCCTTGACTTTTACCACATTTTCTATGTTACACCCTTATTCTAAAATGTATGAAATAGTTTTGTCCACTCATCAATCTACACACAATACCTCATAATGACAAAGCAAAAAAAGTGTTTTAGATTTTTTTGCAAATGTATAAAAAATGTAAAGTATTCAGACCCTTTACTCAGTACTTTGTTGAAGAACCTTTGGTAGCGATTACAGCCTCGAGTCTTCTTGGGTATGACACTACAAGCTTGGCACACCTATACTTTGGGAGTTTCTCCCATTCTTCTCTGCAGATCCCCTCAAGCTCTGTCAGGTTGGATGGGGAGCGTTGCTGCACAGCTATTTGAGGTCTCTCCAGTGACGTTAGATTGGGTTCAAGTCCGGGCTCTGGCAGGGCCACTCAAGAACCATGGTAGACTTGTCCCGAAGCCACTCCTGCATTGTCTTGGCTGTGTGCTTAGGGTCATTGTCCTGTTGGAAGGTGAACCTTCAGCCCAGTCTGAGGTCCTGAGCGCTCTGGAGCAGGTTTTCATCAAGGATCTCTCTGTACTTTGACCATTCATCTTTCCCCCGATCCTGACTAGTCTCCCAGTCCCTGCCACTGAAAATCATCCCCACAGCATGATGCTGCCACCACCATACTACACATTATGGATAGTGCCAGGTTTCCTCCAGATGTGAGTCTTGGCATTCTTGTCAAAGAGTTGAATCTTGGTTTCATCAGACCAGAGAATCTTGTTTCTCATGGTCTGGGAGTTCTTTAGGTGCCTTTTGGCAAACTCCAAGCGGGCTGTCATGTGCCTTTTACTGAGGAGTGGCTTCCGTCTGGCCACTCTACCATAAAGGCCTGATTGGTGGAGTGCTGCAGAGATGGTTGTCCTTCTGGAAGGTACTCCCATCTCCACCGAGGAATTCTGCCGCTCTGTCAGAGTGACCATCGGGTTCTTGGTCACCTCCTTGGCCAAGGCCCTTCTACCCCGATTGCTCAGTTAGGCCGGGCGGCCAGCTCTAGGAGGAGTTTTAATGGTTCCAAACTACTTCCATTTAAGAGTGATGAAGGCCACTGTGTTCTTAGGGATCTTCAATGCTGCAGAATTGTTTTGGTACCTTTCCCCAGATCTGTGCCTCGACACAATCCTGTCTCTGAGCTCTACAGACAATTCCTTCGACCTCATGGCTTGGTTTTTGCTCTGACATGCACTGTCAACTGTGGGACCTTATATAGACAGGTGTGTGCCATTCCAAATCATGTCCAATCAATTGAATTGAATCAATTGAATGATCAATGGAAACAGGATGCACCTGATCTCAATTTCGAGTCTCATAGCAAAGGGTTTGAATACTTTTGTAAATAAGTTATTTCAGATTTGTATGAAAAAAAACAGTTTTCACTTTGTCATTATGGGGTATTCGGTGTAGATTGATTAGGATTTGAATTTATTTAATCAATTTTAGAATAAGGCTGTAAAAACAAAATGTGGAAAATGTCAAGGGGTCTGAATACTTAATAAGGCACTGTATATATTCATTCATTTGAGGTGTATTGTCAATTGGTCTTTATAAACAAAGCATGTTGATTTTTTCAATTTTACTCCTATTTAAACCATTTTTCTTTTGCAATATTTTTGTATTTACATGTATTTCATGCCAATACGCACTGATTTTGAATTTGAATTGAGAAATGAGGGAGTAGATTTCATTCCATGCTCACAGATCAATTTGTAACCGAAAGTACAGTACTTTGGACACTCAATCAATTCCATTTGATTTGATTTGAGTTCAGAGTTGAAGGCCCCATTGCACTGCACTGAGAGAAAATTGCTTTCCCTCCCCGCATGGCTAGATTTCAGTGTTCCCTCTTTTTTTACTGTCACAGAGAGAGAGTTTACCACAAATCCAATCCCCTTAATGTCAGCGCCTCGGAGAGATGACATTTCTGGCTGTCAGTGGACACAACCTTGGAGGTGCTAGTCAGTGGCTGTTGTTCCAAATGAAGAAGGGAACAACACAGAACATCGGCTGTAAAAGGGAGGGAGAGACACAAGGCGGGGGAGAGAGATGTTAGCTCAGAGAAAGGAGGGTGGGTGGTGAGTTGTGGAGAGATCAATATGGCCCCTTTACCAACCACACATACACACTTGACATGGATGGCCATTCTATGGGAAATGCATGTTCCTGGTTAAGCAATTAAGTCAACTCATCTGATGGTGACTGAACACAGCACTGGTGACTGTGGCTGTGAAGAGAATTTTTTTATTTTATTTTATTTTATTTCACCTTCATTTAACCAGGTAGGCTAGTTGAGAACAAGTTCTCATTTGCAACTGCGACCTGGCCAAGATAAAGCATAGCAGTGTGAACAGACAACAACACAGAGTTACACATGGAGTAAACAATAAACAAGTCAATAACATGGTAGAAAAAAAAGAGAATCTATATACAATGTGTGCAAAAGGCATGAGGTAGGCAATAAATCGAATAATTACAATTTAGCAGATTAACACTGGAGTGATAAATCATCAGATGATCACGTGCAAGAAGAGATACTGGTGTGCAAAAGAGCAGAAAAGTAAATAAATAAAAGCAGTATGTGGGGTGAGGTAGGTAAATTGGGTGGGTAGTTTACAGATAGATGTACTATGTACAGCTGCAGCGATCGGTTAGCTGCTCGGATAGCAGATTTTTAAAGTTGTTGAGGGAGATAAAAGTCTCCAACTTCAGAGATTTTTGCAATTCGTTCCAGTCGCAGGCAGCATGGGACTGGAAGGAAAGGCGTCCAAATGAGGTTTTGGCTTTAGGGATGATCAGTGAGATACACCTGCTGGAGCGCGTGCTACGGGTGGGTGTAGCCATCGTGACCAGTGAACTGAGATAAGGCGGCACTTTACCTAGCATAGCCTTGTAGATGACCTGGAGCCAGTGGGTCTGACGACGAACATGTAGCGAGGGCCAGCCGACTAGGGCATACAGGTCGCAGTGGTGGGTCGTATAAGGTGCTTTAGTAACAAAACGGATGGCACTGTGATAAACTGCATCCAGTTTGCTGAGTAGAGTATTGGAAGCTATTTTGTAGATGACATCGCCGAAGTCGAGGATCGGTAGGATAGTCAGTTTTACTAGGGTAAGTTTGGCGGCGTGAGTGAAGGAGGCTTTGTTGCGGAATAGAAAGCCGACTCTAGATTTGATTTTGGATTGGAGATGTTTGATATGAGTCTGGAAGGAGAGTTTGCAGTCTAGCCAGACACCTAGGTACTTATAGATGTCCACATATTCTAGGTCGGAACCGTCCAGGGTGGTGATGCTAGTCGGGCGTGCGGGTGCAGGCAGCGAACGGTTGAAAATACATGGATTATTGAATCCATCTCATTTACTATGTATGCAGGCACGCACGCACACACACTTTAAATGATGATAATCATGGAGCAGATATTATGTGCAGACAGAAGCCATCTCATATTGAGTGTTTCCATGTTTATGCTTACTAATTGACCAAGGATTTTCAAGGATTGGTGGAGTTGGTCAGTGGTTCAATTCATTCAGCACAAAACCTGGTTGAATCAACATTGTTTTCACAATGTTGTGAAAACTGATTGGATTTTCAGAAAGCCATCAATTTAAGGGAATTTAGTATTTTTTTCACCCGACTTTTAACCTAAATCCAATGACATGGTGACAGTTGTTGATGATTTCATGTTGAATTCATGTTGGTTGACTTTACCAAATATACACTGAACAAAAATAAAAAACGCAACGTGCAACAATTTCAAAGATTTGACCTTTTAATCTGCTACTTGATATGCCACACCTGTCAGTGGGATGGATTATCTTGGTAAGGAGAAATGCTCACTAACAGGGATGTAAACACATTTTGGCACAACATTTTAGAGAAATAAGCTTTTTGTGCATATAGAACATTTCTGTGGTCTTTTATTTCAGCTCATGAAAAATAAACGAACACTATATTTTGCGTTTATGTTTTTTTAGTATAAATTGAATTACGTTTGTGCCCAGTGGGAGGTGACTGAAAGCCGATTTTATTAGCACTTCAGTACAGCAGAACGGTGGCAAAATGTACCCTCAAAGGCCCTCATCAAAAACACTGCCAAAAATAGAATAGCGAAGTGAAGCTCTCCCAGCAGGCAAAACTGGTTGCAGTGATGTTTTTCTGACATCTTCTGTAATGTCATGGTATACTATTTGTAAAAGTTGTATTTTCCAGAAAGAAACATCTTTACCTATGTGTAATACTGCTGACTTTTCTACAACCAGAAAAACTGTTTACATTCATAAGTCATTATGATATTTTCTCTGTCTCTGTCTCTGTCACTTTTGTCTGCTACGATAGCTATAGATATGAGGACATTATGATGGAAGGTGTTACAAGGGAAGGGAAGCTATTCGCTTCTGGTTCCCCATGCCATTTGTATTTATGCAATTATAGGAGATACGTGTGTCTGAGAGTGATGTCTGCAAACAGTGCCTTCAGAAAGTATTCACACCCCTTGAATTTAAAATGGATTAAATATATTATTTTTTCACTGGCCTACACACAATACCCCTGTCGTGTCTTTGGCATCATTAAACTGAAGACTGTTTAGTTTATCAAATCAATTCTCTGTAATTATTATTACGTGATTAACTAATCAGGTAGATGTAATTAACTAGGAAGTCGGGGAACCAAGGAAAATATGCAGATTAAAAAGTTATAATTTTCCTAATATAACTTTCAGATATTTTAATATCTGATCAATTAGTCTTCTAATTAATGAATTATTCTTTACCTCAAGTTAGACTCATTGCAAACATTGTAAATTGTTGGTTATCTGCACAAACACAGTCTTCACTATGAGTCATCCATACATCAATTGTCTCAATCATTTATTTATTTACTAACTAACTAAATAATCACAGAAATGCACACACAAACAAACAAGTAGATATGGTTACAAGGAAATGATAGGAGAATGTTCCCTAGTTTGCTAAACCGGCATGGCGACTTGTTAGACAAAGGGACTGAGAAGGGCACGAAAGATAAGACACTACAAAGTTGATAATTATAACAATTGAAATGCTAATCCTTTGCACATGAACGCTCACTCATTCGGGAATAATTGAAATCAATATATATATTCACGCTTAGTATGTCGTCGTGATCTCTGTTGGAAAGTTAGTTTCTGTTGGAGAGTTTGTCCGCCCTCTCTCTCTCTGCCATGGTTAGAATGGATAGCTCAGAGTAACATTCAGCAATGTTGTTATAGAATAGATGTTTCGGCGGTTGTCGGCCTTCGCGTTCATGGGTACATAATTCCTAGCTGCAGACTAGTAATTAGTATCAAAGATTTGTTCTTATTCTGTCGGTATCGATAGTCTCAGAGTTTAACCACGTGGTATGGTTAAGATTTCAGCAATCTACTCAAACCTTAGCCCTCTCGGTTATCGAGGTAAGCTGGTCTCTACTCAAACCTTAGCCCTCTCGTAATTGAGAGAAGCATGGTCTGAAGGGAATTCCTCCCGGTGGGGGTTATATTCGTATCAGTAGAAAGGGGCTGTCCTATGACGCCAGATCAATGTCTGTGACTTAGTTAACTTTAAAGGGAATTGGGTTCCCTTTCATTAAACAGTTTAAAATAACATTACATAAGTTCACAAATAGTTTCATCTTTACTCATTCATTTTATTCAACAATTAGATGCAAGCCTCATAACTGAGACTCTTGTATAAACAGGGTTATGGTAATGTGGCTGTATTGTCTCATGAGTTTCACAAACACTAAACGAAATGGACCGGTCGTAGCTGGATTCTTCCCTGACCGTGTACACCTTTTCAAAAACATGTACATTGTTCAGTTGTCAAGTTGCTGGAGAAGTTCTTTGATCTCCTGTGAAACCTTTTCTCTCTATATACTGTCTGGCCATGAGGAAGAGAATTCTCCAGGAATTTACGACCTGAGATAACAGCAGCCTGGGTGTAGGTGACAGAGAGAGGGGGAAGGCACGCTATACCCAAAGAAGGCCACGTCATGACACCCCATAATGTCAAAGCGAAATTATGTTTTTCAAAACTTTTACAAGTGAAAAGCTGAAATGTCTTGTGTCAATAAGTATTCAACCCCTTTGTTATGGCAAGCCTAAATAAGTCCAGGAGTAAAAATGTATTGTTGTCTCTACCTTCTTAACCTTTGTGCTGTTGACTTTGCCCAATAATGTTTGTACCATGTTTTTGTGCTAGTACCATGTTGTGTTGCTACCACGCTGTGTTGTCATGTTTTGCTGCCTTGTTATGTTGTTGTCTTAGGTCTCTCTTTGTAGTGTTGTGTCTCTCTTGTTGTGATGTGTGTTTTGTCATATATTTATGTTGTTTAAAACATTTTTTATCCCAGGCCCCGTCCCCGCAGGAGGCCTTTTGCCTTTTGGTAGGCCGTCACTGTAAAGGAGAATTTGTTCTTAACTGACTTGCCTAGTTAAATAAAGGTTAAATAAAAAAATACATTAAAAAAAGACAGGTCAAGGGCAGGCAGAGGTCCGGAATCCAGGGCAGAGTCAATAAGGTACAGAACAGCATGCAGGCTCGGGGTCAGGGCAGGCAGAATGGCCAGAACCAGGGATACAGAACTTGAGACAGCAGTGAGACAGGAAAACATGCTGGTAAGACCTGACAAGACAAGACGAACTGGCAACAGACAAACAGAGAACACCGGTATAAATACACTGGGGATAATGAGGAAGATGGTCGACACCTGGAGGGAGGTGGAGACAAGCACAAAGAGGTGAAACAGATCAGGGTGTGACAGCAATACCTGAAAATTGTTTGAAGAATTTTGAAAAGAATAATGGGCAAATGTTGCTCAATCCAGGTGTGGAAAGCTCTTTAGAGACTTACCCAGAAAGACTCACAGCTGTAATCACTGGCGAAGGTGCTTCTACAAAGTATTGACAGGGGTGTGAATACTTATGCAAATGAGATATTCCTGTATTTCCTTTTCAATAAATAAATCAAATAAATCTAAAAACATGTTTTCACTTTGTCATTATGTTGTATTGTGTGTAGATGGGTGCGATTTGTATTTATTTGATCCATTTTGAAATTGAGGCTGTAACATAACAAAATGTGGAATACGTCAAGGGGTATGAATACTTTCTGAAAGCACTGTAGCTGACAAAGCCAAAGAAAATACGCTGATTAACATTGATTTGTGTGTGTCCTTGTGCATTTAATTGATATTGAATGCTGGTGATGGAGGAAGTGGAAAACAGCGAGCAAGAAGCGGCGTGTATGACAGTCTGTCATGAATTGCATGAAATACTGAGAAAGTGCAAGAATTTGCCTTAAAAGGAAATTATAATACGGCAAAGGGAAGAAAACGATATTATGCTAGTTAAAACATAATTTTTAAGACTATTTGAAACATAAAAGCATTGACAGTTAATTTCGTCCATTCCAGATAGGAATGCAGGACCAGGGTAAGATGTGAGAGCAATATGAACCCCATCTATGGGTCATAACTGGAGTGAAGATCACTTATTTATTTCCAGCCTCAAGCGTAACGAAGTATTGGCCTAAACATTCACAAAAGCACCCATGGGCTATCACACTTGTGCTCAGTGTTAAAATAGAGGAGCTGGCAGCCTATTTAGTTGGTATGGAGCAGCAACTGTCGAGACAGTCAGTAGAACAGATGTAGAAATCGGTGGTATTTATTAACCGTACAGGTAATGGAGGAGACTGGATCCAGAGGTTGTATTTACAAAATATACAAATGCAGAAACATTATACCAAAATAGCTAACAAAAATATATACTTAATACTTAATACTTAACTTGTTATATTTATAAACATAAGCATTTCCAATAAACAGTTAAAACACCCCAAAATGGGAGAGGCATGCAACCTGTGTCAAAGGTCATGAACATGACTGGCTCAGCACTGTACAAGATGACTGGATTATACTGTATTTTATTACAGATTCCTGATATGCTATAACAAGGCAATTTAAAAATGATAGAGATTAAAAAATGATAGAGATTTATGCTTTAGGACTTTAGTCTTCACATTAAATTCATATCTGTTACAGCATATCATTTCTACATCATATCACCTCTGGTGCAGAAATTGTTTTGAAAGGAATCATCATTCTAACCGATTAGAATAGATCGAGTTTGCACTAGATTTCTGATTAGGCCATTCAAAGGCCGCTGAGTGCGTAAAATTGTCTGTCCTGTGTAATTATACTTTTCTTCACTCCATTAACGTATGTATGTATAGTAATTCTGTACTTATTAATGCATCATTGCCCTTATAATTGAGCAATCAATTTACCACACCAGGAGACCAAGTTAACATGGTATTTTATTTCTGATGGGCACTACATATCATCTACCCTGTACAGCCAGAGAATGGGCCCCACCCTCTGAGGGCTCGATTCAATCCGTACCGCGGAAGTTCCGTACTATAGCGCAATTGTAATTTAAAGGACATTTCTGATTGAGCCGGATTATGCATGGTTTACTGTGAAAGCAGTCTCCAAGGATCAAGGAACATTGCCTTTAAACTTCAATCACACTATAGCGCTGAACTTCTGTGATGCGGATTGAATCGAACCCAGAGTCTCATTCGTCTCTAGGTTTCTTCCCTCTAGGGAGCTTTTCCTTGTCACTGTGCCTCGTATGCGCTTTGCTGGTCAATAGGTCAGGTTTACTTTAAAGACCTGTTGCTGTCAAGAGGGCTTGAAATACATTTTGTATTGATTGATTAATAGACCTTAATCATGATTTCTCACTGCCCGTTTGTCTTTCTTTATCTCATAGCTGTTCATTTTTCGAGCAATCAAAGCCGAGGGAGTGGAATTCACTCAGTGTGTGACGCATGGAAGCTTCCACCATCGCTGGCAAGAGACGGTCTACAACATGTTCCACTTTGTCACGCTTTATGTGTTCCCCCTGTTAGTAATGAGCTTCTGCTACACCCGCATCCTCATCGAGATCAGCCGTCAGATGCACAAGGGCAAAGGTGTGTGTCTGTGTGTCTGTGTGTTAGTGTAAAAGGTGAAGAGACTCTGCACACTGCATTCTTGGCTTTCGTGATATATTTGACTATTGGACATTTCAACAACACATACTCGATTGTCATATTTAGAGCCCAAAGTTGTTACTGTCCACATGATCTGACCAAGAAAATCTCATATTTTTTTGTACCTTTATACACTGAACACCTTCCTAATATTGAGTTGCACCCCCTTTTGCCCTCAGAACAGCCTCAATTCGTTGGGGTATGGATTCTACAATGTGTCGAAAGCGTTCCACAGGGAGGCTGGCACATGTTGACTCCAATGCTTCCCACAGTTGTGTCAAGTTTGCTGGCTGTCCTTTGGGTGGTGGACCATTCTTCATGCACACAGAAAACTGTGTGCTTTGAAGTTCTTGACACACTAAAACCAGTGCACCTGGCAACCCGTTCAAAGGCACTTAAATCTTTTTTCTTGCCCATTCACCCTCTGAATGGCACACATACACAATCCATGTCTCAATTATTTCAAAGCTTAAAAAACCCTTCTTTAACCTGTCTCCTCCCCTTCATCTACACTAATTTAAGTGGATTTAGTGATACCAATAAGGGATCATAGCTTTCACCTGGTCAGTCTATGTCATGGAAAGAGCAGGTGTTCATAATGTTTTGTACACTCAGTGTTATAGTCTCACTTTTTGTACATCTAATACATGAATCAATCAGCCATAGTCAGGTCCTGATCAGGTTACATGGTCAGGAAACCCAGGGCTCTTGTTATCATCAACATCTTCAACTTACATAGTACCATTCCATATCTCCTCACAAACTGTGTATGTCTGTTATCACTTCAGGTGGGGAGCCGTGCCTTAGGCGAAGTGGTGCCGACATGATCCCCAAGGCGCGAATGAAGACCCTGAAGATGACCATCGTGATCGTGGCGTCCTTCGTGATTTGCTGGACGCCATACTACCTCCTGGGCATCTGGTACTGGTTCCAGCCAGCCATGCTCCAGGAGACACCCGAGTACGTCCACCACGCCCTTTTCGTCTTCGGCAACCTCAACACATGTTGCGACCCAGTGATCTACGGCTTCTACACGCCCTCCTTCCGGGCCGACCTGGCTGATGTGGTTGCCTGCTGCTGCCGCTGCCGATCGCAGGACGTCTCCCCGAGGTCCTTGGACCGCCTGGCGTGTCGGGGGGGCAGGGCAAGCAGAGAGGCAGAGTCTGACAATCCCAGTGGCGACCAGCCAAGTGGAAACCTGGGGTAGATATCCGTGGGCCTCTTGTTCAACTGCAGTGTAAAAAAATACATATGTTGATTTAACGTACAATTGTAAACAAACCAGCTGCAATAGGATTGTGAGTTTGCTCAACATTTGGGCATATAGTATACAGTAGCTGAAGTAACATACATTCTCAAGTTGAATTGTATGTTCACTCGACTTAGAATTTTAGGTTGAGTAAACATACAATTTAACTAGAAAATGTATTTAACCTTTTTTGCAGATTTCCCTGAGTGCCTTGCCTTTTGAGTGAAATGTATTACCACCCATGACTGTATTTGTTAGCGACAGAGACATGCTTGATGTATTCAAAGGTTTTCCGTACTGTAGCTATCCCCAAGTGAGTGTCTAAGTGAATGTCATCTTTAAAATGTAACTATTTATGATAATATATTGTATAAACCCTAACACAATGGTCTGAAACTCTTAGTTTGTAGGTCACATTAAGCCTGCATGTCTCATTAGGCTGGCTTGCAAAGTGGTGTGTAATTCCTGTTGGAATCGAGCCAGAGTGAGGATATCCAACAACTGGAACTTTTAATAACCCACAACATGCATTCAGAATGACTGCCGGGGTAGGAATGTTGATTATTGAGACTACCTAAATCATATAAACTGGAACAGACATCTCAGAAACGGGTGCAATAAGTTCAACTACTAACAGATTGTATTAGTTTAGAAACATTTATGTTATTTATGTTTGTGTAGCATAAGATTAACCAATCAAAGTACATGCAAAAACACAAGTATTGAAACAAACCATTCTGAAAATCAACCTGCAAGAGAGCATGCTGGGAAATATGAATATGTTGGTGTGGTTTTGATTTGTTTTGAGCAAACCTGAATTTGTAAGTAATTTGTAAGTTTACTCAACAAGCTTTTTCAAATTCAGCTAACTTCGAGCAGAGAGTGTTGAGTAAACACACTTTAACACATTAGCTCAAATGCCACTCAACTCACAGAATAACACTTGGTTAAATTGGCTGGTTTACAGTGTGTAGGATACAGATTATTTTACTCCCTGATCTCTTTAGTGCCCGTTTCCCAGACCCAAATTAAGGGCTCTATTCAATCTGTATCGCTGAAGTTCAGCTTTAGAGCATAATTTAA
This sequence comes from Salvelinus fontinalis, assembly GCF_029448725.1. NCBI lineage: Eukaryota > Metazoa > Chordata > Actinopteri > Salmoniformes > Salmonidae > Salvelinus > Salvelinus fontinalis. The sequence continues at coordinate 33,233,453 of NC_074696.1, read as the reverse complement.
ATTTAAAGCCGAAGACTGCACTCATGGTAATCACTGCATATGTCGGCTCAATCGGAAATCACCTTTAAATTTCTATTGCGCAATCTAGTGCTTCAGCGATACAGATTAAATAGAGTCCTAAGACTACTTAACCAAACATGTGGTCAATTGAGACTCTTTTTAGTCTAGGTTTAGGCTTAATCTGGATCTGGAAAACTGGCCCTATGACTATTTCACATACAGCTTCATAAAGCTTGGTAATGGAAGAATGGATTCTAGAACATTATCCGTATTATTGAGTGGGTCCTGGCAGTTCCACTATGAATGTAAAGACCTCCAGTGTCTTAGCCAGAACACTCAAACACTTCCTTTAAACCAGCCTCTAGGGGAATATCTAGTTAACTAGTACCTTGGATTAAAAGTACATTTCTTCAATTAATGACTTTGTACTTTGGGATTTCAGTGAAGACCCTGGTTGCAGTACAGTACATTCATAGAAAGGACAGCCGTAGAACCCTTTTGGAACCGTTTTTTCCTAAGAGTTTAGATATATCCACAGAACAGTATAGACTTCCTAGAGAACTGCTTCGCTTCTGACACTAAGCAAACAACTCTTATGTACCCAAGGAGGATCATATTGAACATCAAATATTTGGACCACATACTTTGGGTCTTTGGCCAGGGAGGACAGAACCTTGGGACCTCTTTTGAATTTCTATCCTCTGGATCATCACACGGGAATTACTACAAGATGAACTAACTGGGCATTGTTGATGTCTCAGCAAGAATCAAACACTCATTACAACTAATTCTTGAGTAAGTCGGTCCACAGGCTTAAACAAATCCTACTGTCTTAAACAAATCCTACTGTATCAAGACAGAATTTTTTTATGATACAGCGTAGGCTCAGTTGAACTGTTTCTGAGAAATGTTTACTTCTTAAGTCAAAGGGAAGGCAATTACAATTTAGGTCGCTATGGAGCCAGTGACGTTATAAGCTAGACCCCGAAAAACAAATGCCAGTGAGTAGGCAACGGGTCAGTGTTTAATAAGGAACAAATTCATATACAGAGATTTGTGTTTTCTCAATGTCTTGTGTTGTACTCAGCCTAATCATCTCTGTTTACACACCTGATATTTTCAACTCTTGTAATCATTCTATGCATGGCTAAAATGTTCCACCGAATCTTATTGGTCCAGTATGAATTGTGATTGTGACAGCACGAAAACCCACATGGACAAATGTAGCTATTTTTCCCCCTTTTTTGTTTGTCACGGAAAAGGGTTTGTTAACAAAAATATGGCAAAGAACTACGTAGTGCTATCTCAAGTACTTTTTGTAAGTGGCCAGGACTGCCAAACGCCATATTCGTTTCGAAGTCTTCCGTTGGGTAATCTGAGTACGTTCCCACATATATTATACTAGCAGTGGGAGGAGGGATGCAGTTAAGTCCAGTCGTAAAGAACACCATCTCTTCTAGTGTCTACTCTTTTCCTGGTCCCTCGAGATTGGACTGGAAATTTCCCTAAGCCTCCTGTTGCTGCCCTCGGCGACAACCTCTTGACCAAGAGCGTCTCGATGATCTCAAGTGTCTGTTTGATGTTGGTGAAGCACATTGTGCCACAGAATAGCTCTGGGTGCTTCTCCAACTCCTCCGATTAATTCATCTTCAAACTTAGCGATGGTTGCTTGATTCTTCATGATGAAATGCCAGTAAAGGTACTCTGAAACCACCTTTCTCTATTATTTGTCCTTGATTTCCTGTTGGTAACGGTAGCACCCAGGGTTCTTGAACATCTGGATGTTCTCCAGCATGGTGCAACTGAAAGTATCGATGTCCTTTGACTGGAAGAGTTTATCCAAGATTTCTTGACACCCAAATCCAACATTTATTTAGTGTCAGTGTTGAATTTCACAGTTTTGCTTCTTTGTTGTCCACTGCCTCTTCGTTAGTGCCATTGACTGTTGTCTGTAAACTTCACTATAATGGCATGTTACGGATCTTTATAGGGCCAGACTACAAACAAAACAAACGAAACACAACAGTAATGTGGTTTTAATAGTAAGTGCAAGACACAGTGCCTTCGGAAAGTATTCAGACCCCTTGACCTTTTCCAAATGTTGTTAGATTACAGCCTTATTCTAAAATGTATTAAATATTTTCCCCCCTCATAAATCTACATACAATACCCCATAATAACAAAGAAAAAAACAGGTTTTATAGATGTTTGCTCATTTTTTAAACATAAAAAAATGAAATTATTGTCACGTTTTGACCTTTATTTTCCCTTGTTTTGTCTTTATTTAGTATGGTCAGGGCGTGAGTTGGGGTGGGCAGTCTATGTTATTTGTTTCTATGTTTAGGTTTGTTCATTTAGCCTGATATGGTTCTCAATCAGAAGCAGGTGTTTTGCATTGTCTCTGATTGGGAGACATATTTAGGTTGCCTGTTTTCACTGTTGGTTTGTGGGTGTTTGTCTTCCGTGTCAGTGTTTGTCGCCACACGGTACTGTTTCGGTTCGTTCACATTTGTTATTTTGTTATTTGTGTAGTGTTCAGTTTATATTATTAAAACATGGACACTTACCACAGACAGCCGTTACAATTATACATTTACATAAGTATTCAGACCCTTTACTCAGTACTTTGTTGAAGCACCTTTGGCAGCAATTGCAGCCTTGAGTCTTCTTGGGTATGACGCTACAAGCTTGGCACACCTCTATTTGGGGAGTTTCTCCCATTCTTCTCTGCAGATCCTCTGAAGCTCTGTCAGGTTGGAAGGGGAGCGTTGCTGCACAGCTATTTTCAGGTCTCTCCAAAGATGTTCGATCGGGTTCAAGTCCGGGCTCTGGCTGGGCTACTCAAGCACATTCAGAGTCTTGTCCCGAAGCCACTCCTGCGTTGTCTTGGCTGTGTGCTTAGGGTCGTTCTCCTGTTGGAAGGTGAACCTTCGCCCAAGTCTGAGGTCCTGAGTTCTCTGGAATAGGTTTTCATCAAGGATCTCTCTGTACTTTGCTCCGTTCATCTTTCCCTCAATCCTGACTAGTCTCTCAGTCCCTGCCACTGAAAAACATCCCCACAGCATGATGCTGCCACCACCAGGCTTCACCGTAGGGATGGTGCCTGGTTTCCTCCAGACATGACGCTTGGCATTCAGGCCAAAGAGTTCAGTCTTGGTTTCCTAAGACCAGATAATCTTGTTTCTCATGGTCTGAGAGTCTTTAGGTGCCTTTTGGAAAACTCCAAGCGGGCTGCCATGTGCCTTTTACTGAAGAGTGGCTTCCGTTAGGTCACTCTACCATAAAGGGCTGATTGTTGGAGTGCTGCAGAGACGGTTGTCTTTCTGGAAGGTGCTCCCATCTCCACAGAAGAACTCTGGAGCTCTGTCAGTGACAGAAGGGACCTCCCTGACCAAGGCCCTTCTCCCCCGATTGCTCACTTTGACTGGGCGGCCAGTCAAAGTGACTCTATGAAGAGTCTTGGTGGTTACAAACTTCTTCCATTTCAGAATGATGGAGGCCACTGTGTTCTTGGGGACCTTCAATGCTGCAGAAATTTTTTGGTACCCTTCCCCAGATCTGTGCCTCGACACAATTCTGCCTCGGAGCTCTACGGACAATTCCTTTGACCTCATGGCTTGGTATTTGCTCTGACATGCGCTGTCAACTGTGGGACCTTATATAGACAGGTCTTACCAACTCATGTCCAATCAATTGAATTTACCACAGGTGGACTCCAATCAAGTTGTAGAAACATCTCCAGGATAACAAATGGAAACAGGATGCACCGCAGCTCAATTTCGAGTCTCATAGCAAAGGGTCTGAATACTTATTTTTAATACATTTGCTAACATTTCAAAAAGCCTGTTTTCCCTTTGTCATTATGGGGTATTGTGTGTAGATAGATGATCCATTTTAGGTTAAGGCTGTAAAGTAACAAAATGTGGAAAAAGTCAAGGGGTTTGAATACTTTCCGAAGGCACTTTATATAAAAAAAATCTGGGTTTATCATACATTTTTGTTATCAGTACATACTATTTGTATTTTTATTTTTGTTTTACAGATACTATTTCTAAAGCCTATTCAATTGCTTGAGACAATTTATTGTATTGTTGCAAGCTTGATTTTCCCAGTTCAACAACATCTAAAGAGGATGTCCAGATCAGGTCATTTTCTGATTGATTGAATGCAATCTGTAACAAGGGAGCAGTCGAAATGTACACAATTGTTACCCGGAGCAAAATGAGGAAGGGGGAGGGTTTAATGTTTTTTTATTTAGTCCAGGGGAGGGTCATGTAATTTGTAATCTATTAAATGTTATATTGCTCAGGGTTTCAGAATTAGTTGCTTATTATAGTATTTCAATGTGTGCCCGATGATGCCACTCATCTCTGATTCCCTGCTGGTCGTGCAATATTAAGTGCTCCTAGTGTGGTCTCAATAACATTATCCATAGCCTATACTATAGGCTATTAATACAAAGAACATGCTCAGAGAAGCAAATGGCAAAGTTATATTTCTAAGAAAATGCACTTCCTTCCCAAGTTTTGCGCTGCTGGTATGGTGTACAGTAAATAAAACTAGGCTACACTGCATTACACACACTGCAATGGATAGGTCAGGCCTGCCCTGCTCTTGCTGATTTAAACCATTTTTAGCTGCCTAACCAATGACTGTGCTGTGTATGGTGGCACTTCAGGAGGCAAGTCAAAGGTTTCTTCCAAAACTAATGTTTTATTTGTCCAAAAAATGCAATATCTGTGTGTGCCCGAACTAGGCCTACTGATGTCCTGTTCAGTTTGAAAGGGAGAACACGAAGATGAGAAGGAAGACTGGAGATAAGCTTGCTACTGCTAGAATTCTGAAGCTATTTATCAGCGTTATTGACCTCACCATAAGAGGTATGTGAGTGTATTGTGACCTCACCATTGAGGAGATATGTGAGTGTATTGTGGCTTTTGTTAAAGAAATTGACTCAAAGCATAGGCCTATCCCTTGTAAGCTTTAAGACTTTGAAAATACTTACATGGACCTGATTATATCAAGCAATCTATAATGACTCTTTAGTCCGCAATGCTTTATGCTAGAAACTATGTAAAATGCTGGGAAAGACGTGACTCCGATGCATACGGAATATCTTTGGTTTGTCTCTATGACATTTAGAGGTTGCACTACAAACTTCGATAGCCGAGGAGACATTTTTTTTTACTTTGCTTGGGAAGTAATGTGTGATTCTGTCACTATCAATTGACGTTGGACATTTAAACAGGCTATTAAACAATATACTAACCATAAATCAGTCAGGAGCAAGACAGGTCGCCAAAAATGAATTATTTAGGCTATATTATTATTATTTCAAAGCTATAGACTGCCATTTAAGAAATCAATTGTGAAGCATTTGTGATATGCTACAGGCTGGCAGGAGCACTCAACATTTCAACACATCAACAACTGCAATTCATAAGGCTATACAGTCATTCTACAGTGCCTTTGAATGAACTTCTAGAAACATGAGTTTGTGGATCATGCGGTAAACTATGCATGCCTAGTTTGTTAATTTAGCCTAGCAGATGCTCTTATATTCCCTTGCCCTAACCACAGTCAAAACAAATCTATTTTGTAACAACAATATAATGTAGTAAAATAGAATAAATTAGAAAATGATAATTTCCCAAATTACCAAGGACATATAGGCCTACCTGATGATATGCAGCTGCTGTGTTAAACACACTTTTTCTCGAACTCATTGATGATCAGATACTTCACTTGTAACTGGTTCTTCTGCGTCCAATGTTTATAGTTGATAGACAACTTTAGCACTCTTCCAAACTTGGACTATCCTCTTTTTTAGCAATAGCTTGTTTTGATATCAAAACGTCTCCGGTGCCAGTGCTGTAGCATGCGCTCATACGTTGCCATGCTCTGTTGCGTTACTTCGGTAGATTCTGCTCTTCTTCAGTCATGTAAAATGACATATAATTGCATGAAACGTGTTTATAAAAGGTATTTTTTTCTCGGAAAGCAAATAATATGATAGATTCATGCAGTGTTTTCATTATAATGAATATCTTTTCACCGTTACCCTTGTCGGAGGTGGTCTGTGAATACACAACCTTCTGGTTACTTTGCCATTTAATGCTTAGAAAACGAAGAACAGTCTCTAAAACTGCATATCGGCACTGGTCTGATCTAGGAGTGAGGGTAAATGGTTGGCATGTTCTCTGCTATCCACTTTATGTTTTAATTATTATTTTGGGTACAGTGGAGGGTCACTTGTTTTCAAGCATTCAGGAAGGGTTGGGAAAAAACATATTTTACTGAAGGGAGTGCCATCCATTTTAATTTCAAAGGGGTCCGATTATAAATAGAGGTATCCTTCATTATATACTGAACAAAAATATAAACGCAACATGCAGCAATTTCAAGGATTACAATTACAGTTCATATAAGGCTTAATCTATGGATTTCACATGACCGGGCCGGGGCAGGTTATGGTTGGGCCTGGGAGGACATAGGCCCACCCACTTGGGAGTCAGGCCCACCTACTGGGGAGCCAGATCCAGCCAATCAGTATGAGTTTTTCCCCACAAAAGGACTTTATTACAGACAAAAATACTCCACATCACCGCAGGTTAAGAAGCCAGATGGAGGTCCTGGTCTGCAGTTGTGAGACAGGTTGGACAAATTCTCTAAATTGATGTTGGATGTAGCTTATGGTAGAGAAATTAACAACAGCTCTGGTGGACATTCCTGCACTCAGCATGCCAATTGCATGCTCCCTCAAAACTTCAGACATCTGTGGCATTGTGTTGTGTGACAAAACAGCACATAGAGTGGCCTTTTATTGTACCCAGAAAAAGGTGCACCTGTGTAATGACCATGCTGTTTAATTAACTTCTTGATATGCCACACCTGTCAGGTGTATGGATTATCTTGGCAAAGGAGAAATGCTCACTAACAGGGATATAAACAGATTTGGGCACAATATTTGAGAGAAATAAGCTTTTTGTGCGCATGGAACATTTCTGGGATCTCATATATTTCAGCTCATGGAACATGGGACCAACACTTTACATGTTGCATTTATATTTTTGTTTATTATAAATAAAGTACAGTCCCAGTCCCTAAATTAGTTTTGAGTATTGTCCCTCATTACAGATTTCATCTCACGGTTCCAATGAAGAAATGCCCAGACTGATATTGTAAAGTGAAAATTCAGTTTAGATCCAGGCTAGACTTGTGATGCTTGATTCTACCAACCAGCCTATGTTATGAGTCCCAAACAAGGTTAGTCATTCCATTAAACTATCAAAATAAAGAAAGTCACACACTCCATATATAAACTCCCAGCAATTTAATGGGTATTTACCAACGTTTGGGCATCACTGTGCCTTCCCCAAGTCATTCCATTAAACATGGTATATTATATGATCAACACAACATGCAACCATAATAATGCTAATGCAAGTTCTGGTTGTTGTGTCTCTTTAGTATATGTTCAAAGTGTATTAATGTCGATTGAAAATAAAAGTTTATGCTCCATCACAGGAGAACTGTGTACTCTGATTTTGCTCTCCTCACCTGAACCATCCGATGTTCTATCAGGGTTTGTTACCATGCTTGTTACAAACGTTACATTTCTGATATCATCCCAATGCACCATATTTCATCCTGCACAAACCTTGTGATAAGTGTTCGCCAATTGAAAACCGAACACCTCATTGATACAACTCTGCAATGAAGATCTGGAGTCTGATTCCAGGCCCAATGGCAAAAATGGGTTCACAAATACTTTCAATTGTTCAGTCATTTAATGGTGCATTTAACAGTGGGTCAATTACTTTAAATATCAATAATAATAAAAACTACACATTAACGAACAGTTAAGGTTAAAATTGTGAGATAGTCATTCATGCTTGGCAAATTGTAAGCCTCTTAAGCTTGGTTGAATAATGGTATATAAATGCGCTTAAAATGGTCATAAGACAAAACTCTTATTCCATCATGTAACCTTGCAAGGGTTTCACTGTTGAGGAACATTCTCACTTTTGGATGGGATGCATTGGTGAAATGATTTAATATGGCATCATGTCAAGATCTGCCCATCTGCGTAACGCGGTCTAAATAACAACAACCTGGAATGTGCCCACGTGTTGACACTGACGCCATGTAACAGTGCACAAAGAACGGGGTCAAGAAGGTCAGTGTGAAAAATCCATGACAGATCCCCTAAAAAGAAACAAAGTGTTGCATGTCAAAAACGTCAACACAGAACAGAGAAAGTATGCTCTCCATGCAATTTGTTTTGCTTTTTTTGGGATGCAAGAATTCTGCTGGACGATTTAGCGTAGGTAGTTAGCTATAGCGATGGGAAACCCGAGGCTTTCTGAAGGCTTTGGAGCTTTCACCAAATTGCGCAGAAAAACAGTTCATTACTCTGAACATGAGGCACCTGCTGGTCAGCAATACATACAGTGTCAGCGTTTGATGTTCATATAGAAATTGTTCTGTTTCCCCCCACAATATTCATCAAACTGTGGTGCAGCATTTAGTCGTGGGCCTTAGTAGCCTACAAACAGTTAAAGTGATAGGTTTGCATCATACATCATGCTGCCTTAATCGACATCCACGTCGTCGGCACCCGGGAAACAGTTAACTACCTTGCTCAGGGGCAGAACGGCAGATTTTTACCTTGTCAGCTCAGGGATTCAATCCAGCAACCTTCCAGTTACTGGCCCAACGCTTTAACCACTAGGCTACCTGCCACCTCAATACTTGGTAATGAGTAATAAGTAATTCATTTACAATTCACTTTAAATAGCTAAATCCTGTGTAACAACTAGCGATAACCTTGTACTTATTCAAATATTATAGACATGTACTCTGTGGTGTATTACTGTGTTTATTTTTCTCACTAGGATGGCACTTTCAGAAGCTGAAGATTAGATTGTCAGAAGGGGTAATGTACTTTGTAGGTCCACAATAATTACAAGTAAGTACACCTCAAGATACTCTTCATTTTAAATCCTGTTTTGCACCTAGTAATTACATTGTACTTATGCAGATATTACATATAGTCTGTGCACTAGTGTGTTTATATTCTCACTTGGATGTTCCTTCCGGAAGCCTTAAAATAAATGCCAGGTTGTCAGGATGGGTAATGTACTATATAAGTACACATTAGTTACAAGTAAGTGCCCCTCAACATACACTTCTTTACAACTATCTAAATCCTGTGTAACACTGAGTAATTACATTGTACTTATGCAGATATTGTCACGCCCTGGCCTTAGTATTCTTTGTTTTCTTTATTATTTTAGTTAGGTCAGGGTGTGACATGGGGAATGTTTGTGTTTTGTTGGTTTTGGGTGATTCTATGGTAAAGGGGTTGTTGGGTGTAGTATATGGGTTTGTGTTGAGTACATGTGTCTAGCGTTGTCTATGTATGTTTAGTTGTCTAGGAGAGTCTATGGTTGCCAATTAGAGACAGCTGATTTCTGTTGTCTCTGATTGGGAGCTGATTGGGAGCCATATTTAGGGTAGCCATAGGCTTTCATTTGATGTGAGTAGTTGTCTATGTTAAACGTTTGTAGCCTGTGTGTGCACATCGTTTATTTAGCTTCACGATCGTTTATTGTTTTGGTTAGTTCGGAAGTGTGTTTGTTTCGTTTTGCCTTCTTCATCAATAAAAGGAGATGGCTTATTTTCCTAATGCTGCGTTTTGGTCCGTCAATCCTCCAAACAGTCGTGACAGATATTGCATGTACTCTCTTGTGTACTAGTGTGTTTATCCTTTCACTTGGATTGCAAGGAGGTTCAGGTTGTCATAATGGGTAATGTACACATTAATTAGAAGTTATTTTTGTATTATTATAATCTGCGATGACACCCATATGGTAGACCCCAGTCAGTGAGGTTGACCTATATTTGATCTGTTTTTGTAAACTCAATCAAGTTAACCCAGATGGTACACTTTTTGGGGAATGTGCTAGCAACAACATTGAGTGGAGATTTTGAGTGCGCATTCACGGGTAGGCAATTAAAACCTATTGAGCCTCCAACCTTTGTAATATCAAACACCCAGCGCATCAGTCCACAAGAGATGACATTTTGTGACAGTTATTACTGAGAAGAAACTAAACACTTGTAACAACCTCTGTATTTACAGATGGAAATTACCACTAGTAACATGTTGTTATTACAGTGTAACTATGAGTTATTACAACCAACTACAATACGTGCTACAGTGTCATTACATGTGTAATTACACTGTAATAAGGACCCCTTGTGGTTCTCAATCCTGGTCCTGGGGACCCAAAGGGGTGCACATTTTGTTTTTGTGCTAGCACTACAAAACTGATTCAAATCATCAACTCATCATCAGGCTTTGATGATTTAAATCAGGTGTGTTAGTGCTAGGGCAAAAACTAAAATGTGCGCCCCTTTGGGTCCCCAGGACCAGGATTGAGAACTACTGCCTTAAAATGAAGTGTAACCAAACATTATCTGCATCAGAATACCCTCTGGCTAGCCAAGACAAACACGTTTTCCCGATTTCACTAATATCATCAAAATCAATGAATCACAACATGTTTTTGGGTTCATTCAGTAGTTGTTACCTGATAAGGTAGAATCAAGTTGAAAAATAATGTTAAAAGTACCATTTATATTCCTAAAACACAAGTTGAAAATGATACTGCTGCTGCTTCCTGTTGTGATGTATTTTTGATAAAACACATATTTTAATTGACCAAATGTATTATCAATATGCTGACATAAATTGTGATATGTTGAAGACCAATACATAAAAAGGACTGCCTATACACTCGTGTCACACTTTTATTCAACCTTTATTTAACTAGGCAAGTCAATTAAGAACAAATTCTTATTTACAATGACGGCCTACACCGGCCAAACCCGGACGACGCTGGGCCAATTGTGCGCCGCCCTATGGGACTCCCAATCACGGCCGGATGTGATGCAGCCGGTGTTCAGATGAATTTGCACTTGTGTTCAGATTACTGCTTTTTTGCTAAATTAGTACCTTAAACTGCTCACAAATCAATATTTAGCAGGCAGTCACCCAGACTGAAACGGATTAGTTTGTTCTACTATAATCAATAGCTGTGCAGACTAATGATTCACATCAATATTGTAGGGAAATCAATGGAACTGGGACAATTTACTGCTGCTACATGTGCTATTTGCCCTCTTCTAAAAGAAAAAACACAACGAAGTTGGGTATACTACATGTTAACTAATCTCCTTCTGGGACAATGTTTGTGGTAGATGGCCAGTAAGAAAAAGGAATTACACTTTTTTGACTGGATAATTTTAACGAATCATCTCTCGTAGGGTAGGTCTAAATAGTGACAAGGGTGTCTCTTCCTTGAGTGATAGCTTGACGGTCAAATCAGTGTATTTGTTTGTGGCCAGTTGCTTTTATAAATCCTGCGACGGTATGATCAAAACAACGGTACCAAATCAAAGATATGAATCTGTTTAAAGCAATCAATTTATTTTCATCTGGATGACTATAAACTTGTATATTATCACCACCAATCTGAGGTAAAAATGATGTCTCATTTCACTCAATTGATTGACGTGAAATGCGAGCTTGTAAGGTAGTGACACAAACTGTCCACATTAGGGACATTTTTTGTTCCCCATTAACAAACTATTCCAACAATGACATCTATTTTACTCATTTAACCATTTAGGTAGCTTAAAAATGCTCTCAAACACAATTTTACTGGGCGCAGTAGACCACAGTTTCTATCATATCTATGCAGCTGCCTGAACGTTCGCAGTCCCTACTCTGTGGATCTCGAGCTGCTGAGTTGGAGATCAGAACTGGCGCTTTGGATGATGTTTTAATTCATTTTTTACCGTGTGTGTCTGTGCCTGTACAAAGAGGGAATGAAGGGGTGAGGGTGGAAGTTAGAGAGAAAGCAATGGAACGTTACAGCTTTCTGTCTCGTTCTCTCTCTGTCAATCTTACAGAGGGACACGCCATTACACGCTGGGTGGCTCTGATGTGCTTTCCCAGTTCTGAGGAGATATAAATCATTATTTAATCTCTCTTGATAAAAATATAATGCATGTGTGTGTGTGAGTTGGTGTGTAGAGTATGTGTGTGTGTTTTGTGTATGCGTGTGCGTTTTTGTGTGTGTGTTTCGGATTGAGGGCTTTAGTACCATAAATCACAGGAATCACTACAGGCTTGTTTTTGACACAATAGTTAGGAAGCATCCTACACAGCAACGGATGAAACCGGTCTCACCGTGGCCATCCAGTTGAATCAACCCAGGACAGTAAGTGGCATCCTTATCTCCAAGGGTCTTGCCCTCGCCACAGCCACCCATCACTGTGTGAGACAATGGGCAACAGAACGTATCACCCACCGACCTTCACTGCTCTCACCCACTGACACAACTATCACCAACACAACTCCTATGGGGTGTCGGCGTGACGAAGAGTGACCTGAATAAACATCACATCACTCCTAATTTACATTTATAGTTTTTTCGCTTCCCTTGGTGAAATGCGGCCTTATTCGCTCTTCTCCACGGATTCGTGGTTCCAATTTGCGGAGTTCAGTGGAAGCTACTGAGGGGAGAACAACTCATAATAATGGCTGGAATGGAGTAAATGGAATGGTATCAAACACATAGTTTTCATGTGTTTGATACCATTTCATTCACTCCATTCCAGCCATTATATTCCATTCCAGCCATTATTATGAGCTGTCTTCCCCTCAGCAGCCTTCACTGGTGGAATTAGATTAGAGCAAAATGGAAGATTAATATAATGTGAAGGCTCTGGAAGGACCTCCTGTTTATACTCCTAATCCAGCCTTAATCATACTTTAATGAAATCAACTAACATCAGAAACCACGGCTAGCTGAACGCTATTTTACCAGTAGCGTTGCGTGGGTAAAATCCCTGAGGAAGCCAAGACAGAAACAACCCATATTACAACCGTTGTGTTGTGATAATTGGGCTGTTTGCTCTATAACCTGTTAGTTCATACGCCTTGACACCGTGATATACAGGCCTAAGGCCAAGACAATAAGAAGACACAGTGGCTGAATAAATTCAACCCCACCTCTGCTTCGTCACAAAACCGGAGAGCAACCTCTGTCAGGTGAAGTCAACAAAGCATATTGCATGTAACAAATAGTTACATGACCTACATCATGGTCAAGCAAGTTAATGTTTCTGACATTTTCTGACCACTAAACAACCTCCACTATTCCAGCACCATTTCAACTTCAACATTTCAATATAATCAAATCACATGTGCTTAGTCTAATAAAGTGACAAATGAAATATACCAAAAACAATTTAGTCCAATCAACATAAGCTAAATATGATGTGGCTGTCCATGGTTCTGATTGCTGTGTGTGTGTGTGTGTGTGCGTGTGTTTGCTTGCAAGTAGAAAAACACGTTGACTCACCCTACTTGTAGAGAAATGCTAATGCCATCCACCTCTCTTTCATGTTGAAGAAACAGTCTATCACTCTGTCATATGGTACACACTTTAATTTTGTTGTCCCAAGGCTACCTGGCTAAAAAGCTTGCTCGCTAGCCTAACTTCCTTTCATGGGCAACGTTAACTAGTTAACATTATCCTTCTACATCTAGCTATATATTGAACTTCCATCCTCTTAGGCCCATTGGCGTGTATTCATTGATGCCAAGGGAAGCTAGTCCAAGGGAAGCCAGGCCCAAATATTTTCATTTTTTAAATTAAAACATTAAATCATTTATCTTTCGTCTCTCTGTGTTATCTGATGTATCTCATCAGAAAGCGAAACAGTGCCACTCTGTCGCTGTATGTGTAGGCCATCTATCTGATGCTGTCTGGTCCAAAAGTGTATGACATTGTGCCGCCCGCAGCATTGAATGCAAGGGAAGCCAGCGAGCATTTGGCCTCCCTTGATAAAAAAATGAAGTGTTGAGCTAAACTGAGTGAGCTAAGCTGTGAATGGTCCTGGCGCACAAACAAAAAGTGTCAAGGGAAGCCAGTTTGGATTTGGCTTCACTCCAATCACATCGCATTGAGAGCATACGTCACTGACAGAAACTCGTTGTGCATTTTGTTGTGTTGTCCTCCAGTGGCCAGCTAGCTAGCTAAAATGGTCCCTTTCCTAAATTAGTAATGGATGGAGATAGGGATTTGGACTTTCCTTTTACTTAATTCTCCGTTCTGGCCAATGATTATAATGGTGATTCTGATCCAACCATAAATTCATACGCTCCTCATTACAGTGTTGTTTGCCTGGCTACCCAGACTCCTTGCTCTGGGCAAACGCTACGCCACGCCCACAGACATTAGTTTCTTCTCCGCAATGAGGTTGGATCTTCTTGATTTTTTTTGATGATATCCACACTATGAGGTTGAAATAACACTGAAATTGTGAAAATGATAAAAGCCATTTAGTGATAGTGGTTAACTCTGCACTAAAGATCTCTTCTACTGAGGCTTTGTGCTCATGGGACACCAGTAGAGCGGAGTCATCCGCATTCAAAAACAAATGACGAAAGCAGGCTGATTTCATATCGTTAATATACAGTAGGAAGAGAAGTGGGCCAAGCATGCTCCGCTGTGGGACCCTACAGCTAATCCCCTTCGCACTAGAATGTTTTTGATTTACATCCACCATTTGGTCTATCAGTCAATGGCCCTGCTGTTAAAACCAATGGTTATTTACCTGTAGAGCATGATACTATGATCAACCGTGTCAAACGCCTTCTGCAGATCCAGCATTAACATTCCACAGAAATGTTCCCTATGAACTTCAAGAATGATTTTCTGGTAAAGTCAATTAAAAATAATAGACATGTCAGTGGAGTGGGACTTTCTAAAACCAGACTGTAGAGCATATCAAGTATTATTATTGCTAGCATATTCCTATTATTATTGCTAGCATATTATCTATTCATAAATTACTTTTTCCATCACTTTAGACAGCATGCTAAAAATAGATACAGGTCTATAGTTACCAGTGTCTGTTTTATCCGTGGGGATTCCACCCTGCTCAATAGAGATATTGATTAAATGGTTGACACAGGGGGCATTAAGTTCAGCACCATTTAAGAACCTGGCAGGGATATTGTTGAGGCCTGTAACGTTAGAGCAGTTTATTCTCTTGACAACTTCAGCATGAGACACTGCTGTAGAGGAAAACGCGTCAGCTTGTACACCGATCTTGGAGTAATAGCGTAGGACCTGTTAATGATGGCAAAGTTGTTTCCAAATTATTATTAGCCTACTTTAGCAGTCATCGTATGTTCATGCCACTATAGTGTCTCCTCAGATAATGTTAGCTAGATTGCTAGCTACCAAAGTCAAGCTAGTCTGTTGACTGTTGTTCAAGCTGCAGTCAGTCAGTCACCCAAAACGGACCAAGGTAGCCTACTTAATTTAGCTTGTGTCTTGTCTTTTTGTTTTTTTTTATGACTACAAAATAAAATGCTCAAATAGACAAATTCAAGAGTATTTGTCATTAGGTATTAGCTAAAATGAAGAACTGGCTTGTGATTGGATTAGTAGCTACTAGCCTACCAGCCAGAAGAAACATAGCTAATAATAATAATAATATACCCTAACTATATATCTCATTAGAGGTATGTTTATTTGTGATATAATTCCTAAAGAATAGTACGGCTGTAGAATGCAAGAATTAATGTATAACCACTATGATAGATCATATGACTTATGAAAGCTCAGGCTGGAGTTCTAGCTGGTTTCATCATTTTGCAAAATAGACTTTGTAATGATACTGAAGTGTATAACTTATTTACATTTTTTCTAATGAGTAAACACTCTTGAATAACACATTTTGGAATGTTTTCTGATGAAGGTAAATAAAGAAACCAGACTGCAATGAAAGGTTGTTATTCTTCATAAATTCTCTTGACAGTTATTTACATAACATAATAAACATGTGCTGAAGGTCTGGAAGACTGTGAGAGGAAAAGAGTTCATGGTGAAAGTAAGAGCGTGTTAGCTAAGCATAATCGGATAGGAAGTATAGTGCAGCAACAGAGTAGTCATCTATGGAATTAAGTACAAAAAATAAGTGGTTTTATTTGCATTGTCATCACCAGCTTTCTTGAACACTGACATTACTATACACAACTACGATATTAGAATGTCATCCCCTGAAAGGAAAAGTGGAAAAGTTGCAGTATTGCACACACACAATTACACTTAGCAATACATTTTTGGAGGAATCTACCGGAGAATGGATCTCCAGGAGGATGTTTGGTGCCACTGCCCCTACACACTACAAATGTGTCTATGAATACCACTTTAACACTCTCTGAAAAAAGTAATAGGATAGGGGTGATGTACTGCCAGGAGTTTGTGTCGGTGAGAAGTCGGGCTGCAGAGTTTTGAACCATTTGGAGTTTATGGAAGGAGCTTGTGTTGATGCCAGAGAGTAGTGAGTTACAGTAGTCTAGTTTGGAGGAGATGAATAAATTAATTTGAGTTTTAGGGCCAGGACGGGAGGGGGAGGACCTGACTCTGGAGATGTTGCGGAGGTGGACGAATTAGGTTTTGACAGTCTGTCGGATGTGGGCGTTGAAGGAGAAGGTGGAATCCAGGATGTTGCCAAGGTTGCATGCGTGCGGGGGAGAGAGAGACTTGCCAACTTTGAGTGTGGATTTAGTGCCTTGTCTGCAGAAAGAAATGGACAAATACAATGACATTCAATACATCTAAATCACTTTCATATCCTTAACATAATTTGCAACATATTTTGACTTATAGAATGTGGTGAAATAAAAATGGTCATTTAGTCCATTTTAAAGATTTAAAAAAATGGGCCATCCAGATTTGGCTGTCCAAGAGGGTTGGGCAGACACCCATTCAATATTTATAAGTTGGTTAATTGCATAAATAGTTATAACTGACTCCAACTGTAAATTAGGTTTTCAATGCGGCATTGATGATGCTGCTGCTGCTGCTAAAACATAGCTAGCCAATTACTGTTTTTGCCTAAATTACACTATGGTGACCAGGAAATATAATGACATTGCTAAAATAATTAGTAGTAAAAAACTATGCAATCATTATGATATCATCACATTTGATGACAATGTTGCCATTAGCTAGCCAAGTTAGCAATGCTAATGTTAGCTAGTTAAATCTGGTGCAGTCCCCTCAATTTTAGCTAGCTAGCTAACGTTATGCCACATCGAAAGTCAATCTTGCGACATAACAATGATGACAAAAAGTTTTCCTATTAATTATATGCCTCGTGTTTCCAAGCCACGCTTTTGGAAAAAATCTTCATCAGCGCCAATTGAGAGTAACGTTACAACTTTCAGTCAGGCATCAGTCTTCAAAAGAACATTTGAATCAAAACGTGGAACCCTTGAATAGCATGTTCTTTACTTAATAAAATAATAACTATCCAGACACTTACTTCTTGAATAGTTGCCGCCACTGCCGGGTAACATAAACTCACCCAATTCCGTACAAATGTGTGCAACCGCAACATTCAAACGAGGCTACAAAGAAAACTAATGGGACTGTAGCGACTGTGTTGACTTCAAAATCGGGGGTGTGAACTACGTTTCTATTCAAGCGTTGATCGACATGGTAATGGCTCTATAGTATTGGAGAAAAGTTGAAAAAAACGGACCCTCCGTTACGTCGTGACGTGTCATGTCGTAACGTACAGCACGCATAAAGCAACTATTTCTGTCTTACAATCTCTCTCCACCAGGTGTAGCACTTCTCTCATCGTTTAAAAACAAGAAATGGACAGTGACGAGGGTAAGGGGGATACCTAGTAATTTTTTGCGTCGTCATTGCATGCGATCATCATTCTCAAAGCCGCTGTTAACTTCTAATATCACTTTAGCACCGCCCTAAAAACCCGATTCAAATTCGACACAAACATTCAAATAGGTATGTAATGACACATAATATAAACTCTTTATAGTGTTTTATTTACATTTAAGAGGCGAAAAGGTAATAAGTTGGACAGATCGAGTGAAAAAAAGCAATTTTCCCACACAACATCTCTCCTTCTCACTATCACGCATTAGTTTCTCTTCCCCATCCGCCATTTTTTTAAAGACTCGACGGAGCTCATTGCCTTGTTGAATTATGCAGAAACGGGCAGCGTGGGGGTCATGTAATTGATTCTGTTGGAAAGGGGAGAAATTGTGCTTTACAATGGTATTGACCAAGGCGATGTACGGACCAAGGCGATGTACAAATGTGAGTGGGTTTACGTTACAAGGTTGATGGGATGGAGGACCAAGCTGCTAGCAAATCCACATACAGTACGTGTGTATTTCTTTGTATTTTTCATTTTTTCCCAATGCAGTCCAATGTGACATCAGTGTTGCCAACTAATTTTCAGGGTACGTTGCAAGAGGCAGGTTGATTTGTTGGTAAAAGTTGCTAAATGACGTTGTGATGTCATTGCGTGATAACGTAAAACTGAGTCATTATGTAGAATACACAATAACGTTACTCAAATTGACTGGCCATCTCGGCAAAAAATATGATTTGACATTTGTTCAGGCACAGACTCCCACGATTTTCTGTACTTCTGGCTGTACAATTTTGATTGAGATATGTTGATTAATGTTGTAAGTTCTGTTCAAGCTCAAACATTCGTGACCAACTATATCCATTGGGTTTGGCTCGTGGAACTACTACTGCAGTCAGCCAACAATGCTGGCCTGTAGTTGCCTGTGCATGAACTGAGCGCCTGCTGCTGACGTCACTCACATTGCACTTTTGCAGCCAGGCACGTGTGTTGTGACTGAGTGTGTGACAGATAAAAATCGTTTTTGTGTCATTTAGAAGGAAAATGCGTGCATTTTAGCATTTGAGTCACTTTTCAAAAGTTGCTAAAAGTTCAAAATACATTTTTTAAAGTAGCTAAATTTGTTGCTAGGTGCTGTTTGAAAAATAAGTTGCCAGGGTAGTCTGAAAAGTTGCTAAATCTAGCTAAGAAATTGCTAAGTTGGCATCACTGTGTGACATGAACTTCTCTGACCAAATCAGACAAAGTGATTGTTCGGATGCAAGACAGTGCAAAGAAGCATTTGCTGCCTTGCAGCCAGCTACTGCACAATGTATCTTGCTTTTCCTCATTGCCTTAAAGTAGGAAGTAACTCCAGAAATATGTTGGTCTTCAGTAGCCGAACTGCACGCTGCAAACAGGAATGCTGCCAACATGAATGGAATGTCAATATGACCGGGCAGGGCCCGCAGCAGTGTAGGAGGATAGACAACCCTGCGGGACCCCCGTGTTGATGGTCAGCATGCCAGATGTGTTGTTGCCTACCTCACTGCTTGGGGGGCAGCCCGTCAGGAAGTCCAGGATCCAGTTGCAGAGGGAGGTGCTTAGTCCCAGGGTCTTGAGCTTGGTGATGAGCTTGGAGTGGACTATGGTGTTGAATGCTGAGCTGCAGTCAATGAAAAGCATTCTTGTATAGTTATTCATTTTGTCCAGGTGGGTGAGGGCAGCGTGTAGTGCAATAGAGATTGCGTCATCTCTGCATCTGTTGGGGTGGTTTGCAAATTGGAGTGGGTCCAGGGTATCTAGGATGATGATGTTGATGTTAGCCATGACCAGCCTTTCAAAGCATTTCATGGCTACAGACGTGAGTGCTACAGGGTGATAGTAATTTAGACAGGTTACCTTGGCGTTCTTGGGCACAGGGACTATGGTGGTCTGCTTGAAACATGTAATTATTACAGACTGGGTCAGGGAGAGGTTGAAAATGTCAGTGAGGACACTTGCCAGCTGACACTTACAGCCGTAAAAAGCCAGAAACTGAACACGGCTCAATGTCACGCTCAATGTCATGACAGCTGAAAAATTATGTGGCGCAACACGTCCTGAGGGTTCAAGGGATGAAGAGAACATGAAAAAAGACTAGCTGACATTAAGACAACGTGAACTCAGTGCGCCCACAATGGCATCTCAGCCGTTATGAGGCGTGTATCTGGAAATGTGTTTGTCACTTATTCGTTTCCCCGGACACTTTCACTTGTGTCAAGTCTCTCATCAATCCAATATTGTTCCATTGTGCCCAGCCATGGTCCCCCCAAGGAGAATTTCCCCATTGCAATTCAACATTGCTCAATGACATTACACTAGCTCATCTGAGAATATGAAGCTATTACGCCCTGCATATTACCAATGAAATGTGCCATAGAAACTACTCTTTACAGAGCTTTATAGTGTAGGTTTTTTGAGGACACATTTTCCAGCAGGACCAGCTGTTAAAAAAAGGTGTATTTTTATTATATACATTCATACACTCGATTGTCCCCGTAGAATAACTATTTTTGGTTCCAGGTAAAACCCCTTTTGGGTTCCATGTAGAAACCTTTCCACAGAGGGTTCTACATGGAACCCAAAAGGGTTCTACTTGGAACCAAAAAGGGTTCTTCAAAGGTTTCTCCTATGGGGACAGCCAAAGAACCCTTTTAGGTTCTAGATAGCACCTTTCTTTTCCTAAGAGTGTAAGTAACAGTCACTGAACATATGCACATATGGGTTGCTTATTAAATGTGCAACCTGAGACAGATAGCAAAAATCTGCATTCACACAGGCAGCCCAATTATTGACAAAAGAGCTGATCTGACTGGTCAATTAATGGAAAAATATCATGAGGCTGACTGTGTAAACGCAGTCTTCGTGACTAAATATACAATAATATCGGCACACACGGATTCTTAAAGCCACAGCAGATGCCTTAAAAACATGTTGCAGGGAGGTGAGTCATTGTATTCTTTATACTGATTTCCATTAAGACCTCCTGTGCCTTAACACTTAACAACAACATCATGTACAACATGACATGTTCTTGTCATCCTCATCATCTTCAACGTAACGACAATCAGTGATATTTATATTGACAATTCCCCCACGTGTTTCTATAATGGCTGCAATAGATGGCTCTGCATTTGGTCACACTTTATTTTGATAGTTTAGATGGTCTATCTGTAGATGCTCTACAGATAGTCATACTATCAACACACTATCTGTTGATAAGCAACTGCTTGCTAAGGTTACGGTTACGGTTAGGATAAGGGTTAGGCTTAGCGGTAAGGTTAGAGTTAGTAGATAGTTGAAATGTTACTGATCGTCTATAGAGAGGTGGTCACAAACCTTTTCTGAGTCAAGATCTCTTTCTGAGTCAAAATGCAAGATATACGGCTCAGATATATCTTTTTACATTACTTTCAAAAACTATTAAAAACAGCACTGTAGCAATGACGTTTGTGCAGTAGGCTACAGGCCCAATACATTATCACCACATATTGGCTTTACTTGAATTGCCCTGCCAATGCATTGCTGTTCTTCTCAAACCATTTTGAGGTAGGCTATATGATCACACCGGTAATAGACAGTACTGGAAAAAGTACCCAATTGTCATACTTGAGTAAAAGTAAAGATACCTTAATATAAAATGACTCAAGTAAAAGTGAAAGTCACCCAGCAAAATACTACTTGAGTAAAAGTCTGAAAGTATTATGTTTCAAAAATACTTAAGTATCAAAAGTAAATGTTATTGCTAAAATATACATACGTATCAATCGAGTGTATGAATGTATATAATAAAAATACACCTTTTTTAACAGCTGGTCCTGCTGGAAAATGTGTCCTCAAAAAACCTACACTATAAAGCTCTGTAAAGAGTAGTTTCTATGGCACATTTCATTGGTAATATGCAGGGCGTAATAGCTTCATATTCTCAGATGAGCTAGTGTAATGTCATTGAGCAATGTTGAATTGCAGTTGGGAAATTCTCCTTGGGGGGACCATGGCTGGGCACAAAGGAACAATATTGGATTGATGAGAGACTTGACACAAGTGAAAGTGTCCGGGGAAACGAATAAGTGACAAACGCATTTCCAGATACACGCCTCATAACGGCTGAGATGTCATTGTGGGCGCACTGAGTTCACGTTGTCTTAATGTCAGCTAGTCTTTTTTTATGTTCTCTTCATCCCTCAAACCCTCAAGACGTGTTGCGCCACATAATTTTTCATCTGTCATGACATTGAGCTGTGTTCAGTTTCTGGCTTTTTACGGCTGTAAGTGTCAGCTGGCAAGTGTCCTCACTGACATTTTCAACCTCTCCCTGACCCAGTCTGTAATAATTACATGTTTCAAGCAGACCACCATAGTCCCTGTGCCCAAGAAAGCCAAGGTAACCTGTCTAAATTACTATCACCCTGTAGCACTCACATCTGTAGCCATGAAGTGCTTTGAACGGCTGGTCATGGCTAACATCAACATCATCATCCTAGATACCCTGGACCCACTCCAATTTGCAAACCGCCCCAACAGATCCAGAGATGATGCAATCTCTATTGCACTCCACACTGCCCTCACCCACCTGGACAAAATTAATACCTATGTAAGAATGCTTTTCATTGACTGCAGCTCAGCATTCAACACCATAGTCCACTCCAAGGTCATCACCAAGCTCAAGACCCTGGGACTAAGCACCTCCCTCTGCAACTGGATCCTGGACTTCCTGACGGGCTGCCCCCCAAGCAGTGAGGTAGGCAACAACACATATGCCTTGCTGACCATCAACACGGGGTTCCCCCAGGGTTGTGTGCTTAGTCCTTTCCTGTACTCCCTGTTCACCAACGACTAAGTGGCCGCGCATGACTCCAACACAATCATCAAGTTTGCAGATGACACGACGGTGGTAGGACTGATCAACAACGACGATGAGGCAGCCAATAGGGAGGAGGTCAGAGACCTGGCAGTGTGGTGACAGGACAACAACCTCTCCCTCAATGTAAGCAAGACAAAGGATCTGATTGTGTACCACAAGAAATGGAGGGGTGATCACGCCCCCTAGTGGAGCGGGTCAAGAGCGTCAAGTTCCTTGTCTGATGGACATTTTTCACTTGTGCTTTTCTATTTACCAATTTCTATGTTTTTCTTCTTCTATAAACCAATTTCTGTGTTCATGCAGGTGACTGACTGAACAAATCCTCACTATTAGTAGCTGCAATTTGATGGGGTGGCAGGTAGCCAGTAACCGAAAGATTGCTGGATCGAATCCCTGAGCTGTGAAGCTAAAAATCTGTTGTTCTGAACATGGCAATTAACCCACTGTTCCCTGATAGGCCATCATTGTAAATAATAATTTGTTCTTAACCGACTTGCCTAGTTAAATAAAGGTTAAAAACATAGAATAATTGTCTGTACGCCCAGACCTAGTTTTGTTAAGAAAATATATCTCAGTTTCAAGGTCTCAACTTAGAGGAGAAACCTTGTGAGGTATGTTATGAAAAAGTATTGGTCGGTCACAATAATGAAACAAACGGTAATGATGAATTGATTATGCTAAATCATGCAAATACAACTTGTCTGTGTACAGCCATATATAAGACGACTTTTGGGACTGTTCCAGCAGAGCTTCTGACAGACATTCACTATGGTGCATTAAGTTTGTTGGAACATCTCCAGCGCGCTGACAATAAATAATGATTCATTAAAGATTGACTTCGAGTGTCCCTGTGTAAGAATTTCAATGACACTCGTTGTCCACATCACTAAGGAATTAACATGGTCCACACACACCCACACAGTTGTGAAGAGGGAACATCAGTGCCTCATCCCCCTCAGGAGGCTGAAAAGATTTGTCATGTGCCCACAGATCCTCAAAAGGTTCTACCGCTGCACCATTGAGAGCATCTTGACTGGCTGCATCACCGCTTGGTACGGCAACTGCAAGGCACCTGACCACAAGGCCCAGTACATCATTAGGGCCGAGCTCCCTGCCATCTAGGACCTTTACCCCAGGTGGTGTCAGAGGAAGGCCGAACAAATTGTCAAAGACTCCAGCCACCCAAGCATAGACTGTTCTCTTTGCTACCACACAGCAAACGGTACCAGTGCACCAAGTCTGGAACCAAAAGGACCCTGAACAGCTTCTACTCCCAAGCCATAAGTACTAAACAAGACTGCTAAATAGCTAATCAAATGGCTAACTGACTACCTGCGTTGACCATTTTTTTTAAACTAACTCTCTTGCACTGACTCGATGCGCACACACTGGACTCTACCCATACACTCACACGTACTTACACTGACATCCCAACACACACTTCACACACACACACACACACACACACACACACACACACACACACACACACACACACACACACACACACACACACACACACACACACACACACACACACCTACCACTCACACCTACCACTCACACCTACCACTCACACCTACCACTCACACTCACACCTACCACTCACTGACTCACCCCGTACTCATGCTGCTGCTACTGCCTATTATCTATCCTCTTGCCTAGTCACTTTACCTCTACCCAGTGGTGGGCCGTCAGGGCCAGCAAGGCCTTCTCTGCTGGCCTAAACATCAGAATATATATTTTTTTAAATATATTTTCCCACAAATATGTATTAAATTATTCCCCAGAGTAAGAGTTATACTCTTCATTTCATAGCTTTCCTCTTGGTTTCACTGCTTCCAGCCCCAGGTTGAGATTTGGAGGGCTGGTCTTTATGTTAGATCTTTTATCCAATCATATTCAGCCATCATGTGTTGCCAGGGTTCTAAAATCTGCCCTCAGGCCTTCAGAATCAACAATGCGGGCGCTTGTAGCTTAAAGTGAATGGAAATTAAAATTTAGTGTCAACCAATCAGCTTTAGAGTTGGCTATTGTACGCCTGCTGACTGGCTCCAGTGTTACACAGGAGCCAGCTAGCAGGCGTAGTGCGTGCACGTCTTTTGATTGGATTACCAATATTGAGAGGAAGGTCCTATGGGCAGGTCTATGCAGAACCTCAAAACTAGGAAACTGAATTTGATAAACGAATTAATTCGCGTACTACTAAGCTGTTTTTTCAACCCACAATGGCGGAAGGAGGAGAAGATATCGATTTGGTCGAGGATATAATTATAACGCCATTCTCAAGACAAACTTTTCAAGAAAAGAGAGGTCGCCTGACGCCGACGCTACAAAGCTTGTCACAGGCGGGAAAGGGGTTCGTTCGCCACTTTCAAAGTTGCAACTACGAGCGCTATGAATGGCTCTGAGAAGCACTGCAAACTGTACTGCTGGGAATGCCTATTATTTGCAAGTGATCGATTTGGTGTTTGGAGCCACACTGGCTTTGCAAACTTGAGTTGTCCAACCAAGGCAGCAACGAGACACCAAAGTACGGCTGGGCACTTACAAGGAATGGTGCTTTTGAAAACTTTTGGGGACACCCGAGTGGATCTACAGCTCAACGAGCAAGCGCGCAGGGCAACGGAGCTGCACAATGAAAAGGTGAAGAAAAATAGGGAAATATTGAAAAGACTCATTGATTGTGTCATGTTTTTGGGGAAACACTGTTTACCCAAAAATGTCAATTTTTGTCAATTTCAAGGTGACGCAACGCCTGGTTATACTGCGTTTCTGTCTAAATGTATAGTGTCTAGAGCCATGGCATCATGATGATGGTAATAAGAGGTGGATTAATTCGTGTGGGACTGTGTAGGACCTCACTGAAGGCCCAGGCCCCAGGCACGCCACTGCCCCTACCTATATGTACATAGCTACCTTAATTACCTCGTACCATTGCATATTGACTCAGGACTGGTACTCCCTGTATATAGCTATGTTACTTTTACTCGTTATTGTTATTAGTCATTCAATGTGTATTTATTCCTTGTGACACTTTACATGTCTATTTTGTATCTTTATCTTAACTCTGCATTGTTGGAAAATGACCCGTAAGTAAGAATTTCACTGTTAGTCTACACCTGTTGTTTACGAAGCATGTGACAAATACAATTTGATTTGATTTGTAAGACCAAGCAAGCTCTATTCAGTTTCTGGCTTTAAAGACCAAGCTGTTTTCAGTTTCCTGCCTTGTTGGGACATTGAGCTGTGTTCAGTTTCCTGCCTTGTTGGGACATTGAGCTGTGTTCAGTTTCCTGCCTTGTTGGGACATTGAGCTGTGTTCAGTTTCCTGCCTTGTTGAGACATTGAGCCGTTCAGTTTATGGCCTGGCATGGTCCAGCTGTGTTGAGCAGTCACCGTGACCTTCCTCTCTGTTCTATCCAGCCGATGTTCAGTGGCAGGGGCTCTGTGGGAGTGGCTCTGTGGCAGGGGCTCTGTGGCAGTGGTTGAAAAAGAACCCAATTGTCATACTTGAGTAAAAGTAAAGAGTAAAGAAATTACTAAAGTAAAAGTGAAAGTCACCCAGTAAAATACTACTTGAGTAAAAGTTAGAGTATTTGGTTATAAATATGTTTATGTACCAAAAGTAAATGTAATTGCTAAAATATACTTAAGTATCAAAAGTAAATGTAAAGTATAAATAATTTCAAATCCCTTATTTTAGGCAAATCAGAGGGCACCATTTAAAAAACTTTTTTTTTTAAGGATAGCCAAGGGCACTCTCCAACACTCAGACATAATTTCCAAACGAAGCATGTGTGCTTATTGAGTCTGCCAGATCAGAGCCAGTAGGGATGACCAAGGATGTTCTCTTGATAAGTGTGTGCATTGGACAATTTTCCAGTCCTGCTAAGCATTCAAAATGTAAGTACTTTTGGGTGTCAGGGAAAACGCATGGAGTAAAAATTACATTATTTTATTTTGGAATGTAGGGAAGTAAAAGTAGTCAAAAATATAAATAGTAAAGTAAAGTACAGATACCCCAAAAACAACTTAAGTACTTTACCCCATTGCTCTGCGGGAGCGGCGCTGTGGGAGCGGCTCTGTGGGAGCATGGAGGCGCTTAGCACCTTAAAGCTTATTTATTGTTCTTTCACAGCTGGAGGCGCTGCATTTCTATCTATTTTCCTCTTAACACCTCAGGTTCCCTGTTTCACACTGAACCGGCTCTGTAAACCATGCTGACATAGTACCTTCTAGTGTATAGACGAAATCCTTCTCTACAGAAGGTGATCCAAAGGGTATCAAAAACCTTGTGAAAGAGGAGAACACAAGCCAACATTTACTGGGGGATTGTCTTTTGCTGCCATTTACTTACAACCAAAAGTGGTGAGAAGATCTGTAGTTTAGTGTGGTAAGGACACTGCATGTATGGAATATTAACAAATAGCACAAAGCCAGACTGATTATATCTATAGAACGAGTTAAAAAAAAAGTGTATGGGTAACTTATCCAAGGAGGGGAACTGACATTTGGAGGTGGCAAAGCTACAGGAATGTTGCTGCTTAAGAAACTGCAGGAGGGCTGTCTTCAAGAGATAATCGATAGTCAAGACAGAAGCTCTCTCTTTGAACACAGGTATTCTTAGGGCAGCATTGTATTCTAGACAGGTAATCTAAGCTGTGACACTTAGAC
Organism: Salvelinus fontinalis; assembly: GCF_029448725.1. Taxonomy (NCBI): domain Eukaryota; kingdom Metazoa; phylum Chordata; class Actinopteri; order Salmoniformes; family Salmonidae; genus Salvelinus; species Salvelinus fontinalis. Next base: position 33,206,110 of record NC_074696.1, on the reverse strand, counting down.
AAGGCCTCCAGCTTGATGTCAAACCCCTTTGAGGCGGCAGTCAGCACCACCCGGAGTCAGACTGTGATTAAAAGGGCTTGTCTCCTTGTTGACATAGATTTGAATTTGAGATTTTAATTTTCCTTGAACGTTTCGGGATTGGGAAATATTTCTCAAGTCATAGATGCCAGATGCCTGTGTCTCTCAGATAAAGCCTGCAGATAGTTCTGGGACCTGGCATTGATTAACGAAGCATTATAGGGGCTCTGAGTCTGTATACTTGAATACAGTGGGCCATGTGGTGTGTTTGAAATGATACATTCTGTAACAAGGTAGAATGGCAGAGTTTAAAGAGTAGGAACTTCCAATCTTTTGTATTTTTGAGGAGAACGTTTGTGCCAAAGTACGGGACTCGATCTCATGCAGATATGCTCTGAAAGATGGTGGTGTTACCGGTAGACAAATTGTCGGCCACACAATAGCAGTTATTTCTTTCAATATCAGTCCTCCATGGGGTATCCTATGATCTGTGTGTTTGCATATACAAATGATTGTGTGTAATGACTGTGCTAAAAGTTTGTTTTATTCTTGCCTATCTGAATAATTAGATTGCAAAGTCATATTCTGGATCCTATAGATTTTCTTTCCTATAGCGAGGGAATAAGAACCCATCTCCATTAAACACCTTTGATTTGATCTGAGAAAAAACAGGACAGCCGTTCAATTTAAGAGTATAAAAATACACAAGGTCATTAGGCTCCATCTGTTGGCACACTCCTACCTTCACTTATAATAACTTAAAAAAAAAAATACATAGTAGGGGAGGGAAATCAATACAGTATGCTAGGGAACTCTACTTTTTAGAACATACAACAGACAGCCACAGCTCTCAGATCAAAGACATTATCTCCACACTGTTTTCACAGGACCGGTTACCCTGGGAACCCTATCCTTCATGCACATACACCACACACAAACACACACACATTCAGGTTGACATTGAAAAAGTGCTGCATATTCATGATGCATGTAGAGTATAAATGCATCCAGTTATACTCTATAACAACATTACGGTCAACTTTCACACCCACGCCCTGACCTCAGTCCAAAGCATCCAGCGGCGGTCTGCAGTCCAGAACCTCCAGCGGCGGTCTGCAGTCCAGAGCCTCCAGCGGCGGTCTGCAGTCCAGAGCCTCCAGCGGCGGTCTGCAGTCCAGAGCCTCCAGCGGCGGTCTGCAGTCCAGAGCCTCCAGCGGCGGTCTGCAGTCCAGAGCCTCCAGCGGCGGTCTGCAGTCCAGAACCTCCAGCGGCGGTCTGCAGTCCAGAGCATCCAGCGGCGGTCTGCAGTCCAAAGCATCCAGCGGCGGTCTGCAGTCCAGAACCTCCAGCGGCGGTCTGCAGTCCAGAGCCTCCAGCGGCGGTCTGCAGTCCAGAGCCTCCAGCGGGGGTTCCCAGTCCAGAGCCTCCGACGACGATCCACGGTCCAGTTCCACGGAAGCGGAGGGATCAGCGTACGGAGCGGGGGCTACGTCCCGAACCGGAGCCGCCACCGATGTCTCTGATTGGGGATCATACTTAGGCAGCCCTTTTTCCCACCTTCAGTTGTGGGATCTTGTTTTTGCACAGTTGCTGTTAGCCCTGCAGAACTTTACATTCGTTTATATTTTGTGCTTTTTTGGTGTCATTTTTAATAAAAGAAACATGTACGCCTACCACGCTGCACCTTGGTCTCATTCTAACGATGGATGTAACATTTCATGAATAAGCCATTGCAAATCCTTACAAATTCTTGAGTTGTATTGTTTACACATTTTTGCAATTAATGAAATAATCATTAATTAACTGTTCATATTACTTATACTTATTCATGAAAGTTAAATAACTAAAATGTGATGAAAGCTATTATTGTATAATGTGATTGATCATTCAATATATCTTGTTTTCTCTTCCAAAAATATATAGCATGAGGTGAATACCCAATTTAGCATAAAAAAACACATTATCAAAAAAATGCCATTTCAGAACTTCTGAGTCTTGCCTTCCTCAAGCTTCTGAGTCCAGCCTTCCTTAAGAAGCTAAACTGAAGATGATAACAACACACTATAATTACCTTCTGAACACAGTAGTTAAGCCCTTTCCTACAGTTTCTGGGTGACCTTTAGACAAAGGACAGTATGTGTCCAATGTCTTGCCTATGATAGGAGTTCCAATTCCCCTGCTCATCCAATCTGACATTTAAAAGGGATAGTGTTGTTATAATCTTGGAGAGAGGAATTCCCACCCAGGATAACTCACTTGTGTCACACCCTGATCTGTTTCACCTGTCTTTGTGCTTGTCTCCACCCCACTCCAGGTGTCGCCCATCTTCCCCATTATCCCCAGTGTATTTATACCTGTGTTCTCTGATTGTCTGTTGGCAATTCGGTTTGTTCGTCAAGCCTCCCAGCGGTTTTCCCCATGCGCCTAACTTTCTCTAGTTCCTGTTTTCTAATTTTCCCGGTTTGACCATTCTGCCTGCCCTGAGTCTGCCTGCCATTCTGTACCTTGTTACACCGCCCTGGATTATTGACCTCTGCCTGCCCTGACCCCGAGACTGCTTGCCGTTCTGTATCTTTTGACTCTGATCTGGATTACCGACCTCTGCCTGCCCTTGACCTGTCGTTTTGCCTGCCCCCTGTTCTAGTAATAAACTTGTGTTACTTCGACACCATCTGCATCTGGGTCTTCTCCTGAAACGTGATAACTTAGACTGAGGGATTCTGGCCCTAACACATGATGTTTGTACCCGATGTCAATGGATAGATAATTAAAGTAGTGGTCAGAATTCCTTCTCTCTTTAATTTAGAAGGATGGTGAATGAGTGGTGGCTGGTGACTTCGACCTCATTCACATTGAATGGAGCTTCTAACCATTGTACCACACATTTATGGTTGTAGCACAACAGATAACTTTAAATCAGATCAAAATGTTCCACAATATTTACAGAACAGTTGTGGCAAAACCACTTACAGGAGATAGTGTACAACTCTTCTAGTAGTCTTTGTCACAGCCTTTCACTTCACCTTCGGTAAAGAAAGCCTGTGGAAGTTCTTGTCAGAAATAAGCTAAAGGAGGGTGGAGGGTATCCACCTCATTTACCTCTACCAACAACCGGAGCCATTTTGAGTAACTAATTGTATTCTTGCATATGCATACTTGTGTATGGTATCAGTTAGGTTTTACAATTAACACACCAAAACAAGCATGTCTGTCACGACTTCGGCTGAGATCGGCTCCTCTCCTTGTTCGGGCGGCGTTCGGCGCTCGACCGGCTTTCTAGTCATCACCGATCCATGTTTCCTTTTTCCTGTTGTTTTGTCCTGATTACTAACACCTGCTTTCTATTCCCTTATTATGTTCCTTATTTACCCTCTCGTCTACCTTTCTGTTTTGTCCGTGATTGTTTTGTGTTACCGTGTGTGTTGGAGGGTTTTCTCTATACGTTATGTTTCCTTGTTGGAGATGTTCCGGTTTTGTAATATATTTTGAATAAAGACTTTTGTGTTTTTCTCAAACCTGTGTCCTGCGCCTGACTCAGACTACGAACCAAGCATTTTATGACAATGTCCCAGATTTATATAATGTAGGTCACAACAGCTCCAAAGCTGGATTGATTCCATCAGATCCTGAATGTCCGGGTTACTAACCCTGGGAAGCCTCATCTGTCTGACACAGTGGTCTGTTCATGTATAGCAAAGCCCCTACCACCTGACCCCCAACCTAGTTGTTTTCCAGTGAAAGAATGGGAAAAAAGCAATTTCCCCGAATGGGATAGGGCCAGTCTGACAGCTAAGCCACAGCTTCAGCTATGTAGTCTATGTTGCCATTCCTGTCATCGGCGGACACATCTTTCATCGTTAACCCAAAAACATGTCACTGGAATGCACGATTTGAAAGGTATTTTCTCAGTGTCACACATCAAACCATGGAGGGGAAGAGTCCCAGAGTTCTGTGATTCGCCATTGAAACAGGGGTTGACGCAGGAGAGTTAACAGGCCAAATATGCTTGACACACTGCTTCACCAGTAGTATTGTCAGATCATTTCCTTACCCTTTGTTTGTTCCAGCTACCTCGTAATCATCTCGCCTCTATCAAACCAAATAAAATTGTATTGGTCACATACACATGGTTAGCAGATGTTAATGTGAGTGTAGCGAAATGCTTGTGCTTCTAGTTTCTACAGTGTTGTAATATCTAACAAGTAATCTAACAATTCCACAACAACTACCTAAAACACACAAATCTTAAGTGATGGAATAAGAATATGTACATATGGAATAGCAATGACAAAGCAGCATAAGCAAGATGCAATAGGTGGTATAAAATACAGAATATACATATGAGATGAATAATGTAAGATATGTAAACATTATTAAAGTGTCATTATTTAAAGTGACTAGTGATCCATTTATTACAGTGGCAGTGGTTGTCCTTGATGATCTTTTTGGCCTTCCTGTGACATCGGGTACTGTAGTTGTCCTGGAGTGAAGGTAGTTTGCCCCCGGTGATGCGTTGTGCAGACCGCACCACCCTCTGGAGAGCCTTGCGGTTGAGGGCGGTGCAGTTGCCGTACCAGGCAGTGATACAGCCCGACAGGATGCTCTCAATTGTGCATTTGTAAATGTTTGTGAGGTTTTATGTGAGCCAAATTTCTTCAGCCTCCTGAGGTTGAAGAGGCGCCGATGCGCCTTCTTCACCACACTGTCTGTGTGGGTGGACCATTTCAGTTTGTCCATGATGAATACGCCGAGGAACTTAAAACTTTTGGCAGCCCAGGAGATGATGTTGATCCACTGTTTTTCTTATCTAAGTGTAATGATTTTCTTTCTATCCGGCCCCTTACGGACTGGGAGGTTCTTGCCACCCTCCGCAGTGTTCTCCATGGTACAACAAGAGACTGGTGGGAGATCGCCTGTGAACATGTGAAAACCTGAGAGGAGTTTCAAAAAATATTCCTCTCAGCCTTCCTCTCAGAGGACTATGGGGATGAACTGGCGGAACGTGTTCGTAACAGAGTCCAGGGTGAAGCAGAGCCAATACGGGACTTTGCCTTATCCTATCGAGTTCTATGTAGGAGATGGAAGGCTAACATTACTGAGCTGGAGATGGTCAAACTCATTCTCAAGAACATGATTCCCCACCTTGCTAGTCAACTTCGAGAACGTGTGCAGAATGTGGATGATCTGGTGCGTCTGGGGACTCAGTTTGAGAAGGACTGGAAGCACCACCTTCAAACTAAAAACCCTGTTCCCTCATCCCAGTATACCCATAGCTCTCTGGGGGCTAAACCATCTCAGATATTTGTACCCAAGAGCCAAGACAAAAGTGCAGTGATGTGTTGGAGGTGTAAAGTCCAACATCCTCCAGGTGCTTGCCCGCTCTATGTCCAGCGTCAGGATTCCGGAAAAGGTCAGAAAGGACAGAAGACCGACAGTCTAGACAGACGTGGTGGCTTGCATACCATTGGGTCAGCCTTAATGCCCATGAAGCCTTTAGACATCACAACTAGCGGTTTTATTCCTATTCCGCAACAAATATTGGTGCCTCTGACTGTTAGGAACTGGAGAGGGAAGGCCATAATTGACACAGGAGCAACTTACACCCTGATGCAAGAGGCCCTGTGGCAGAACATGGCATTACCTCATGAGGAGCTACAAACATGGGAGGAGGGACCATTGTACTTGGCCAATGGAGAACCTACCACCCCTTTGGGCTGGATTAGCATAATAATACAACTGCATGATGAGACTATTAAACTTCCTGTGGCTATTCTTGCAGATTCAAGCCATGCATTTGCTGAAGTCCTTTGCCTAGACTTCCTGTTCTTCAGTGGACTGACCATCTCAATGTCCGAACCCTCCTATCGGCTGCACTCTGACTATTCTCAGCCTCATCCATTTCAACCTGGTAATGCACTGATTTCAGGCTGGAGCCTGCTACATTATGCAGAGTCCGGACAAGGTCAAGTCAGAGACTGAGAAAATCTAAAGAGACAAAAACAAAAACATGTTCCATCAGTGAAGTCGGAGAACCCAACTATCACCCTGATTACTGCCGTACCCCCCTTCTATCCGAGAGCAAAGCAAACCTGATGCTGATTTCTACATCAAACAAGCAGTGGAACTGGCATGTCTGTCGGATGATGAAAGGTGGAAGCTCTTCCAGATGTTGGAGATGAACAGTGAGGTCTGCACTCTTACACTCGGCCGTACAACCATCTTCAAACACAAAATCTATACCCGGCATGATGTCCCTATTAAGCAGCGTCCCTACAGGTTGTCCCCCGCCAAACTGGTAATCCTCAATGAACTGCTCAAAAGCATGTTGGAGAATGGAATTGTGGAACCGTCTTTTTCCGGATGGGCTTTCTCCGGTTGTCCTGATTCCTAAGAAAGATGGTGGATATCGATTCTGTGTGGACTACAGGAAGCCGAATGCCATAACAGAAAGCGATGCCTACCCTCTACCAAACATAAATGACATACTGGAATCTCTGGCAGGAGCATCTATCTTTAGTCATCTGGATCTGAACAGTGGCTATTGGCAGGTGGCAATGGATTCCGCTAGTCAGGACAAGACTGCCTTTGTCACCCCTGCTGGTTTGTACTCCTTCAAAGTCATGCCTTTTGGTTTGAAGAATGCTCCAGCAACCTTCCATAGGTTGATGGAGACTGTCCTGGGAGATCTGAGGAGTAGAAATTGTCTTGTGTATCTGGATGACATCATAATCTACTCTTCCTCTGTCGCGGATCATCTGAAAAACATACAGACCGTCTTCGACAGACTAAAGGCTGCAGGTTTGACCTTGAACTTGAAGAAGTGTCGTTTCTGTTTGCTAGAACTCAAGTTCCTTGGTCATGTGGTTAATGCGGAAGGTATCCAGACAGATCCAGCCAAAGTTGCAGCCGTGCAGGAATTCTCAATTCCCACATCCCTCAAAGCTGTTCAGCGTTTTCTGGGTATGGCTGGATGGTACCACAGGTTTGTGCCTGACTTTTCAAAGGTCGCCGAACCCCTCAACCACCTTAAGAAGAAGGGTGTGAAATTCCAATGGACCTTTGCATGCCAAAGTGCATTTGAAGCACTCAAAAACAGTCTCATTACTCATCCAGTGCTTGGACATCCTAACTTGAATGCTCATTTCATTGCGTACATGGATGCAAGTCAAACAGGACGTGGAGCCGTCTTGGCTTAACAAACAGGACTTGGAACAGAAGAAGTTCTTGCCTATGCAAGTCGCACCCTTAATTCAGCCGAGAGGAATTATTCAACGACTGAAAGGGAGTGCCTCGCTGTGGTCTGGGCTTTGGAGAAATGGAGCTACTACTTGGAGGCGAAGATCTTCACCGTTGTCACAGACCACGCTGCTCTGCAGTGGGTTCTGGCATCAGGCAAGACCAACAGCAGTCTTATTCGCTGGTCTATCCGACTGCAGGAGTTTGACTTCATCATTGAGTATCGCAAAGGAAAACTGAACGTCGTACCAGATGCCCTTTCTCGGATTACAGAGACTGCCAATGTTTGTCCTCCCTTGTGCAGCACTTACACTACCGCTAAGTGTCTGGATGATTCCTTTCCTCTGGAGTGTATGGAGAGCACAGCAGAAGGATGCTGCCATCATGGCGATCCACAAGAGTCTGTCTGAAGAAGACTCAAAGAGTCGTTTCAATGATAAGTATAGCATAATTCAGGATAAAGTGTATCGAAAAACTCCAAGAGGAGAGGGAATACACAGCTCCCATTATCGCGTCTTCATTCCCTCTACATTGAGTGACCAGATAATCCAAGCTGATCATGCTAACCCCATGAGTGGCCATCTTGGAGTTTTTAAGACGTATCGAAGACTACAAGAGGTGGTTTACTGGCCAGGCATGTGGGTTGATACCCGGAAGTTTGTACAGCAGTGTGAAGTCTGCCAGAAATACAAACCAGACAATGGCAGACCTGCTGGAAAAATGCAGCAGACCGTGGTAAACCATCTAAATGAAATGTTGGGAATTGACCTCATGGGACCTTTTCCTCCCAGCCAGGGAACCCGGAATGAACTTTTATTGGTGGTAGTGGACTACTACACACACTGGGTGGAGTTGTTTCCACTCCGCAAAGCCACTGCATCAGCCATTGCTCTAATTCTGCGATGGGAGGTCTTTACCAGATTCGGAATTCCAGACCAAATCCTCTCTGACCGAGGTCCACAGTTCATATCAGGAATATACAAAGAGCTTTGTACCTACTGGGGTGTAATTGCCAAGCTGACCACAGCCTACCATCCTCAGACCAACCTGACCGAGAGGGTAAGCCGTACCCTGAAAGGGATGATTGCTTCATTCGTGGGGGATCAGCACACAAGGTGGGATCAGCATCTTCCTGAATTTCGCTTTGCACTGAACTCTGCCGTGCAGGAGACTTCTGGGGTCACTCCCGCTGAACTCCACCTGGGAAGACCACTAAAAGGTCCGATGGACAGAATCTTGCAAAATTCTAATGTTTCACCTGACTGCCCAGCGTTTGATGCCGTACAACACCACCACACCTTGCTAGCCAGAGTGAAAGCCAAACAACGACAGCTGAGAAACTATGATAAACATAGACGAGACGTGTGTTTCCCACCCCAGTCTCGTGTCTGGGTACGTTCACTTCATCTGTCGAAGGCATCTAAGAAGTTCACGGCCAAGCTAGCTTCGAGATGGAAAGGCCCATACCGTGTAGTGCAGCAGTTGGGACCAGTGAACTACTTGGTCTGTTTGGAGGACACTGGGGAAGATGTTAGGACGGTACATTTTGTTGACCTAAAGCCCTGCTACCCTACGGAAGAAGAGCTGGATCGCAGGCAAAAGCAACACCTGCAGGAACTCTTTGTGGAGGACTCTGATGATGAGGACTTCCCTGGTTTTGGATAGCAGGAACATTAACTTATCAAAGCCTGCATCCTCTCTGTTTTTACAGGCTTTTTTCATGGGGGGAGGAGTGTGGCGAAATCCTGCACGGAGCCTTCACCGTGCACTGCCACTTTAAGAGCGCATGAGCAGTAGGAAGGAGGAAATAAAAGAGCTCGTTCAGCTCTTTGGGGAGGAGCTCTTGGGTGGCGCGACAGTTTTGGTTGTGTGTGCTATGCTGCAGAGGTTTTTTGTTTGTCTTCAGCGTATGTGGTTGTACAGTGTTTGGATCAATCCTCGGTGTGATCGCTCGACGATGTGGTTGTTCTCATGTGGGACCGCGACGGTTATGGATCAAATGGATTAGTAGCAACATTGTTGCGAAGCGTTCAACTACAACCCAACAGACCATCGGACAGTCAGACCGTACACCTGCACCCTCAAGACCACAGCTAAGCCCTCTCTTGTTCCCTTCCCGCTATGGTCCAGTGCTTTACACTGCAACCGACTCTATTTTTCTAAATGGATTGAAGTTTCATTGGAGCTGGACTAGTGTGTATTTGAACACCACACATTCATACCCTCTGCACTCCTCCCCTAGAAGAGAATACAAACTATAGCAAATCCTCTGTGTGATGACTGGGTTCATTCTTTATTGTATGAAGTTGCTGTTTATTTGCTCTGCCATTATTATTATATGAGGTATGCTTGGTGGGGTTACCAAGAATTGTGGAAGGACTGTGCTGTGATGTGGGATCTATAGGGTTTGTATTCTTTTTTCTCTCCACTGGCTATCTGCTCAACAGGCTACACTCTAGGCAGTCTCTTCTGCTGATGTGTGTGGGTCTGGTAGTGGTACTCTCGCTGTTCTACTATTTTTCTTTCGGCATGGTTAATACCTGCCTGGCGCACGAACAAAATCTTCTTTACCCTTCTCTAATTAATACCGCTACAAGTTCTTTGAGGGCCATTGTGGTATCTGCTTGAAGGGGGATATACATGGCTGTGACAATAATCAACGAGAATTCTCTTGGGAGATAATATGGTCGGCATTTGATTGTAAGGAATTCTAGGTCAGGTGCACAAAAGGACTTGAGTTCCTGTATGTTGTTATGATTACACCATGAGTCGTTAATTATGAAGCATACACCCCCGCCCTTCTCTTCCCAGAGAGATTTTATTTCTGTCGGCACGACGCATGAAGAAACCCGGTGGCTGTAACGACTCCGACAACATATGCCGAGAGAGCCATGTTTCCGTGAAACAGAGAATGTTACAATCTCTGATGTCTTTCTGGAAGGCAAACCTTGCCCTAATTTCGTCTACCTTGTTGTCTAGAGACTGGACATTGGCGAGTAATATACTCGGAAGCGGTGGGTGGCGTGCACACCTTCAAAGTCTGACCAGGAGGCTACTCCGTCTACTTCTTCTGTGGCGCCGTTGTTTTTGGTCGGCCTCTGGGATTAGATCCAATGTCCCGGGTGATGTCGTATTCCTGATCGTAATGTTAGTAAGTTGACGTCGCTCTTATATCCAATATTTCTTCCCAACTGTATGTAATAACACTTAAGATTTTCTGGGCTAACAATGTAAGACATAACAAATAAAAAAACGAAATACTGCATAGTTTCCTAAGGACTCGAAGTGAGGTGACCATCTCTGTCGACACCATCTTGCAAACTCTTCCCCTGTCATACTCTTCAGATCTTTCCCAATGTAGCCTATTTGACACTTCCTATTTATGTTCTGCTTTTTCTCTTTACCTTCTCCCTCTATTCTATGTGTGCTTCACTCCCTCCCTCTCGCTTTCTCCCACTCTCTTGTCGATGATGTGCCTATATAAAGTTCCTGACATTTCTCCTCTGTCTCAGTAAATGTCCACCCTCCCTCATTGTAGGATCCCTGACGCTCATTATCACTCTGATGAACTGTCTACTTGCCGTCTACTCTCTTTAGGATTAGGGACAATAATATGGTCGGACCAATGTCGCTAGTTTAATGCCAGTCCATTAGAACTGACCTGTTCACATCTCCCTCGCCATTACCATGACAGTGCATCCCGTCTTTTAATGAGACATAATGGTAGCAATGCTATGTTGAAATTCTATGCCAATCTATTATTCTATTCTTTGAAATTCTTCTTACAGAGTTGCTATGGAAAGTTTACTTCTTAATTCCATCCAGCATCTAGTCTAGATAAACCAAGGCTGAATAGCTAAAAACAAGTATGTCTAGTTGATGATCAATGCTCGATTGTTTCAACCAGGGTGTAGGAGAAGCATCACAACTAGACAAATATTGTGTCAAAATAGCTCTGCTTTGCCATGCCATGTCTCAGTCTCTGACAGCTTGAAAAGGGGCTTTCAGGTTCACTGACTGGACAATTAAAATATCAACAAAATGTTGTCGGCTGGCCTTTCTCTCGGCCGATATATTAATGCCTGCTATTTGCTGGTGACAGACCACTAAACCCATTTGCAGGCAATTGGATCCACACATAGCCGAATAATTCTGTCTGGGTGACATTCTACATCATCCGCAAATTGGCAGTGTACCATTGATTACATTGCATTACTTGCACCAAAACTAACGAGAGGAGTAGGGAAGACCGGGGTCAATCGTAACAGGGGGAAATTGTAACACCTTGAATTTCTCCAAAAAGAAACAAGCTAGAGTGATGAAACTCACTCAGTACATGCCAATTTAGGTCGCCCTGCTTGAAAGGGCAATTGTTTTTCTTTTAGGGCTGAAAGTATATTTTGCACCGTTAGTATATTTTTTATTCTGTCCAGGAATTTAAACTAGCATAAATGCATCCCTATATGTTGACTAAACATTGATATGATTGACATATGTCACTATTATTGTCTCTTGCTAGGCACATGAGGTTGTCATGGCTGCTAGGCTTGGGTTGGGGGCAATTGTAAGGCAGTGTTAAAATATAACTGAGTCAAGCAGCCAAATTATGAAAATAAGTGATTTTAACTTTAAGATTGTATGAATTCTACATTAATTATACAACTACTAACTTTAAATAGCGTTGGGGTCCTGTAGAAGGCAAAATAGGTTGTAGACCGATATGATCAGACTATTCTAGAAGCTTTTGAGAGGAACCAAATGGCCATTCACAAATAAGGGTGTTACTGTAAATATTGGTTACGTACATAAAAACTATTATACACTACCAGTCAAAAGTTTTAGAACACTTACTCATTCAAGGGTTTTTCTTCTTTTTTACTATTTTCTACATTCTAGAATAATAGTGAAGACATCAAAACTAGGAAATAACACACATGTAATCATGTAGGAACCAAAAAAAGTGTTAAACAAATCAAAATCTATTTTATATTCGAAATTCTTCAAATAACCACCATTTGCCTTAATGACAGCTTTGCACATTCTTGGCATTCTCTCAACCAGCTTCACCTGGAATGCTTTTCCAACAGTCTTGAAGGAGTTCCCACATATGCTGAGCACTTGTTGGCTGCTGTTCCTTCACTCTGCGGTCCAACTCATCCCAAAACATCTCAATTTGGTTGAGGTCAGGGGATTGTGGATGCAAGGTCATCTGATGCAGCACTCCATCACTCTCCTTCTTTGTAAAATAGCCCTTACACAACCTGGAGGTGTGTTGGGTCATTGCCATATTTAAAAAAAAAATGATAGTCCCACTAAGCCCAAACCAGATGGGATGGCGTATCGCTGCAGAATGCTGTGGTAGCCATGCTGGTTAAGTGTGCCTTGAATTCTAAATAAATCACAGACAGTGTCACCAGCAAAGCATCCCTACACCATAACACCTCCTCTTCCATGCTTTACAGTGGGAAATACACACGCGGAGATCATCTGTTCACCCACACCACGTTTCACAAAGACACAGTGGTTTGAACCAAAAATCTCCAATTTGGACTCTAGACCAAAGGACAATTTTCCACCGGTCTAATGTCCATTGCTCATGTTCCTTGGCCCAAGCAAGTCTCTTCTTATTATTGATGTCCTTTAGTAGTGGTTTCTTTGCTGCAATTCGACCATGAAGGCCTGATTCATACAATCTCATCTGAAAAGTGTTGAGATGTGTCTGTTACTTGAACTCTGTGAAGCATTTATTTGGGCTGCAGTTTCTGAGGCTGGTAACTCTAATGAACTTATACTCTGCAGCAGAGGTAACTCTGAGTCATGCCTTCCTGTGGCAGTCCTCATGAGAGCCAGTTTCATCATAGAGCTTGATGGTTTTTGCGACTGCACTTGAAGAAACTTTAAAAGTTCTTGAAATTTTCCGTATTGAATGACCTTCATGTCTTAAAGTAATGATGGACTGTCGTTTCTCTTTGCTTATTTGAGCTGTTCTTGCCATAAAATGGACTTGGTCTTTACCAAATAGGGCTATCTTCTGTATACCACCCTTATCTTGTCACAACACAACTTATTGGCTCAAACGCATTAAGAAGGAAATACATTCCACAAATGAACTTAACAAGGCACACCTGTTAATTGAAATGCAGCCCAGGTGACTATCTAATGAAGCTGGTTGAGAGAATGCCAAGTGTGTGCAAAGCTGTCATCAAGGCATAGGGTGGCTACTTTGAAAATATATTTTGCTTTGTTTATCACTTTTATGGTTATTACATGATTCCATATGTGTTATTTCATAGTTTGTAGAATAATAGGGAAGACATCCAATGTCGAAAATAGTAAAAATAAAGAAAAACCCTTGAATGAGTAGGTGTTCTAAAACTTTTGACCAGTAGTGCATGTCTTGCAAAATCATTACATATGTCTATGATAATATGACAACTTCAAAACATGAATGGTTATGAATTAAGTGAGTTTATTTGGTTTATTGGTTTATTTACAATTGTGATCCGACTGTTTTATGTACAGACCTATAAATGTTATGAATGGTTAGGAGACAGATGTACGTTTTCTATATCAAAGAAATTACTGGCTTAGTTCAAGTGGTCTCTGATTAATAGTGTAAGACCCAACAAGTATATAATTGCCGCCAGTCTCCCCTACCCATGATGGGAGACTCACAACATCAGATACACTCTGTGGCTAGCAATTGGATGAGGAATAGACTAAAATCAACATAGATATTGTCTCCAGGCATACACGACTCAAGTCACTCGGTTTCACATGTGGCGAGATAGGAATACGAAGTGTGGATAGCAATACATATTGAGACTTATTCTACAGTGGGTTTGTGTGTGTGTGTGTGAGACCAATAAAATTTGATTTGATTAGATTTTTTAGCTTTACATTATTCAGCTTTCACTGTTTTGTTTAGGATGTTTTACTTAATTGAGTGGTTGTTCCAGTGACATGTATTCATGGATGCCAAATTTACCACAAAAAAAAAATACTTTAAACAATGTATCTTTCCTCTCTTTGTGTCTCATAATGTTCCTTCAATTCACAAGAGGCTGAATGTATCTCACTGGAGAAAGCATCCGAGCGAGCCAAACCACGCCCCTCTGTCTCTGTATCTGATGCTGTCTGGTCCCAAAGAGTTTGACATCGTTGCCATCCGTAGCATTGAACGCAATGGAAGTCAGCAAGCATTTGGCCTCCCTTGATAAAAAAAAAGTGTAAAATCATAGCCAATCAGCATTGAGCTAAACTGAGTGTGCTAAACTGTGAATGGTCTTGGCTCACCAACAAAAGAAAGTGTTAAGGGAAGCTTGGGATTTGGACTTTCCTTTTACTTAATTCTCCGTTCTGGCCAATGATTATAATGGTGATTCTGATCCAACCATTAATTCATACATTGCGCCCCTGGCCTGTGAGGATGGAAGTTCAATATGTAGCTAGATGTAGAAGACTAATGCTAACTAGCAAACGCTGCCCATGAAAGGAAGTTAGGCTAGCCAGCAAGCATTTTAGCCAGGTAGCCTAGGACAACAAAAAATAAAAGTGTGTACTATATGACAGAGTGAGAGTCATTGATGTTATTAAAGAGAAGCATTGATGTTCCTCTACAAGTAGGGTGAGTCAACATGTTTTTTCTACTTGCACGAACGTGCACGCACGCTCTTTCTTACACACACACAGAAATCAGAACCATGGACAGCCACAACTAAATTTATGTTGGTATCTTCTAGTTGTCACTGTACTGTCACACCCTGATCTGTTTCACCTGCCTTTGTGATTGTCTCCACCCCCCTCCAGGTGTCGCCCATCTTCCCCATTATCCCCTGTGTATTTATACCTTTGTTCTCTGTATGTCTGTTGCCAGTTCGTCTTGTTTGTCAAGCCAACGAGCATTTTAGTGTCAGCTCCTGCTTTGCCCCAGTCTCTCTTTTCTCGTCCTCCTGGTTTTTGACCCTTGCCTGTCCTGATCCTGTACCCACCCGCCTGATTACTCTGCCTGCCCCTGACCCCAAGCCTGCTTGCCGTCCTGTACCTTTGCCCCTGTTGCTGTAATAAACATTGTTATCTTGACACGGTCTGCATCTCGGTTTTACCTTGATACCTGATACAACGTTGATAAAGACAAATTAATTGAGGAGAACGCTCAAACATCAGAGAGGTGTTATAAGGATTCTTTACAAAGGGTTACAGTGGACAGCTTGTTTCAAGGCTGTACATCGGTCACTACGGTCCTGTTCAAATACTTTAAAAAACTATGAATGCTTAAACATTTGTTTCCTTGAGGTAATCACAGATCAAAAGTGACTAGATAGGTGAATGTAAGGTTGCCACCCAATTGCTTCCCCAATCCAACCAATTCAGATATGATTACTTCAAGGGAGGCCCCTGGCTTACCAAAAAAATTCATATAAATAAAATATGGGGAAGGACCAGGCGGGCGAAGAATACGTGTGAGACACCAGCTATTCAGATGGATAATTGTGAGATGATCAGCCCGGCGTCTCAAGTTCTGTAGCTCTGGTAAGAACTTGTTTACGGCTTCACGTGACACCCTGTCCAATGCATTTTTTGTGTGCAGCAGCTACTCTTCCTGGGGTCCAATGCTGTCAAAAGCTATGGAGGTGTTTTCAACATTGCCTCAGGAGTGAATTCTGGCACTTGAGGAGGCCATTAAACTCCTTGGGGTTCTCTGATTTATCTCAGGTGCAACTGCTACAGACAATAGCTATGATTCTGGCACATTTTAACTTTGCTATCAAATGCAAATGACATATGCAATGTTTGCTTACAACATTTATCAACAGCAGATCTGTGGTCAAAATCTATGAGTAGTATTGTCAATGGCCATGACTGTAATTTTGTTATTTTCCCTCCATATTGCATCTTCAGCTCTGTTGAAAAAAATGTATCTTAAAAATACCTGCACTGTTTCTTCCCTATAGCCTTCTGCTTTCCTACAAGGTTTTTCCAGGACACCAAATTTATGTACAATGCCCATTTCAGCACATTCCTCCTAAAATGAGCATTGTGCATAAAGTTGGTGTCCTGGAAAAACCTTGTATTTACATTTTTGACCAGATAGATTTTTCCACCATCAATTGCAAGTAGTCATTCCCCTCCATGTGCTGTGAATGTTGCATGACTCAGGACCAAAGATATTCAAAACAGCTTCTGAATTTCCTTGACTATGGCAATGGAGACACATGTTCTCTCCAGAACACAGCCATCTCCAAATCCTCTTTGTCAAAGCCAGGGATAGTTGAGGGATGGTAGTGCCAATGAGTGAACTAGCAAACAGAGAAAGATGATAAACTCATAAGAAATTTGCTATGTCAGATGAATGATGGAAAATGGCAAAACAAATTTAGCTTGGAGGCAGATGAAAACAACATTAGGAGTGGGTGTACTTGCTCTAACATAGCTATTGAAAAAAGGATTGTATTGATAGTCTTGAATGCCATACCTGGGTGAATTCCTGTGTAAACGTTGGTAATTAAATAGCAGAGTTTCATTATAGAACACTGTGGACATGCGCCACTGATCTGGGAGTGAAGTGGGGATAGGGAGAGGAGAGGACAATAAACAGAGAAGGGGAGGGAGGAAGGGCCAAGACTGCATTACAATACTTTATCGAAGCTGCATACAATCTACCTCGCCTTCTTCTGCACATCTGAGTGATTGTCTTCTACTTGCAACAGCATTTAAATATACAGTGGGAATTGACAGAGGGAAGGAGGTGAAGGACTGTAATGAAGTATGGAGGCAAGGAAAATGGAGATGTGCAAGGACTCCCCTGTTGATTGGAACAGTATAGAATCACATTAGGTTCTTATTATAGCCTCCTTCCACACTTAAGACCATTAATGATGCCCTCATTCCTTCACAGAGTTAACAAATCTGTCCATGATTTCCACCCATTGCCATATAACATGTCTGTTATTTCAGCTGTTAACGAGATTTGTGATGAAGGAAAAAGGCTAAATATTTCTAAATGGATTGTGATGACCGCTTTTAAGATCTTCCTTCCTGTGATCTCTGACAATCCCTGTTATGATTTCATCCAGTGGTAAAAACTGGCTTATTATTCACACCTGCAGATGAGATTTGTAACTGAATAACTCACTGTACTGTATGACAGCTCCCACACTGGAGGATGGCAAACCTCCCCCAATCCCTCCACCACTGGTGCATTCTATCTCTCTGTATCTCTCTTGACGGAGTGGTGAAGCCAACTCATCTACAGAATGTGTCAGTGCACAGATGCCTAATGGTCTCACAGTGAATTCACAGCCACCATAAATAACTGCAGGTTATTGTAGAGTGTACTTCGCTGTCTTTCTTTGTGGCTGTGTTTCTTTTCCTGGCCACACTGTCAACAATAACTGCCAGATGCAATAATATTGTGCCTGATCTCTGACTCAGGCTTGATCCTATCTCCAGTTCAGGTTTAATCTTAACACAGATTATTGACAGAGGAGAAAGACAACTGAGATTGAAGACATACTTCAACCTGTGAAGCAGGGGAGGCAATGGTGTGGTGTATAAGGTGGACAGTGCGTTATGCCCCTAGGTTACAATGCTGGACCAGTTCTAAGAAACACATAAACAAGGAACATTTTATACAGCTTGACAGTTAGTGGTTAGAAATGCTTCTGTATATATTATGAAATTGTTACAGTTGTGTAGTGGCATTTCAGTATTTTCTGCAGTTCAGTTTTGGTTTGCATGTGTAAAATGGAACTAAAATACTTTGTGGTGCCCCACAAACTGAATGAAAACCATGATTTCAAATCTATATTCTCAGTGACATATATTCAGATAAACTGAATTATAAATACATTTCCCAGAGCAAGAAACCATCGTTACTAAAGTAGAAGGGCTGAGATTAGATTCCAAAACCACGTACATTACATTCAACAGGACAACATAAGTTTGATATTAGCACTTCAACATTTCAAAAGGTAGTACCACTTTGTAGCCACATTAAGAAGATTCGAAGAAATGTGATGAATGGACAAGGCGGTAGTCCTATGATTTATCCACATGTTGATGGATTTGAGGACTGGAAAGTCATGGATGTAGTTCAATCATTTCCCAGCTTTGAGACCTTCAAATGCCATATTCAGGGCTTCAGGGCCAAGTACATTGCCATCTCCTAATTTCACCAATGCTTTGAGTCCTTCAGCTGCAGTGAACCAATATTTTGCTAAAACATATTTTATGTCTGCTATGGCTATTGTTCACTATTGCACCCTATTAAAAATGCATAAGAAAAGAAAACTGAATGAGTCATATATATTTCTATGATTGAGGTATTCAGTAAGAAGAAGATTTGCAGTGCAGCAGCGCGCTTAAGTACAGGCTTCAATATCAGAGATTTGGGCCAGAATTAAGTCCAAGGCGCATTGTCGACAAGCACACTGCACTTGACTTTTAAGGTCATTTACATTTTAGATGACTTCCGCAGCATTTACAATGATTTCTATCTCTGCGAATGTCAGGGAAATTGTATTTTTAAGGCACATCGCCGTGCACTTGTCTACAACACACCTTTGATTGAATTACAGCCTCAGTACAAGCAATGCGATATCGTTGAGTACGTTTGGAGAAACAGGACACAAGGCGGCTTGTCTATACCCAACATTTAAATGCAGCTTTCATAAGATGTACCTATCGCATTACGATCACGGTTCAGTGCATTTAAACATTAAAATGTGTGTCCTGTGTCAACACTGTGTCCGGATTTCTATTTTGGGCGCTATATTACAGTTCTTCTCAATTGCTTAGACACCTTTAATGAAACTGGGGTCCACTTGATCTCCATCATAACCTGAGTGCAACAGTATTATTTCGTCGCAGAACAGTAAATAATAGTTTTCACACACAATGAAAATGCTAAGTGCATTTTAGCAAAACATCAAACTCCTCTCCACAAAAGACGCACAACTCAGTTAAGTAAATAATGTAAACCAAAATGAAAACATGGTCACAACTGATACAAATTACTCCCATAATGTGAACCTCTTCTGCATGTGTGCAAAACTTATTTTTGTACCCAATTGTTCAATCAGTTCTTATTCATGCATAAAAGATGTCACCTCTGAGTTACTGTTTGCAACAATTAAGAGTCCGAGGACAAAGGAGAGGTAGAGGGGCCCATAGAGGAAGAGGGATTCAGATGGGTGGAGGTGTTTATGATTACAGTCCACATGACCAGATGTTCCACCTAGACGCAATGAAAGCCAGTTGACTGGCAATCACTGCAGAGTTATCAACATGCAGTGTGATGTTGATGAAAACATGTGGCCTGATCGACAAGAACGAATGAACTGAATGTGGTGTACATTGTAGTTGTGTAGCCTTTGTCATTGCTTTGTTCATTTAATGTGTTTAAATATTTATTCTGTGTATATAATGTACAGCATCATCTCATTCGTAAAGGACAAAATGGAAAAAGGTCCAAATTGGGTGGTTCAAGCCCAGAATGCTGACTGGCTGACAGCGTTGGTATATCAGAATGTATTACCACAGGTATGACAAAACATTTTTACTGCTCTTTTTACTTTGGTAACTCCGGGTCGTGGTTATACCACAACCCCTCGGGTCTGATTGCTTAAATTAATCCTTTTGTTTCTGGACGTGCATGCTCGAGTGGCATTATTTCCGTATTGATCATCTCTGAAATAAATAATTTTAGGTAAAAAGAATACTGCCGATGCTTTGATAATATGTTTACTTGCCTTTTATGGTGCATACTATAATTATAGTATCAAATGGCAGACATAAAAGAGGATTAACCATGTTATGTCACGCTAAGCGCAACAAGTGAACCCAAGAGCAGACTCAGAAGAGGAGACTGGGATGAGGTAACCAAGTATTGAAACACGGGGGGAAGATTGACTGCAGGCCAGGGGAAGCTTGGGGTTGCTGGAAACCAGGTGTGGAGGTTGAGGCGAGAGGTGTGGTGACAGGGTAAGCAGGTCCGGAGGGGAATCCAAGGGAGCATAGAGTAAGAATCCAGGACAGAGTAGCAGGACTGACAGGAAGTCGGACTGGAGACAGGGACCAGAGTCAGAGCAGGCAGAACTGTAGCGGAGAGGGAAAACAGCATCAGGCAAAGGACCACAGGCACGACAAGAATAAACAGCTAGAAACATGGACTGACTGGGCAGAGATTATGATCTGGCAGTGTGGAAGTGGCAGGACTGAGTATTTGTAGAGGTCTGATTATGGAACAGGTTGCAGCTGGTGGGGGATCTGCTCTGACTCCAGCTCACCTGTCTCCGCCCACACATTCACACACACAGAGACGGAGAGGGAGAGAGCACTGGGGAAGTGGTGGCAGACACCGGATGAGCACTAGAGGGAGTGGCAGGCGCAGATGCCCTCTAGTGCTCATCCGGTATCTCCTTGACCTGCCAGATGTTAGGGTATCTTGATAGTTGTAGTTAGTATTTATTGGGCCATTGTATAACAATTGATTAAAATAACTTTTCATTACATGACAAGTTATGTTTTGATGGAGGTAGTTGATTTTACGTCATGTATTTAAGGCTTTAAGAGTTAATGCAACCTCTGTGTCTGATTTCAAAAAGCTTTACGGCAAAAGCACAACATTCAATAATCTGAGAACAGCGTTCAGCCAAAAAAGGAAGCCATACAGTTACCCGCCAAATTGTGCAGTCAACAAAACTCATAAATAGTATTATAAATCTTCACTTACCTTTGCTGATCTTTGTCGGAATGCACTCCCACAAGAAATGTTTGTTTTGTTCGGTAATGTCCATCATTTATGTCCAAATAGCTATTTTTGTTAGCGTGTTTGGTAAACAAATCCAAAGTCAGGAAGCGCATTCACTAAAAGCAGACGAAGTGTCAAAAAGTTCTATAACAGTCAGTAGAAACATGTCAAACAATGTATTGAATCAATCTTTAGACTGTTTAACATAAATCTTCAATAACGTTCCAACCGGAGAATACCATTGACTTCAGATGTGCGATGGAACAGAGCTCCCTCTAATGTGAATGTGCATGGTCAGAGCATGGTCAGGTCATGGTAGACCTGACTAATTCCCGTCTCCTTCGGCCCCACTTCACAGTAGAGGCATCAGACAAGGTTCTACAGACTGTTTACATCTAGTGGAAGCCGTAGGAAGTGCAAACAGATCCATATTCCACGGTGTATTCAATAGGGTCTGGGTTGAAAATCGACCAACCTCAGAATTCCCACTTCCTGTTTGGATTTCTTAGGTTTTTGCCTGCCATATGAGTTATGTTACACTCACAGACATCATTCAAACAGTTTAAGAAACTTCAGAGTATTTTCTATCCAATATTAATAATATGCATATATTAGCAACTGGGACTGAGGAGCAGGCAGTTTACTATGGGCACCTTTCATCCAAGCTACTCAATACTGCCCCTGCAGCCATAAGTTAATGCATTTTGCATTTGAAATGTGTAATTTTTGCCAATGCGTTTCAGTTTAGTGCTGATTGTTCATTGTTTTGAAAAAGTGAACTCTGTTTGGACAAATGTGCTCAAACAATTGAGAACTGTAATGTAGTTCATGACTGGGTGGCTGTTATTTTAATTTCATAATTTCATAATCTGGAGACAGGCAAAACAACCAACCAATCAGACAACCCATGATGCGAGACAAACTCAGCAGTGCCTGAAGTATACATTGTCTTAAGATCAAATATAACAATTAGCTATGCATATATGTCCTTTCTTTTTGATGGAGTGAAAGGGAGGTTAGCACATAAAACATCCTTACTGAATGAGTGTTAATCGTTGTTTAACGCTTCACCTAAAATACACTGCTCAAAAATAAAGGGAACACTTAAACAACACAATGTAACTCCAAGTCAATCACACTTCTGTGAAATCAAACTGTCCACTTAGGAAGCAACACTGATTGACAATACATTTCACATGCTGTTGTGCAAATGGAATAGACAACAGGTGGAAATTATAGGCAATTGGCAAGACACCCCCAATAAAGGAGTGGTTCTGCAGGTGGTGACCACAGACCACTTCTCAGTTCCTATGCTTCCTGGCTGATGTTTTGGTCACTTTTGAATGCTGGCGGTGCTCTCACTCTAGTGGTAGCATGAGACGGAGTCTACAACCCACACAAGTGGCTCAGGTAGTGCAGCTCATCCAGGATGGCACATCAATGCGAGCTGTGGCAAGAAGGTTTGCTGTGTCTGTCAGCGTAGTGTCCAGAGCATGGAGGCGCTACCAGGAGACAGGCCAGTACATCAGGAGACGTGGAGGAGGCCGTAGGAGGGCAACAACCCAGCAGCAGGACCGCTACCGCCGCCTTTGTGTAAGGAGTAGCACTGCCAGAGCCCTGCAAAATGACCTCCAGCAGGCCACAAATGTGCATGTGTCTGCTCAAACGGTCAGAAACAGACTCCATGAGGGTGGTATGAGGGCCCGACGTCCACAGGTGGGGGTTGTGCTTACAGCCCAACACCGTGCAGGACGTTTGGCATTTGCCAGAGAACACCAAGATTGGCAAATTCGCCACTGGCACCCTGTGCTCTTCACAGATGAAAGCAGGTTCACACTGAGCACGTGACAGACGTGACAGTCTGGAGACGCCGTGGAGAACATTCTGCTGCCTGCAACATCCTCCAGCATGACCGGTTTGGCGGTGGGTCAGTCATGGTGTGGGGTGGCATTTCTTTGGGGGGCCGCACAGCCCTCCATGTGCTCGCCAGAGGTAGCCTGACTGCCATTAGGTACCGAGATGAGATCCTCAGACCCCCTGTGAGACCATATGCTGGTGCGGTTGGCCCTGGGTTCCTCCTAATGCAAGACAATGCTAGACCTCATGTGGCTGGAGTGTGTCAGCAGTTCCTGCAAGAGGAAGGCATTGATGCTATGGACTGGCCCGCCCGTTCCCCAGACCTGAATCCAATTGAGCACATCAGGGACATCATGTCTCGCTCAATCCACCAACGCCACGTTGCACCACAGACTGTCCATGAGTTGGCGGATGCTTTAGTCCAGGTCTGGGAGGAGATCCCTCAGGAGACCACCCGCCACCTCATCAGGAGCATGCTCAGGCATTGTAGGGAGGTCATACAGGCACGTGGAGGCCACACACACTACTGAGCCTCATTTTGACTTGTTTTAAGGACATTACATCAAAGTTGGACCAGCCTGTAGTGTGGTTTTCCACTTTAATTTTGAGTGTGACTCCAAATCCAGACCTCCATGGGTTGATACATTTGATTTCCATTGATAATTTGTGTGATTTTTGTTGTCAGCACATTCAACTATGTAAAGAAAAAAGTATTTAATAAGAATATTTCATTCAGATCTAGGATGTGTTATTTTAGTGTTCCCTTTATTTTTTTGAGCAGTGTATATAATACCTTTGACTTTTTTAAATTAATTTTAATGTATACAGACTTGTGTAAGACACTATACTGTATAATTTGAAATCAAATCAAATGTGATACACGATCACATATTTAGCAGATGTTATTGCAGGTCTAGCAAAATGCTATTGAGGCTCTATTATAGAATAGCATATCATTTTCTACTTGATTGCATCACCGTTCCAGTTTAATCCATTTTGATTTCAGGCTGTAATGCAACAAAATGTTGAAAAACTCAAGGGGTGTGAATACATTCTCAAGGCATTGTAAAATGAAGCATTACTTTTGCATACAGGGTTTCTCACTTTGGATTGGCTTCTAGTAGTTGAGACATGTGCACAAAGTTAGAATTTCCTCATTCTCACACAACTGACTTAGGGGTAAGTTTCTCAAAACACAGAGGAAGGTGACACACACACCGAAAGGTCTGTACTAATTTTTCATCCTCTGCCTGCTGTAAAAAGCCCAATAATTTTTTTTACAAAAGAAATGTACTTTTGTATGCTAACCACTCATATTCTTTGCGTTTCCTAAAAGCCTTGTAGCTTACGTTTGTCATTTCTCTCAACAATCCAGACCTAAGCCACTATCCATTGGTTATTCATGGGTTGTCAAAATAAACAAAGCACCACTTTTGCTATGAGGTTATTGACATAAAAGCTAGACATGAAGGAAGCTTTATGTTGACATCTGTTCGGTTTTCTGCCTTAACATTGTAATCTGTTAATTTGCCCAGGTGACTAGCCAACCTCTTGATTAAACACCCTCCCAATCAAAATCTTTGTCACTTTAATATCTCCGATAAGGACACATTCTACAAACAATGGCGCTTGATTAAGTAAATTGGTTTTAAGCATATGCTAATAAAACAAACACCTGTTGCACTGTCGCTGATGTTCATTTGTCAAAGCACCAGAAGGCCAGCATCCCGGAGTCGCCTCTTCACTGTGGATGTTTAGACTGGCGTTTTGCAGGTACTATTTAATTAAATGGCCAGCTGAGGAATTGAGGCGTATGTTTCTCAAACTAAACACTAATGTACTTGTCCTCTTGCTCAGTTGTGCATCGGGGCCTCCCACTCCTCTTTCTATTCTGGTTAGAGACAGTTTGTGCTGTTCTGTGAAGGGAGTAGTACACAGCGTTGTACGAGCTCTTCAGTTTCTTGGCAATTTCTCCCATGGAATAGCCTTCATTTCTCAGAAAAAGAATAGACTGACGAGTTTCAGAGAAAGTCCTTTGTTTCTGGTCATTTTGAGCCTGTAATCGAACCCACAAATGCTGATGCGCCAGATACACAACTACTTTAAAGAAGGCCAGTTTTATTGCTTCTTTAATCAGCACAAAAGTTTTCAGCGGTGTGAACATAATTGCAAAAGGGTTTTTGAATGATCAATTAGCCTTTTAAAATTATAAACTTGGATTAGCTAACACGTGCCATTGGAACACAGGAGTGATGGTTGCTAATAATGGGCCTCTCCATGCCTATGTAGATATTCCATTTTTTTTTTTGTTGCCATTTCCAACTACAATAGTCATTTACAACATTAACAATGTCTACACTATTTCTGATCAATATGATGCCATTTTACTGAACAAAACATTTGCTTTTCTTTCAAAAACATTTGAAAGACATTATTAAGTGATCCCAAACTTTTGAACGGTAGTGTATATATATTTAAAATAAGCCACAATCTATTTGCAATATTAAAGATTATCCACCCCCTAAAAAAAAAAAAAGTATAAATAAATAATGTAACCTGAAACATGGGGCTAAAGCCTTAAACGTTATTGAGTTGTTATGTGTTAATACAATTAAGACTACGTTACCCAGCAGGCTATGCGGGGGGACAGGTGGTTGAATAATGTTTTGCGTGGCTGAACAAGGAGTTCTATAGTTGAAGTATCTGTTCATTAAAAGTAGTTACACCTACGCCCCGGTTTGTCATTATACATAGGAGCAAACATAACATGTTGTCCGATTGGTAATCGCTATGACGAGACAGAGAAAAGGAAGTAGTAACTCCGCAAATTTCCGAGACGAAAATGGGACATTCTACCACAAGTCAAGTGACGTGAGTAGTCGAAGATGCTAGCTTGCAAGAGCGATGGCAACGAGCCGCAGCAGCTAGAGTGACAGCAGCGACAACGAGGCTATATTGGAATCTGTTGACGAGCAACATACCATATTAAGAGAAATTGACACCACCCGTTTCCTGTCATGGATAGGCTTAGTCCTCCTATGCAGTTAACAGGCAATCTGACAATTGGAAACGTTTCAAGCAGAGATTAAATATCTACCTAGGAGCAGGGGGAGATGATGACAAATTGAAAGCTTCCATTTTTCTGCATGTTATTGGAGAGGATGCATTGGACATTTACAATAGCTTTCAGCAAGATGAGGCAAACGTGACATTGACTGTGGCTAAATGGCTAAATTTGAGGAGTACTTTGTACCAAGCCAGAACGTCACGTTTGAGAGATACAAGTTTGTCTCAAGATCAGAAACGGAGTCAGTTTTGATCCAGTATTTGACCAGGCTGAGATGAACACACTGAGCAAAACGTGTGGATATGAAAATCTGAAAGACTCACTAGTGAAAGACTGTCTGTGGCATACTTGATAATGGACTCAAGGAGAGATTGCTGTGTGAGAAAGATTTAACTTTGGATAAAGCAGTGAATTTTTGTTGAGCAGCTAAAACCACCAGAGCACAAGCTAAAGAGCTGTGCAGGGATGAGACGTCAGTGCATGTAATAAAAAGAGAGGAGCAACACACACAATTCCTTACAAAACAAAAACAAGCAAGAGAGAGAAATCAAAACACTACATGTGGAAAAATGTGATTAATCCACAAGCCAAAAAAATGCCTTGCATATGGCAAATCATGCAACTGTGGGAAAAATTCCCAAAATGCTGCAAAGTTGAGGCTACAAAGAAAAAGGTTGACACTCAAGGAGATTTAATTATTTGTTGATTCTGTGGAAATATGCAATGCAGTAAAGGCTGAATGGATTGTGCCATTGACTGAACGAAACTATAATACCATTCAAGCTTGATACTGGAGCTCAGGTAAACCTGTTGTCGCTGGATGACTACAAAACACTGAAGGTGAAGAGCAAAATACACCCAGTGAAAATCAAGGTTACTGGTTAAACTGGGGAGAACGTACCAGTCAAAGGAAGCTGCATAGTAACTTTACAGCACAAAGAAAAACAGTTCAAAGCACAGCTGATGATCATGGAAAAGAGTGTGCAGCCAATTCTAGGAGTCAATGCATGTTATGACGGCTACGTGATCCCATGGTGTTTATACTTGCGTACTATTGTTTGTACAGATGAACGTGGTACCTTCAGGCGTTTGGAAATTTCTCCTAAGGATGAAGCAGACTTGTGAAGGTCCACAATCTTTTTCTGAGGTCTTGGCTGATTTCTTTAGATTTTTCCATGATGTCAAGCGAAGAGGCACTGAGTTTGAAGGTAGGCCTTGAAATACATCCACGGGTACACCTCCAATTGACTCAAATGATGTCAATTAGCCTATCAGATGCTTCTAACGCCATGACATCATTTTCTGGAATTTTCCAAGCTGTTTAAAGGCACAGTCAACTTAGTGTATGTAAACTTCTGACCCACTGGAATTGTGATACAGTGAATTATAAGTGAAATAATCTGTCTGTAAACAATTGTTGGAAAAATGACTTGTGTCATGCTCAAAGTAGATGTCCTAACCGACTTGCCAAAACTATAGTTTGTTAACAAGACATTTGTGGAGTGGTTGAAACACTTAGTTTGGAGTCATTAAAACTAGTTTATGTAAACTTCCGACTTCAACTGTATGTCTCTATAAGAGTGGTATGCAGTGCTTTGGCTGAAGGGAAGATGAGGCAAGGAGAGTGCTGTAGTATCAAATTCAAAGAACATGTGGAGAAATGTGGCGCTATTGTAGTTCTCATACCTCCTGCTGCCATAGCCAATAGATGTGCTGCTGCGTCTGCTCCATACTGCAGCACTGCGGCAGCATACACACATCCACCCCTCTGTTTGTTTGGTTGAACAGAGGATGGATAGAGCAGTATGGCAAGGGACGGAGAGATTCAGAAGATAAAAGACCAATGGAAATATGAAAACATTCCAAATCTACCATGAATAAACTGGAATCAGATTGATGTAAATCAAGGGCAGGGGACATGAAAGAGACATAAAAGTGCACAGATAAATAACATCAGATTCTCAGATTTTTAAATATCTGAAATTGGGGTTTTGTTGGTTTTTTGACACTGAAGGCACTCAAAGCTCTTATGACGCAAAGTGCAGAAAGCTGGAGGAATATCTTGCACTTGATAGTTTGAAGATGGCCCGTTTTCTCCTTTCCTTGCTAGAGACTTCATGTTTTCTGACTCCTTTCTGATTGTGGGACCACCACTGGTCACAGTGGGAGACAGAGTTGGAGACTACTCTGTCAACACCCCTCAAAGGCCACTGTGTCCATAGTAACACAATGTCCAATTCATGGTAATGTTTGCATGTTCACTGTGTTGGATGAGTGAGTTAAGTAAGTGTGTGTGTGTGTGTGTGTGTGTGTGTGTGTGTGTGTGTGTGTGTGTGTGTGTGTGTGTGTGTGTGTGTGTGTGTGTGTGTTTTATGCTCTATTACATGTAGGTAAGAAATAGCCATATAAGCGTATATATAGTTCAAAGATTAAGCTCGTCTCAAGCAAAAGCCTGTATATGAGAGAGAGCGAGAGAGAGAGAGAATGCAAATGCTTGTGCGGCACCACAGAGCCAATGGAATAGTCCCAAAAGGCAATTTTTGAAATACGTATTTGACAGCTCTGCAGTGACTCACTATAAGCGATAGACATGTTTGAGTGTGTCTGCTCTTTTACAAGGGCTCTCTATGAGCACTTGTGTCATTATCAGTCCCCCGGCGCCGATTAAGCCCCCCGTATTAATAACGAATGGTCCCAAATAATATTTATTGCCTTGCAAAGGAGCTGTAATTGGAATCACCTAGAGACACTGCAATGACTCACTGTGGAAGACTTCACAGGCCCTCATTACTGTCAACCTTAATGACCTGTTAACAACGTCCTTCAGCTAACCTTTAGCCAGGTTATAATCTGGTGCTGGATCAATGCAGACCACTGGAACTCTCCCCCATGCTGATGTTGGTCTGGAATGTCAGGTATTCTGGTGCAGTATAGAACCTGCTTTGTATCGGTGACAACATTAGCCAGGTATCTGTGATTGAGCAAGTATGATTGAGCTACCAGGCAAGAACATTGGCAAATAGGCTAACTATCAGCTGGGAACTGAACGTAAATCAGGGGCCAACCATTCCAACTGGTGGAGAGTGGCTGTATATGTGTCACTGGTAGGAAGTAATCTCACTTTTCTGGTCTCACAGATTTTTACCAGGAAAGGAAATTAAACTCCTGTTGGCTAGCACCTTTGATTATGGGGAGCGCTGGGGATGTAGGCTGTGAGCTTGTTTGTACACTAAATTAATGTGTACGATAAGGTTTGAGGAAGCACAATATCTAAAATGTCTATGGACATGAAGAAAGATGTACAGTGAGGGAAAAAAGTATTTGATCCCCTGCTGATTTTGTACGTTTGCCCACTGACAAAGAAATGATCAGTCTATAATTTTAATGGTAGGTTTATTTGAACAGTGAGAGACAGAATAACAACAAAAAAATCCAGAAAAACGCATGTCAAAAATGTTATAAATTGATTTGCATTTTAATGAGGGAAATAAGTATTTGACCCCCTCTCAATCAGAAAGATTTCTGGCTCCCAGGTGTCTTTTATACAGGTAAAGAGCTGAGGTTAGGAGCACACTCTTAAAGGGAGTGCTCCTAATCTCAGTTTGTTACCTGTATAAAAGACACCTGTCCACAGAAGCAATCAATCAATCAGATTCCAAACTCTCCACCATGGCCAAGACCAAAGAGCTCACCAAGAATGTCAGGGACAAGATTGTAGACCTACACAAGGCTGGAATGGGCTACAAGACCATCGCCAAGCAGTTTGGTGAGTAGGTGACAACAGTTGGTGCGATTATTCGCAAATGGAAGAAACACAAGAGAACTGTCAATCTCCCTCGGCCTGGGGCTCCATGCAAGATCTCACCTAGTGGAGTTGCAATGATCATGAGAACGGTGAGGAATCAGCCCAGAACTACACGGGAGGATCTTGTCAATGATTTCAAGGCAGCTGGGACCATAGTCACCAAGGAAACAATTGGTAACACACTACGCCGTGAAGAACTGAAATCCTGCAGCGCCCGCAAGGTCCCGCTGCTCAAGAAAGCACATATACAGTGGGGAGAAGAAGTATTTGATACACTGCCGATTTTGCGTTTTTTCCTACTTACAAAGCATGTAGAGGTCTGTAATTTTTATCATAGGTACACTTCAACTGTGAGAGACGGAATCTAAAACAAAAATCCAGAAAATCACATTGTATGATTTTTAAGTAATTAATTTGCATTTTCTTGCATGACATAAGTATTTGATACATCGGAAAAGCAAAACTTGGTACAGAAACCTTTGTTTGCAATTACAGAGATCATACGTTTCCTGTAGTTCTTGACCAGGTTTGCACACACTGCAGCAGGGATTTTGTCCCACTCCTCCATACAGACCTTCTCCAGATCCTTTAGGTTTCGGGGCTGTCGCTGGGCAATACGGACTTTCAGCTCCCTCCAAAGATATTCTATTGGGTTCAGGTCTGGAGACTGGCTAGGCCACTCCAGGACCTTGAGATGTTTCTTACGGAGCCACTCCTTAGTTGCCCTGGCTGTGTGTTTCGGGTCGTTGTCATGCTTGAAGACCCAGCCACAACCCATCTTCAATGCTCTTACTGAGGGAAGGAGGTTGTTGGCCAAGATCTCACGATACATGGCCCCATCCACCCTCCCCTCAATACGGTGCAGTTGTCCTGTCCCCTTTTCAGAAAAGCATCCCCAAAGAATGATGTTTCCACCTCCACGCTTCACGGTTGGGATGGTGTTCTACTCATCCTTCTTCCTCCAAACACGGCGAGTGGAGTTTAGACCAAAAAGCTATATTTTTGTCTCATCAGACCACATGACCTTCTCCAATTCCTCCTCTGGATCATCCAAATGGTCATTGGCAAACTTCAGACGGGCCTGGACATGTGCTGGCTTGAGCAGGGAGACCTTGCGTGCGCTGCAGGATTTTAATCCATGACGGCGTAGTGTGTTACTAATGGTTTTCTTTGAGACTGTGGTCCCAGCTCTCTTCAGGTCATTGACCAGGTCCTGCCGTGTAGTTCTGGGCTGATCCCTCACCTTCCTCATGATCATTAATGCCCCACGAGGTGAGATCTTGCATGGAGCCCCAGACCGAGGGTGATTGACCGTCATCTTGAACTTCTTCCATTTTCTAATAATTGCGCCAACAGTTGTTGCCTTCTCACCAAGCTGCTTGCCTATTGTCCTGTAGCCCATCCCAGCCTTGTGCAGGTCTACAATTTTATCCCTGATGTCCTTACACAGCTCTCTGGTCTTGGCCATTGTGGAGAGGTTGGAGTCTGTTTGATTGAGTCTGTGGACAGGTGTCTTTTATACAGGTAACAAGTTCAAACAGGTGCAGTTAATACAGGTAATGAGTGGAGAACAGGAGGGCTTCTTAAAGACAAACTAACAGGTCTGTGAGAGCTGGAATTCTTACTGGTTGGTAGGTGATCAAATACTTATGTCATGCAATAAAATGCAAATTAATTACTTAAAAATCATACAATGTGATTTTCTGGATTTTTGTTTTAGATTCCGTCTCTCACAGTTGAAGTGTACCTATGATAAAAATTACAGACCTCTACATGCTCTGTAAGTAGGAAAACCTGAAAAATCGGCAGTGTATCAAATACTTGTTCTCCCCACTGTACATGCCCGTCTGAAGTTTGCCAATGAACATCTGAATGATTCAGAGGACAACTGGGTGAAAGTGTTGTGGTCAGATGAGACCAAAATGGAGCTCTTTGGGATCAACTCAACTCGCCGTGTTTGGAGGAGGAATGCTGCCTATGACCCCAAGAACACCATCCCCACCGTCAAACATGGTGGTGGAAACATTATGCTTTGGGGGTGTTTTTCTGCTAAGGGGACAGGACAACTTCACCGCATCAAAAGGGACGATGGACGGGGCCATATACCGTCAAATCTTGGGTGAGAACGTCCTTCCCTCAGCCAGGGCATTGAAAATGGGTCGTGGATGGGTATTCCAGCATGACAATGACCCAAAACACACGGCCAAGGCAACAAAGGAGTGGCTCAAGAAGAAGCACATTAAGGTCCTGGAGTGGCCTAGCCAGTCTCCAGACCTTAATCCCGTAGAAAATCTGTGGAGGGAGCTGAAGGTTCGAGTTGCCAAACGTCAGCCTCAACCTTAATGACTTGGAGAAGATCTGCAAAGAGTAGTGGGACAAAATCCCTCCTGAGATGTGTGCAAACCTGGTGGCCAACTACAAGAAACGTCTGACCTCTGTGATTGCCAACAAGGGTTTTGCCACCAAGTACTAAATCATGTTTTGCAGAGGGGTCAAATACTTATTTCCCTCATTAAAATGCAAATCAATTTATAACATTTTTGACATGCGTTTTTCTGGATTTTTTTGTTGTTATTCTGTCTCTCACTGTTATAATAAACCTACCATTAAAATTATAGACTGATCATTTCTTTGTCAGTGGGCAAACGTACAAAATCAGCAGGGGATCAAATGCTTTTTTCCCTCACTGTATATATTACACAGGTGTCACTTTGCATATAAAACATTTAATGCAAAAACGAATTGGCAAACTTTCAAATCAAGTTCTTGGTTTGTAAATCGATCAAATTTTACAAACCAAAATCAAATCTAAAACGTTTATTAATGACGCCCCTGGATCCACAGCCCATGGAATATGCACTCAGAGGGAAGCAAGGAATGGATGGAAATGAACCAAACATGACTGGTCCAATTAAATTACATCCCTAGCTCACCGCAACACCAATCCATAAAACGTACTGTTCTCGCATTGCTTGCTGTCTGTGATTATTTACAAGTTTCCTTTGCACTTTACACAGTCAAATTTTTTATAATCTAAAAGGAATACACAGAATACACAAGGTCCATGTTTCCCAGTGCAATGAAAATAGATTTACACAGCCCCCGAAGATGAAATATCAATGAGAGATAGGAGGTATTGGATATTAGTCATTGGCATTAAAAATGCTGCCTTTTTACTTACATGGTGTTTAAAATGTCTCATCATTTGATAACCTCTTAACCCCTTGCAAACACGCCACTACTCAAATAAGCTTGAGAGTGACTATCTGCTCCTGAGAGAGATGACTTCTCCGCAATGTTTCTCTTGGCACAAAACACAACTTCTCATGCAATTAGGAGCTGCTAATGTATCGCTTAACATTTTCACATGAATCAGAGACCACCACTTTATTTTCCACTTAGGGTGTTTATAAAATACCACTAAAATGTGTGGAATGATTTGTCTGTATTTAGAAGCCCTCAGAGCAAATAGGCTTTATTGAAATGATATAATAATAAAAAAGCTGATACAGTGGGCCTCTGGGATACATAGGAGATTGTGTTGGATATGGTTTAGGATAAGTCAGTGTGGAACACCATAACACTATTTCATAGACAAACTTCCACGTCTCACACAGGCAGGCACTAGAGAACCTGCATTGCGCTCACCTGGCTCTCTAAGGTCCCACGCTGACTCGGCAGTAGCCTAGTCTGAGGCATTAATTGATGGGTTTTGTCGTCGGCTCTCCATCGTGCTGATGTTGCTTTCACCTTGATCCTTTTTCATTTGGCAGTGGGCCTGCATGGTCTCGGACCGAGAAAAACAACATCCAACCGTCTGCCAACCGTGAGTAGACCAGTGTCAACCATATCCAGGGCTTGGTTTGTGCAAGTGATTTGGGTGCTAAATGTGCCAGGTATGTTAAGCAAACTTTATTTACGGTTTGCTGATCAACGAGAACAACCGCAACACTTTTACTCTGGCATTGAAAAACATTTGACTTTTCAAAGTAGGAAAATAATTTGCACATCTGAGTAGGCCTGTTGCAGGTGCGTGGGAATAATTGATATCAAAATAGAAACTCGCACACTGCTCTTAGTAGGTATCACTTCCTTTTATTCAGTTTAATTATTGGCCTTTGTCAGAGCTTTTCTTTTGTTTCTTTTTCAAAAGTAGAAATAGATTAAGTTCCAAGTTTATTTGCAGTACTGTTGTTACTTATTGTGCAGTTTAATTAGTAGCATAGTTTGATTAGGGTAACTTGAAAGTCATTTCTGGTCATTGATGGTTTGACTAGACA
Organism: Salvelinus fontinalis; assembly: GCF_029448725.1. Lineage (NCBI taxonomy): Eukaryota > Metazoa > Chordata > Actinopteri > Salmoniformes > Salmonidae > Salvelinus > Salvelinus fontinalis. The sequence goes on along the minus strand of NC_074696.1, from coordinate 33,172,094 downwards.
CAGCATTCTAGCTCTCCATTGGTCCCTCTAAGGAAAAAAGGCAATGAACTTATAAAAAAATGAAAATAGCTTTGATGTTGTTTTTCCTAAGAGGTGAAGTTTTGGATCACTAAGACCCCCCTTTAAGCACATTTTTTTTGTTGAGCACATTCAATCAGTATGAACAATCAAATGGACCATGACCAGCAGTTCATCATCTGTATTATTCCAAGGTAGGTTGCTCCCATTTTGAAAGGCTATTAATCAAATCAATCACATGGGAAAGCTTGGCTGCATGTACCAAATGCTTGAAACCAAAAAAATCTTTCAGTATAAGAAAATGATCAGGAATCAAGGTAAGACCCAAGTGCAGACTGTGTGAAGTTACAATGTTTATTATAACCACAGGGGCAGGCAAACGACAGGTCAAGGCAGGCAGGGGTCAATAATCCAGAGTAGGAGCAAAGGTACAGGATGGCAGGCAGGCTCAAGGTCAGGGACAGGCAGAGTTCAGTAATCCAGAGGGGGAGCAAAGGTACAGAATGGCAAGCAGGGACAGGCAGAGTTCAGTAATCCAGAGGGGGAGCAAAGGTACAGAATGGCAAGCAGGGACAAGCAGAGTTCAGTAATCCAGAGGGGGAGCAAAGGTACAGAATGGCAAGCAGGGACAGGCAGAGTTCAGTAATCCAGAGGTGGAGCAAAGGTACAGGACGGCAGGCAGGCTCAGGGACGGGCAGAGTGGTCAGGTGGGCGGGTACAGGGTCAGGACAGGCAAGGGTCAAAAACCAGTAGGACAAGAAAAGGAGATGCTGGGACAATACATGCGCTGACAGGACAAACGCTGGTAAGCTTGACAAATAAGACAGACTGGCACAGAAAGACAGAAAACACAGGTATAAATACCCAAGGGATAAGTGGGGAAGATGGGCGACACCTGGAGGGGGTGGAGACAAGCACAAGGACAGGTGAAACAGATCAAGGCGTGACAAAAATTGGAACATAATTGTGTTCATATGGTGCATGGGGTTCCAATGGTACATTTGTTATATTAGCACCCCCTTCAGATCAATTTCCCCAAAATGTAAATACAAAATGTAGGAACTCCAGTCAGGGTCTCAACTTACTGTTGTGAGTTAGAATAATAGAATATACATGGTGCAATTTCCAAAATTTGGTTTTGCATAAGCAGTTTTACTCTGTCAGTCAATTAGCCCATGTCAGCTAATTTATTTTTATTGCTAAGTTAGTTTAGCGGCCAGCTATCTAAACTTGTTATCATGGTCGAATTATCGGCCGGGGGGCCCCCATTGATTTTGTTAGTCAGTCTCACTATTGATACACCAGTGTGTAGTCTAAGTAACATAATACAAAAATCCACATCAAAATCTGTGAGTTTAAGCTAGAGATATGTTTTTTTGCAAGGGCTGTGTCTCAATCCACCACATCCGCCTGTGTCGACCTTCCGCATCAAAGCCGGACACCTCCATCAAAGTTGCCCTTCCCTGTACTAGCCTATAACATTAACTTGCCCCCTCTTCCCATATTAATGTCAGTATGAGTCAGCATGACTGATGTTATGATAAAAAACAATATATCAATTTTTTTTTTTTTATATAGCCCTTCGTACATCAGATAATATCTCGAAGTGCTGTACAGAAACCCAGCCTAAAACCCCAAACAGCTAGAATGCAGGTGTAGAAGCACGGTGGCTAGGAAAAACTCCCTAGAAAGGCCAAAACCTAGGAAGAAACCTAGAGAGGAACCAGGCTTATAGAATTAAAAGAAAATTGCATCCACATGAAAAAGACAAAGAAAATGACTGAAGGACACAAATAGGTTTATTTGGTTTAGGCAATGGAATCTGAGCATGGAAGAAAAGAGTAGAGGTACAGACATATTAAAAGCCTTTTAAACAAATACATCACCATATGTAGAGACTAAGCTGTATTATCCCATGTGATAATTCCAAAGATTTTTTGTATAGAAATGTATGAGTTTAACCCTGAGAAAATAGAATCTAGCAAGACTTCTATCCAGTTGTAACCTACCAGGGGGAAGAGGAGGAAAAACAGGAGCTTTCATATTTCAACTATGTGTGCGAGTAGACAGCAGCCTTAGAATGAATGAGCAAGAGTTGACACACTCTTATGTCTCTTAAAATGTATCGGGCAATTGAGCTCCTGGACACCACCATGGATGACCAGAATACCAATGAGGGTAAAGCAGCAGCACTGTAATAGTGCCTGAGTGAGTACAATAGTGTGTGAAACTTGTGTATGGGTTTTTTCTTGAGTGCTATGCACTAAATAGTCTCAAGAAAACATTGTGTCACCAAGATGGCCGACTTGTTCTATTTTACAAGGTTAAGAGATAATGAGCCAGACAGCTCAATTAATTAAACGTCTGTGTGAATATGGTGACAGAAGCACGGCATTCTTGAGTTAATTTATGTAATTCTGTGTCGGGAAATAATTAAATACATCTGTAATGAAGGTTGCTTTTTGTACCACACGGCCTGTGAAATTATCAATACAAACACATGCAGAAAATCAGACAGCTTGGTCTCCGTCTATGGCTACAGCTTTCAAACACATTGTTAGTCACTTACTTTCTTTTTTGGCCCTGAGACAAGGACACATCCTCTTCTCTAAACAGTGTCATATTACAGTTTCATATTATACACTCATCAGAGGTATGGTTTCAGAAAGCAAAATAAATCAACTTTAAAGCATTGTTTTTTCTCATTGGTCCTAGCAATCAGTTTCTAGTTCTCTACATTTGTTTTAATTTGTTTCTATCTGATGGGCCTTGTGGGCAGATGAGTATCACTTGTAAGGCTTTGATGCCAAGAAAAACTTGAATTTGTTTAAATGCTCTGTTAGGGTACACGTTATCTTTAAAGTATTATGTTTTCTCACCAAAATCCCACCTTGCCCAAAACCCAACACGTGTCCATGTTTTTCTCTAATTTCTAACAAATTGTTTTACATCATCCTTACATTTCTACAAACCAAAAAATGGGAAATAGGGGGTTACGGGAAAAAAATTAAAAAAAATCACATAAAGTCTCAGTTTTGGTAACTTTTCCTGTCTACAGCAGTAAGAACAAAATGTTGAGGATAAATACATTTTTAAAAGAAGAACCAGCAAAGATTTGTATTAATGAGAAATCTAGTTCTGCCGCTAAATGGCTTCAAACTAACAAATAAAAATAGTTAAAAACATCTCCCAGATCACAACACTTTTTTTTCTTTTGATATCACATTTGTTTCACCCCTTTCAATGATAAAATAAGAAACGAGACCGGGATTCAAAGTCTTTGTCAGACTTTTATACTGCAGTGTCTTTGCTAAACCTTTAACACTCATTAGGGGTTTGACATGAACCTTGAGGACTGTAGAGCTTTATTAGGAAACCACCACTTTTGGTCCTTTTCCTTGGAATATGGGAGCCACTGTGGGCCTATACAACAGTTTTTATTTTGTACCAATATACCCTGGTAAAGACTTTAATAACAGTTCAGTTACATGTCAACCAAGTGCGAGTAACAAGCACTTGTCTGATACTTAGACCTAAAATAGTTATGTTCTTTGGTTTATCCCGTTATCTTCTGTTAACAATTTAAAGCTGTTTTAGATGATTCCTGTTGGCATATTTTGCCCTCAAGGTTCACGAACTGTCACAGAGTACACACATATACATACATACTGTCATACATACACGGATGGTCCTGTGCTTTGGTCATGAGTAAATGTCATCAAAGGTAAAGACTATGAATGTTAAAATATGTAAAAGGTATTTGGTCACAATAGTATTTTTCATAAGACAGCTAGTTATTTGGCAATTTCAACTCTACTATTAGAAAGAGAAAGTAAGTACTCCTTTTTGTATCAACATAGAACATCTCCTTGAAAATATATCCCATTTTCATTTGGTTACTCTTTAAAGGTTAAAAGTTATATTCAACAAAATGTGATAGTTCCATGTCAAAAGGGGCAAGCCAAGAAATCCATACAAATGGACTTGCTTCTATTAAACAAGGCTAACTCACGTATCCTATAATGGCAATTAAAACAAAAATAATGTTTTTGGCTTAGGTTCAGTTAAAGCACTCTTCATACTGGCTACCCCTTAATACAGGAACAACAAAAATCTGAAAACAATGGCGTAGTTTATCTCTTAAAAGAAGGTTATGAAGGGAAAAAACAAAACCATTACAAATTGTACATCTTTGGACATCATTCAGCTTGGTTTTCATATAAAAACTTTTTGGGATAGGCTGACGAGGTGTTCTACAGTGGAAACTAGTGCCATGTCCATGCGTTCCAGGTCAGTATCTCCGTTAAACTCCCTGGAAACAACATTTTCAGCCGTCGGCTCAAAGCACCCACAAGTTCCCATGGCAACCGATTTGGCATCTGGAGAGCCAACCAATCAGTATGGCCTAGAACAATCACCGGTTTGGCTTTGGGTCGGAGACCTTTCGAAATTCCATCGGGTTTGTGTGGACAAAACAAGCAAGTGACTTTAACCTTTTTTAAGGATGACCACCTCTTGTTTTTTTGGAGGACTCTGAAAAAGGCCAGAGCATATCTAATTTCCTTTCATAACGGGGCAAAGGATCGTAGATACATTCTTTCAGGTCCATGTTTTCCATAAGGTACCAACCAATCACAAATACATCTTTGGAGATGGACATTCGCACAACATAGGAGGTGTTGTCGCAGGTATGATCACCAAACAATTAAGAAGGCATGCCTGCATCTTGAAGGAAATTGACGTAAAATTACCAAACCTGTTGGACCCCCTCAGGCTTCGAACCGGACGGAGTTCTGTCTCGGGAGGTCCCTGGTAAGGACAAAGGCTTGTGCTCCTGACAAAGGATGGAGTGGGTTTGGCTAAGGCAAGTGGACAGGGTGTGGTGATGGTAACGCTCAGACACTGCCACAGTTTGGCTCTCCATGGCAGTCATCCAGGTGGGCACCCTGATGCGGGGCGCTGGCGGTGGCTGGCACGGGACTCTGGCATTGGCACAAAAAGTGAGGGGGAAGGGGGGATCAAGGGTATAGGATTTATTTTGGGGTTCTGAGGTAGGCTTGCTCAAGCAGCATCCAGCAGGCTAATGTTAGCCTCAACTGTTACTCGGACAGTCACATCAGACGGAGGTAGCTATCTTTGGAGGTAGATTTTGGTTAGAGTGGTTTGGGTAAAGGTGGGGGAGGGTTGTGGTTGCCTTTTATGGTTCCTCCGGACATTGAGGCTAGTAATGGTGATAAAGACGATACAACTCAATAAGGCTATTAGCAAGGCCGCGTCGTCATTTGTGTCTGTTAAGTATTGCAGAGCTAAGGCTAATTAAAGGCAAACAAAAATTGAATGTTCCCTCTGACAAGAAGTTAGCAGGAATTCTCAGTGGAGTTTAGTACACTTAGTGCAAAGATTTCCTAAGTGGACCGGAACGTATATAGAGATCCTAAAAGGCCCCAGTAAGTCATTATATTTGGCATCAGCTGGGGCCTTATAAGCACAGTGCGAATGCATGTACTTTTACCAAGGGGACGTCATTGAAACAGAACATTTTGGTTATATCTGCTCCCCTTGGCAAGATAAGAAAGCCCAACATAATAGGACGGCATCTGTAGGAGGAGGCATTTCTCAAGGCTAGCGTTCTGAATTCACATGTGCATGTACACAGAACAGACTTTGGTTTAAGAGGAGGGAAGGCGAGAGAGTACAGTGGAAACATGGAGCCTTTTTTTGTTAGCAGCAGCAGGTTTTTGGGGGATGGATAGAACTATGGCGGACCCCTGGCATCACAGTACACTAGGGTGGCGTGTGGATGGGGATTTGGTTGGGCAGGCGAGGTGGAGTATCCATCAAGAGGCAAACCGTTGGGATGGAGGGTAGGTAAGGGTTGGTAAAGAAGGGTTTGGGGGGCTATTGGCCAATGTTAGCCTGTGCCCATGCCAGGCAGACCAAACGAGTGCTGCTCGATGAGGACCTGGCATTGGGCCGGACGCACCGGCGCCCCTCCATGACAGGTGGAGTCATGACTCTGGAAAAGAAAGACAGACAAAAGACAGTGTCAGTCTATAATGTATTCCTCCTTTTGTCCACTGGTGATTGCTTCAGCATTGTTGTTGACCAATCATCTTGTTCACAATTTCTACTCCTGGACTTAGTAACATCGATATTGTTCAACACAGCTCTGGGGATCCAATTCAATCAAATAAAAAAATGAAGTGCCACGTTAGCCCCAAAGCTTTTGAAAAACACACCCTAGTCTCTAGAACACCTTGAAGTAATATCCTTTTTGCTTGACGTGGTAACAATGTTTCGTTCAGTGGTAAGAAATCCAGGTTTGATTGACTAGAGCCCTGAGGCTTGTAATCTATCATGGGGTCAGAAATCCCAGACGGATGAGATCTAGATCTCAGATGGAATAGTTGGATGAGCTTGTGACAACAGAGAGATGGGAGTGCGAGCATGATAGATCACTTCATCCTGAGATATCAGATGTCCTGAAGGTGTCAACTTTGTTTTAGAAACTGAGTTACAACTGGAGGCCAAACTACTGTGACGTCAATGCATGTGTCCTGGCAACCCATATCCTGCAGCTCTGATGTCATCGATGATTCAATTATAAGACTGCGACATCTATTTAGCCACCTCCTGTCTGTTACAGGGATGAAAATAGCCAATAGAACCGTGGGCGAACAAAACGAATGGCCACATTGCATGAGAGGTTAGCTTAGTGTTTGCTGTGTAGTGAATGAGTCAGTATGCCAATGTCTCAGCGCACCGGCCCTCCTACCTGAGGCACTAACTCCAGGGTGACTTCTACAGGACGAGTGACCCCCTCTTTGGGGATCCCGTTTTGTCCCAGCTGTCCCCGGTCCTCCCCTCTTGGAACAGACCAGCTGTACTGAGTCCCTTTACTGCAGAACAAACTGGGGACATTAATACATTTCAATATTACATGCATACAAGTCCACTCTAAAAACGACACACACAGCTTCACAAATACAACTAACATGTAATATACCAAAGTTGATGTTCACAATCTCACACTGACAAGATAAATCATAGGTGATCAGGATATATCTCAAGTTTACCTGGCCTTAAAAACCCAATCTGATAATGAAAGTACAGTACTAGAAGCAAAGCAACAGCTAGTGGTTCCCAACAGGTAGAACCTCCTTACCTGTGACGGTATCCAAACATGAGGAAGAGTACACAGAAGATGATGCAGGCCATGCCGATATGAATGCCCACCACTATACCACCCATCGAGCCCTCGCTCTCCTGTCTACAGGTACACTGGTTCTCCCCACCTGCAACCAAGAAACAAATGATGAGTACATCCATACATTCATTAGCCCGCACAAATACAGAGTCAGAAACATTATCAGAAAACATATTCTATCATTATGGCAATGCCAAACACAAGTCTAACTAATAGATTCACGCCAAAATAAACTTGAAGCAAAAAGGACAGAAGATTACCAAATAAATAATACTTGTCTAGAAATAGTGTTTATTATGCAGTACTGACTCGACTCTAATATTTATTGGACACTCACCACTGGTTTTGGCACTGGTGCCTTCTTCTGCCAGTGACACCAGCCTCTTGGAGCAGTCGCTCTCGCCGTTCCCATTATAGGCCACTAGTTTGACTTCATACACCGCGCCGGTTTCTGCAAGAACAAGTCATAACGCGACAGCGCCACATTATAAAATCCCTTCGACAATTTCGAAGGTCATATTTTTTAAATGGGGAGACATTGAACAAGTTTTATTGACTGCTTGCGCGATATAAGCCAAGCTATTGATTGGGCGATTGAAAGAGATTGAATTTTGGGAGCATGTCATTTTTCACTCTTCCATGGACTGTTCCTTTCCCCTAATGCCTCCCTCCCTAACCCACTTACAACTGTCGTTCCTCTCACTCTGTCATCTCTATCTTGATATCTTCAACATCCTCCCATGTCTCCCTCTTTTAATCTTTCAATATAGATTTAGTCATTGCTACAGTATGAGCAAGCTTATGCTCTGAATGCAACGATGCCAATCAGTAGCTGACACCAACCCAGTAATTTTCCACTAGGTGGCTTTACATTTAACAGTTTTTTTTTTACAGATACAGCAAAACATGTCAGAAAAAGATTACTAAAGGAACATTTGAAGATCTCCCTTTCACATTTCTGTGCTCCATAGGGATATTACGTTTATCTTCCATGCACATGGTAATTAACTCGCTGTCACATGATCATTCAAATATGGGGTAATTGTTATTCTCGGCACCGCTACAACCTTTAAAATCCAGCTCTGGCTTGAAGCTAACCTCGTTGGAAAATCAATATCACATTTCATACGTTACATCTTCTTCAGAATTTTCTAACATTCAGTTATAGGAAAGAAACATGTGGTGGCAGTGCAGGAGTATAGGAGTGATTTAAGGTCCACACATGAAAGCTTGAACCCCAGGTGGGTGGTTAAGAAGACTGCTATGAGGGGAAAGCAATTAAAACTGCTGTCTTTCACCAGGGGTAAATTCAACTTATTTAAATGATGGCAAAGTCTTTAAAAATAATTTTAAATTATAATACTTTTTTATAATTTAATATATTATTATTTTATACCATCAAATATAATAAATGTAATCTTAATAAGAATATAATAATAACTTAAGATAAAATAAAAACAAATTTAAACACCTGTAACGGCTGTCGACGTCGTTCTCCTCCTCAGACGAGGAGGAGCATGGATCGGACCAACACGCAGCGAGGTCTGTAGACATGATGATTTTAATAATAATAACGAAGACGAAAATACACTTGAACAAACTACAAAACAACAAACGACGTTAAACAGATCTGAACATGAGAACTTACATAACACGAAGAACGCACGAACAGGAACAGACTAAACAAACGAAACAGTCCCGTGTGGTGACGAACACAAACACGGAAGACAATCACCCACCAACAAACAGTGAGAACAGCCTACCTTAATATGGTTCTCAATCAGAGGAAACGTCAAACACCTGCCTCTAATTGAGAACCATATCAGGCAACACATTTAACCCAACATAGAAACACATAACATAGAATGCCCACCCCAACTCACGCCCTGACCAACTAAACACATACAAAAATAAGGAAAACAGGTCAGGAACGTGACAGAACCCCCCCCCTCAAGGTGCGAACTCCGAGCGCACCACCTAAAGTCTAGGGGAGGGTCTGGGTGGGCATCTGTCCACGGTGGCGGCTCCGGCTCCGGACGTGGTCCCCACCCCACCATAGTCAAACTCCGCTTCTGTATCTTCCTCCAAATGGCCACCCTCCAAATTAACCCCACTGGATTAAGGGGCAGCTCCGGACTGAGGGGCAGCTCCGGACTGAGGGGCAGCTCCGGACTGAGGGGCAGCTCCGGACTGAGGGGCTCTGGCTGCTCATGGCTGGCGGACGGCTCTGGCTGCTCATGGCTGGCTGACGGCTCTGGCTGCTCATGGCTGGCTGACGGCTCTGGCTGCTCATGGCTGGCTGACGGCTCTGGCTGCTCATGGCTGGCTGACGGCTCTGGCTGCACCTGAGCCTTCAAAGCCCCCCGTCTGTACTGAGACTTCAAAGCCGCCCGTCTGTACTGAGCCTGCAAAGCCGCCCGTCTGTACTGAGCCTTCAAAGCCGCCCGTCTGTCCTGAGCCTTCAGAGCCGTCCGCCAGACAGGAGCTGCTAGAGCCATCCGCCAGACAGGAGCCGCTAGAGCCTTCCGCCAGACAGGAGCAGCCAGAGCCTTCCGCCAGACAGGAGCAGCCAGAGCCTTCCGCCAGACAGGAGCAGCCAGAGCCGTCAGCCAGACAGGAGCAGCCAGAGCCTTCCGCCAGACAGGAGCAGCCAGAGCCTTCCGCCAGACAGGAGCAGCCAGAGCCTTCCGCCAGCCATGAGCAGCCAGAGCCGCCAGCCAGCCATGAGCAGCCAGAGCCGCCAGCCAGCCATGAGCAGCCAGAGCCGTCAGCCAGCCATGAGCAGCCAGAGCCGTCAGCCAGCCATGAGCAGCCAGAGCCGTCAGCCAGCCATGAGCAGCCAGAGCCGTCAGCCAGCCATGAGCAGCCAGAGCCGTCAGCCAGCCAGAGCCCCTCAGTCCGGAGCTGCCCCTCAGTCCGGAGCTGCCCCTCAGTCCGGAGCTGCCCCTCAGTCCGGAGCTGCCCCTCAATCCGGAGCTGCCCCTCAGTCCGGTGCTGCCCCTCAGTCCGGTGTTGCCCCTTAGTCCGGTACTGCCCCTTAATCCAGTGGGGTTAATTTGGAGGGTGGCCATTTGGAGGAAGATACAGAAGCGAGGTTTGACTATGGTGGGGTGGGGACCACGTCCGGAGCCGGAGCCGCCACCGTGGATAGATGCCCACCCGGACCCTCCCCTAGACTTTGGTTGTGCGCCCGGAGTTCGCACCTTGAGGGGGGGGGGGGGGGGTTCTGTCCCGTTCCTGACCTGTTTTCCATTGTTTTTGTATGTGTTTAGTTGGTCAGGGCGTGAGTTGGGGTGGGCATTCTATGTTATGTGTTTCTATGTTTGGTTAAATGTGTTGCCTGATATGGTTCTCAATTAGAGGCAGGTGTTTGACGTTTCCTCTGATTGAGAACCATATTAAGGTAGGCTGTTCTCACTGTTTGTTTGTGGGTGATTGTCTTCCGTGTTTGTGTTCGTCACCACACGGGACTGTTTCGTTTGTTTAGTCTGTTCCTGTTCGTGCGTTCTTCGTGTTATGTAAGTTCTCATGTTCAGGTCTGTTTAATGTCGTTTGTTGTTTTGTAGTTTGTTCAAGTGTATTTTCGTCTTCGTTATTATTATTAAAATCATCATGTCTACATACCTCGCTGCGTGTTGGTCCGATCCATGCTCCTCCTCGTCTGAGGAGGAGAACGACGTCGACAGCCGTTACAACACCAATATCAAGTTGATTTTAAAGCCCTTGGCATGCTCATGTAATAAAGACTTTCAAACCCTCTAATTACATGCCTGTTTTTTCTACAAGTTTTTTTTTCTGGGCCTATTTATAGTTATTTCCTCACACTCTTATTATGCCAGCCTTATATCATTAGTGTTACAATGACTAATTATTTCCAGTGTCTAAGAGACAAATAAAACCAAACTAATAATACACAGTCTCTGCTGCTGGAGGTGGTATGAGTCTGTCCTTGCATAATGCATTCTCTCTCTCTCTCTCTCTCTCTCTCTCCCTCTGTCTCTCTCTCTGTCTCTGTCTCTGTTTCTGTCTGTCTCTGTCTGTCTCTGTCTCTGTCTCTCTCTCTCTCATTCTCTCTCTCACCAAGGCGGGAGATGGTGTGGGCATTGACGTGGCAAGGGAACTGAACTGGCCCCTGGAAGTCGGCATGGGGGACCCTGCGGTAGGTGAGCCTGAAGCCCTCTGCCTTGCCAGGCTTGCTGGGGAGCTCCCATAGCACCTGGACTGCAGTGGAGTTCACCACCTTGGTGAAGAAGGTAGGGGGAGAGGGCACTACAGGAGGACAGATGAAGATTAGAACATTGGATGTAAAAAATAGAAATGAATCAATGATTGAAAAGGTCAGCGGAAAGATAGAAAGACTATAGATGGTTAGAGAAGCAGTATGAATGAGAGATTGTGTAGTAATTAAATTCATATGGAGAGAGAGAAAAAGAGAGGGGTGAGGATGGAATGATGATAAAACTCAAAGAGATAGTAAAGACAGGGAGGAAAAACAAGGGAGTGTTTATCAGTGACAGTAGATGGTTGGAATAGTATATGGGAAATGAAATAAGTGCACAGACATAGAGAGAACAGATTAGAAAGTGGGATGTGAGATGTAAAATTGATGAAATTACATAAAGAGAGGGAAGAGGCGATAAACACCTTTGATCGATCACAAGTTGTAAATAAAAAATCTTAATCTTACACCAGCCATATTCTAAATCTTATTCTAGTCTAGCTACATCATCCTAAGCACTCTGCTGTCCACTTTGTGCAATATACATGGAGCTACTGTATTTGGGGTAGGGGGAAGTACAGTTTGACATTTTCTCCCATAATATAATAGAACCCATTTATTTGGTTTCATTTAAATACAGTATCTATGTTTAGGAATGCTTATAAATGGGAGTACATGTTTTTAAATGTTTACAAATAATAAAATACTCATTTATTAATAGTATATGTACACTATAGGTATAATCATACACAGTTTATAAATGGTTATTGTTGAAAGTAATTATAAAGTGTAAGTGATCGTAGCAATAGCATGTTCCTGGTGACTTACCGCCCCCTAGTGTTGTGGCGACCACAGTGCTGGACTGCTGGCTGGCGCCCAGTGGGGAGTAGGCCTTGAGGTAGATGGAGTAGGTGGTTGCTGGCTCCAGGTTGGTGAAGTCATGCTGGAAGGTAGTTTTACTGACTGCCTCCTGCAGCTCTCTACTGTCTGGCTCTGGGGGGAACAACAAGCAGTGTTATAATTAGCGTTAGGTTCCATTGCAGCAGGCACACTCAGTCAAGTGCAGCTAAAGTATTTAAAATAAAATAAAATATTATCTCAATTTCTTAAAAAATCTGTCCTTAATAAACATATCATTAGGCTGGCTTTCACCTGGCCACTTCTTTTACATCAGCACAATGGAGGAGAAGAGGCTAGCTCTGCTTTGAACGCTGACACATTATCACACAAAGACTCTCACTCACCGCTGATCTTGCGGATGTGGAGCACATAGCCGATGATGCCGTCGGTGATCTCTACGGGAGGCTGGATCCAAGCGAGCTGCAGGGCGCTGGGGGAGAGGGCGGTGGCCGTGAGGCCCTGGGGGGAGTCGGGCAGATCCTTAGCCAGGGACACGGCCAGACGGGCGCTAGCCTGGTTGGTGCCGGCCATGTTCTCAGCGATGCACTGGTAGATGGCCTCGTCCTCCGAGGTGATGCGCGTCACGGCCAGGGTGCTGGAGGATGTAGATTAAAGATGATTTTTGTAATCATTATTTGAGTTAGGACATATTAAAACATTGATATATTGGGTAAACAACAAGGGTTAATTCCTAACAGATGGGTTGGTTGTATGAATATGCATTCAAGCAAATATTCAGATATACAATGGAATTATTTTTGATTCAAAACATAATCAGGCAGCTAATGAATCCCACCCTCTCGTGTTCAGTGCAAATGCAGAACTTCAGCCTACTTAACAGAGAGAGATGTCAGCCACTGTCGAACAGTGCTACCTTGAGGTGGAATATATGAACTGCTCTTCTGTAGGTCTGACCAGTCTTGATGAGAATGATATCATACCAGCACTAACTGATTTATATCACTTGAGAGGATGGGACCATGGTCCCAAAGCGTACACATCATTCAGTTAAATTGTTCATTCATAAATAATGTCTCGGATATGTCAAGGCAAAAACATTAAACAGGATAATGGAAAGATCAGCATAATTTCAAAATAGATTTTACACAAATTTCACCATTTCTGTTCATGGACTTTAGCCTAAATCAACTGCTAGTATGTGAGAATAACAAAATAATCTCTATTGCTGCCTAACTTTAGTAGTTAGTTTCTGCTTTCAGTGGGCAACCTTGGTTCCAGAGAATCAGGATGTTGATTTGGGGGTCTGATTTTACAGATTTAGCGTCTATTGTCGACGAACGTTTTACTTGCAATGATTTTGATGTGTTTGTTTTACATACTTAAGCTGAATGCACTGACTGTAGGCCTAATTCACTATAGATAAGACTAAACGACAAAAAAACGTATATGTAAACCCAGGGGTGTATTCATTATATAACCTGCTTACCGTTTAACAACCAAACGGAAGCAAACACAGCAAATTCATTGGACAAATTCAGGGAGGTCCCTTCCCATTTCATTCAGTTTGCTTCCGTTTAAGAAATGTTTTGCAACAGAATCGGCGGAATGAATACACCTCTGGTGTACAGTACCTGTTGTTGTTGGTGAGCTTGACATTGTCACCGGGCATCAGGATCTTGCCATTCTTCAGCCAGATGAGGTGAGGCTCGGGGACGCCCTGGGCCACACAGGTGAACACAGCACTGCCTCCCGCTGGTTTTGAGACAGACTGCGGCCACTGCATGAACTCAGGGGGAGCTGGTGGGAAGAGAATGATGTAAATTCAGCAAAAAAAGAAACGTCCTCTCACTGTCAACTGTGTTTATTTTCAGCAAACGTAACATGTGTAAATATTTGTATGAACTTAACAAGATTCAACAACTGAGACATAAACTGAACAAGTTCCACAGACATGTGACTAACAGAAATGGAATAATGTGTCCCTGAACAAAGGGGCAGGGGGTCAAAATCAAAAGTAACAGTCAGTATCTGGTGTGGCCACCAGCTGAATTAAGTACAGCAGTGCATCTCCTCATGGACTGCACCAGATTTGCCAGTTCTTGCTGTGAGATGTTACCCCACTCTTCCACCAAGGCACCTGCAAGTTCCCTGACATTTCTGGGGCGAATGGCCCTAGACCCCTCTGATTCAACAGGTTCCAGATGTGCTCAATGGGATTGAGATCCGGGCTCATCGCTGGCCATGGCAGAACACTGACATTCCTGTCTTGCAGGAAATCACGCACAGAACGAGCAGTATGGCTGGTGGCATTGTCATGCTGGAGGGTCATGTCAGGATGAGCCTGCAGGAGGGTACCACATGAGGGAGGAGGATGTCTTCTCTGTAACGCTTAGCGTTGAGATTTCCTGCAATGACAACAAGCTCAGTCCGATGATGCTGTGACACACCACCCCAGACCATGACGGACCCTCCACCTCCAAATCAATCCCATTCCAGAGTACAGGCCTTGGTGTATCGCTCATTCCTTCGACAATAAACGCGAATCCGACCATCACCCCTGGTGAGACAAAACCGCGACTCGTCAGTGAAGAGCACTTTTTGCTAGTCCTGTCTAGTCCAGCAACGGTGGGTTTGTGCCCATAGGCGACGTTGTTGCCGGTGATGTCTGGTGAGGACCTGCCTTACAACAAGCCTACAAGCCCTCAGTCCAGCCTCTCTCAGCCTATTGCGGACAGTCTGAGCACTGATGGAGGGATTGTGTGTTCCTGGTGTAACTCGGGTAGTTGTTGTTGCCATCCTGCATCTTTCTTTTGGTGTTTTTCAGAGTCAGTAGAAAGGCCTCTTTAGTGCCCTAAGTTTTCATAACTGTGACCTTAATTGCCTACCATCTGTAAGCTGTTAGTGTCTTAACGACCGTTCCACAGGTCCATGTTCATTAATTGTTTATGGTTCATTGAACAAGCATGGGAAACAGTGTTAAACCCTTTACAATGAAGATCTGTAAAGTTGTTTGGATTTTTACGAATTATCTTTGAAAGACAGGTTCCTGAAAAAGGGACGTTTCTTTTTTTGCTGAGTTTATTTGTTGTAAGTGTATTGATTCATCTTTGTATCAATTGCATTTGCTTGTGATACTATGTAACTTTGCATGAAAGTAAAATATAGGACTAGCACTTTCAAAAAGTCAAGAGGGGAGGTGGAGGATATGAGGAAAATGGAAGGAGGCCAATAGGAGAGGAGAAGAGGGGAGAGGAGAAGAAAGGAGAGTAAGCAGGTTAGTGATGTGGAGCAATAAAAAGGTTGTTTGGAGAAAAGATAGGAAGAAGGCATTGATTAGAATGACAAGGCCTTTTGGGGGAGAGCATTGAGTTCTATGTGCTGCCAGTCTTATAATGAACTATAGAGGGCAGTACTGATCATGTTTTTCGGCAGCTGTACTATCATATGAAGGTGGTTATGATCATTGCAGTCCTTATAGTAAGGACCTTGAGAAGTGAATGTGATTTGATCATATCTCTAGACCCTATAGTTTTTTACAGTTTCCTCTAACTTGGTAGAAACATAGCTCTCAGATCTAACTATCTAAATACACAGTAGGCCCCTGAGTTTGTCCTGACCATGTGACCTGACCAGGAAACACTTTGTCCTTAGTTATAGTAGCCTATAGCATACTACCCACATTACATATACATCAATGTGTTTCAATACATACAAACATCCCTACATGTACCACAACAGATCGATAAAAACATTCCCAATGATTTCCCCTCCTCTCCTCTTCCCGGAGCTTGAACTTCACATATGGAGAGCCTAGACTTCCAGAGGACAGCCTAGCCTAATCTAACCCTAACCCCAGTCCCCACTTCTCTATCCCCCTCTGACCCTGTCTGGCCCTCCGGTGTCCCCGGGACAGATGTAGGGTTCGTCGTCCCGCCTGACACCAGGCTCAATAGCACACAATGGGACATGCATATATGTAGACCCCCAACCCCTTTGCCCCTAAGCATCTAATTGATCTATTGACACTGACACCCCCTGAGCCCCTGCCCTCACCCCTCCCTGGCTGAGACCCAGAGAGATTGGGCCTGGGAAGAGAGAGAAACAGGGTCCAGGGGGAGGTAGAGAGGGAGAGTATGAGAGAAGACAGAGAGAGAGTGCAGTGCGAGAGAGATATAGAGAAATGGAGCGAGAGAGATGGAGAAAGAAAGAAAGAAAGGGAGAGGGATGGAGAGATGAGGTTGTGAGTACTGGAGGATGTGTGTGTGTGTGTAGGGGGGGGTCAAGGGTCATAGAGACACCCATTAAAATAGAAGACCATTAATCAATGGAAGCATAGATTTTATATTCCCCAAACTGCTTTCCCTCTGATGGGCCCCAATTTCTTTAAACATATGGACACCAATACAGATCCCCAGGATCTATAAAAGGCTCGGAGGGAGTTGTTGTTGAGCAATGGCCGTCAACGTGTCTTTTATCTTTTGCTTGTTTGTTTAATTGGTAAGAGGAATGTTGAGGGAGATGTGAGGACATAGAGAGACATGAAAATAAATTGAATTGCAAGAGAACTCGTGGAGTTAATCTGAAGTTCATTTCAGCCTGTCTTGTAGCTGCCTGTTTGAGTATGTCATTAAATCTAAGGCATTGCCAGCTGTGGCACTGAGCATTGTAGCGTTTAGGTTAATGGCCTTCAAATATGTCTACACTATGTTTTTTCCATTATATTTCACACCGAATTCTCACAGAGCTCTAATGGATGATGTACAATAACTTGAAATTGAGAGTGACTATATCATGTCACGAGCCTTATGATGTGTCATTTAATTATTGGTGATGATAGCATGCACTGCTTTCATACACCCAGCCTGCTGCTGTTCTGTGAATAAGTTGCGTTTGTGTCAGGGTTAGGAGAGATGATGACGGCGGCGGGGGGGACTAGTGAGGGATAAATATTGGGCCGATTGTTGGGAGGGGCGACTGGAATGGATGTCTGAAGCACAAGGGGGGTGTTTTGTGTGTGTGTGCGTCACATGTGTGTGTAAGTGTGTCATCAATCTACACCCAAATAGCCTATCTCTCACCATGACTCCAGGTACACTTCACACTTCCGCTAAGTTTTTTGGTTTAAGTGGAACGTAGAAAAACTTATTTTCTCACTGGTTTTATTAAATGGTCTTTACACCCAATAGAGGTGGAGCCAAGGAGAGAATTGCTGTCCATCCCTTCAGCTAGTCAACTGTGTCTCTCCAGCTGAGATCTGTCAGCTTCAGTGTCCATACAGGCCAATCCATAGCACGTATTGATCAATTAGTCTTTTAGCAGAGTCTTAGACCTGACCTTGAGTTTCATCACCAGGGTCATTCCTCATCACTTTCCTTCTTTTGTTTAGCTTTTTGTCTTTTGTGGTAGGAGTATATTTTGAAATATATATCACGTAGATTATGTTTTTACTAGTTATAATTTCCTAGATAGTGTGAATCAGAGCTATATAGAGATCCTTACACAGTATGACTTGAATATGGCCCTCATCTCAGTTACTTCATATACATTGTGTGAAGTATATTTATCAAAAAGTAACTGATTTAGTTCTAACACAATTTATTTTGTATATCGAGTTTTGGAATATGTTTTACATATTTACATAATAGACACAATTTGGTATGTTTCTAAAATGTGTTTTATAGTCCGCTTACAAAGTATGACGGTGATGTTTTTAAGTTTCTACATTCGGATATTTATGTTTTATAATCCATGTGGTGTGTTCTGTCACTTAAGTGACACATTCATGAAATAATACCCTATTTCCAAATATGTATGTTCTACTTTCTGACATATATGCCGTTTGGTTCTGACACTCATATCTAACAAGAGCAAGTCCCCCTCAGTAAGCCGACAGCTGTGGGATATGCATTTTAAAGCATTTCAACGATTCCAACCTTCTTCACATTTTTCATATGAAAATGTTCTACCCCAAAAAAGTCTATGGATGAGGGGATGGTTATAACTGGCGCTCCATTCAGAGAAAGCAGTCATCACACAATGGCCTGGCACCCTTTGTGTCCCCCTGAACTCTGTCCCCCACCGCCTGACCACCAGCTGTGACGAGAACAACTGCAGTAATGAACGACAGGGGGTGGGGACTGGGGGAGTGGTCACCTTCCTCCCTCTTTGGGGATGCATTTATCTTACCCTCCTCCACCTCCAACCCCACCCCCTTCTCTCTCTCCTTCCATATCTGTCCGGTACGGTGTCCCGTCCTCTCTCCTCCCTGACTTCGACGATTTTCCTATAGCAGGCCCTCCAGGACAGAGACAGGAGTAAGGGATGAGGTGATCCCTCCCATCCCACACACAATGACCATCTTCACCTTCTGCTCCTTCTTTTTTCTCCCTCGTTCTTTCTCTCCTCTCTCCCATTGTTCAAATCTCTGGCCTTGCATCTGTCCTGTCCTATCCTGGCTGTCCTCCTGTCCTGTCCATGACCATGACTGGTTCAAGAGCAGAAGGGAGAGGGAATTGGACTGTCTGTCATGAGGACAGTGTGTGTGAAAGAGCAGACCTCTATGCCCTCCAATAACCTCCTTTACGCAGTGCATATGGCTAAGGGTCTCCAACTTTAAAGTAGGACTTTCAACTTGTGTGGAGTCTGACATCATAATAACAGCATGATATCTCAGGGTATTTCATATTATTCTATATTATCAGACTTGCCTTATTGGCAGGAATAGGGAACATGTGAGAGCTAAAAATAGGTGAATGAATTAGTCTCATGGTCATTGCTATTCTATATGATTTGTGCCTAACCAATACCTTTGTATCATTATTATTGGGTGCAGCATGGCAATTTTAAGTCCATACTATGGTGGTGGATTGTAGCCAAAGTATAAAGTATCATAGAAAATATTGAGAGGACATCCTAGCTTAATATACCCCGAGTATCACACTTTGAAAGGGACTAAGATTTTAGGTCACTTTGGGCCCCCATTTGACATTGACAATGTCCATGAACCAATAATTTCACCCATGTCATGTGACCACCATCCTAAAAAGGTCTTTGTTCTTTTTTCTTTAACAAATAGAGAAATAAATCAATTAATTAATACATTAAAGACCACCTCGTCCAGGGCCAATCCACTTGTGAAAGACTGATAGGGAGAACTATTGATTGACCAGGTCAAAGAGGCTGACACAACATGGACATGGGAGAGCCTTAACAGCTGGGTGCAAAGTAGAGTGATTTAAATGGAATACGGGGGTGAAGGGATATATGGATATCTCGGTTACATGACTAAGATGTAGGCCTACCTTCTTTTAGTTTTTTACTTTCTTGGTAATATTTTGCTAGCTTGGTATCAGGTAACATTTTGCTA
The DNA here is from genome assembly GCF_029448725.1 of Salvelinus fontinalis. Classification (NCBI taxonomy): domain Eukaryota; kingdom Metazoa; phylum Chordata; class Actinopteri; order Salmoniformes; family Salmonidae; genus Salvelinus; species Salvelinus fontinalis. The sequence continues at coordinate 33,152,423 of NC_074696.1, read as the reverse complement.
GCTATAGGTTACATTTTGTTAGGTATTATGTAAGGTGTTGGTAGCTAGGGATTGTAACAGTTTGATTACTACTAGCTATTGTAACTAAGCAAGCAAGCCTTGTCCAAACCAGAACGCCCATAAGGGCAGGAGCCTATATCCTGTTCCTGTAGCTTGAGGCAGCTTTATGTACAAGTACACCCCCTGGGCAGGACGCTAGCCTATCACAGGTATTGTAACTACGTATTGTAATAAGTCCTTCAAAACAACTATATTTGGCTAGATCATTAAGGAAAAGCTAAAGACATTGTAATATACTGATTGACTTTGAAAGTGCAAATGCAATATTAGATATATTACATCAACATCAATATATTGCATATACAGTATCAGTTACATAGTCAGTGGCAATTATCGCTTCTAGAGAGGCAGGGGAGCAAACACATGATGCTGATATACAGTGCATTCGGAAAGTATTCAGATCCCTTGACTTTTTCCAGATTTTGTTACGTTACAGCCTTATTCTAAAATGGATTAAATTGTTTTTTTCCTCTAATAAATCTACACACAAAACCCCATAATGACAAAGCAAAACCTGTTTTTTTTTTACGTCTTTGCAAATGTATTAAAAATGAACAAATGAAATATCACATTTATGTAAGTATTTAGACCCTTTACTCAGTACTTTGTTGAAGCACTTTTGGCAGTCTCTGAGCTCTATGGACAATTCCTTCATGGCTTGGTTTTTGCTCTGACATGCACAGTCAACTGTGGGACCTTATATAGACAGGTGTGTGTCTTTCCAAATCATGTCCAATCAATTGAATTTACCACAGGTGGACTCCTATCAAATTGTAGAAACATCTCAAGGATAATCAATGGATACAGGATGCACCTGAGCTCAATTTCGAGTCTCATAGTAAAGGGTCTGAATACTTATGGAAATAAGCTATTTCAATACATTTGCAAAAATGACAAAAAAACTGTTTCCACTTGTCATTATGGGGTATTATGTGCAGATTAATGAGAATCCATTTCAATCAATTTTATAATGAGGCTGTAATGTCACAAAATGTGAAAAAAGTCAAGGGGTCTGAATACTTTCCAAATGCTCTGTAATCCTATCCATAGTTGTTTATGGTAGGGAATTTTTTTTCCTATTATGTTGTTGGTCACTCACATTACCCAGAGATGGTCCTTAGTATATTGGTCAACCCTTAGGATAGCCAATTAAAATGGGGGAGGGTGAAATATGAGGAGGGTGAACATATGGACAGTTCCTGGGTGATGGATGGGCCTGATGGATGAGGTATTGGTAGCAGTGGACACACACACACACACACACACACAAGTCCAGCTGGAGACCAGTGTCAATGCTTAATTACAAGTGGGAACTCGGGGTCTCTCTCCCGCCAATAGTATCACCAAAAACGACCAACCCCAAAAACATCCACCCCGGTGCCTAACCCCTCCCTTCAAAGCTCTAAGGGGGCCAAAGGTGGGGTGAAAGGGTGGAGCTTGGGTATCGACTCCTCTCTCCCAAACTCACCCCTTTTCCTTCCCTTCCCTGGCAGAAATCATGGCCAAATCCAATACAGGTTCATGTGATGGGATCAGCAAGTCCCAATAGCCCAAAGCCCAAACCCTACACCCACACACCCCCACCACCACCACACTTTCTGGACATTGACCCCCCCCCCCCCCATCCCCCATCCTGCTCCTGTGATCATGTGTATCTGTCAGTGTCATGATCAGTTCATGGTCAGTTACTGACCCAGGATAAAGCTTTATCAATGTGATCAGCAGCACTGGGTTGAAACGATAGAACCATTGGCTGAGGCTCACTCTGTGACATGTAAAGCTATTCTTGGAGGATATCACTTACTGTATAAATGCTTAATTAATCATTTAAACTTTACTTTGACTCAGGCTCTGCCTCTTAGTGAGGTGAGGCAGGTACAGTATTACCGTTTGCAGACTATTGCGTTGACCTTAACTGTACTCTCCTGGCTCTGATATTTAATTTTCACATTGTCAAGGTTCAGCACAGTGCCAGCAACATTGTTGGATGCGAAACTAGGCCAGCTCAGTACAACTTGGCTCGGGTTACTTCGGCATAGTAGTGTGAAAAGGGTATAAGTGTTAGGAGGGAGCTCACCTTGCACCACCAGTCTTCCCAGTGCAGTACGCCTCATCCTGGTCCCGGGGCGGTTGGCGGCGCACACGTACACCCCCGAGTGCTGCAGCGACACGTCCGAGATCATCAGGTTTCCAGTGCCCAACACTTGGATGCCCTCCACCCCGATGGACCGCCCATCTGGAGAGAGCACACACACACAAAGGAATAAGACACAGGCCAACATAATACAAACACATTAAGGGTTCATTAAGGGTTTAATGAAAATCAAGTTTGAAACCTTAAGCTTATAGGAGGGTTGGTTGTTTAGCAACAAAATCAACACGTGCACAACTATAGGGCAAAACAGGTTTGGCTTACATTGTTGACAACATGTAAACTACATTTCATCTCCAATGTTTATTAAAAACAAAGTTGTACAATGAGCACTTGTTGTCTCTCAAATACATCATTGCAATTGTTGGTTAGCTAGCTAGCACATTCTTGCCATGTTAGCACAGATGTGACATAAGTCAAAACACCTCAAAACAAGTTATGGTATCAAGAAGAAGATAAAACTAACTAAAATGAGCCACTTACGATTCCCCACACGGCAGTTTATTGTCATTGTTGCTAGCTATCTGGCCATCCACAATCACAACAACAACAGCCTTCTGCCCCATTGAAGGGGCACATTATTTTCGTGATGTTCTCAACTCACTCATCTATAGAGCAACATAGTGCATAATACGCAGAATAGCTGATACAGAGATCAACTCATTGTTTAGCTAGTCGTGGCCAAAAGTTTTGAGAATGAGACAAATATGATTTTTACAAAGTTTGCTGCCTCAGTGTGTATGATGGCAATTTGCATATACTACAGAATGTTATGAAGAGTGATCAGATGAATTACAATTAATTGCAAAGTCCCTCTTTGTCATGCAAATGAACTGAATCCACAAAAAAACATTTTCACTGCATTTCAGCCCTGCCACAAAAGGACCAGCTGACATCATGTCAGTGATTCTCTCGTTAACACAGGTGTGAGTGTTGACGAGGACAAGGCTGGAGATCACTCTGTCATGCTGATTGAGTTCGAATAACTGCAAAAGGAGGGTGGTGCTTGGACTCATTGTTTTTCCTCTGTCAAGCATGGTTACCTGCAAGGAAACACATGCCGTCATCATTGCTTTGCACAAAAAGGGCTTCACAGGCAAGGATATTGCTGCCAGTAAGACTGCACCTAAATCAACCATTTATCGGATCATCGAGAATTTCAAGGAGAGCGGTTCAATTGTTGTGAAGAAGGCTTCAGGGCGCCCAAGAAAGTCCAGCAAGCGCCAGGACCGTCTCCTAAAGTTGATTCAGCTGTGGGATCGGGGCACCACCAGTACAGAGCTTGCTCAGGAATGGCAGCAGGCAGGTGTGAGTGCATCTGCACACATAGTGAGGCAAAGACTTTTGGAGGATGGCCTGGTGTCAAGAAGGGTAGCAAAGAAGCCACTTCTCTCTACGAAAAACATCAGGGACAGATATTCTTCAAAAGGTACAGGGATTGGACTGGGGAATCTGGAAAAAAGCTTGTCCGGAGAAGACAAGGTGAGCGCTACCATCAGTCCTGTGCCATGCCAACAGTAAAGCATCCTGAGACCATTCATGTGTGGGGTTGCTTCTCAGCCAAGGGAGTGGGCTCACTCACAATTTTGCCTAAGAGTACAGCCATGAATATAGAATGGTACCAACACATCCTCTGAGAGCATCTTCTCCCAACCATCCAGGAACAGTTTGGTGACAAACAATGCCTTTTCCAGCATGATTGTCACGTTCCTGACCTGTTTTCTCTTGTTTTTGTATGTGTTTAGTTGGTCAGGGCGTGAGTTGGGGTGGGCATTCTATGTATTGTGTTTCTATGTTGGGTTTAATGTGTTGCCTGATATGGTTCTCAATTAGAGGCAGGTGTTTGACGTTTCCTCTGATTGAGAGCCATATTAAGGTAGGCTGTTCTCACTGTTTGTTTGTGGGTGTTTGTCTTCCGTGTCTGTATGTCTACCACACGGGACTGTTTCGTTTTGTCGCTCGTGTATGTAGTCTGTTCCTGTTCGTGCGTTCTTCGTCATTTGTAAGTTCTCAAGTTCAGGTCTGTCTACGTTCGTTTTTGTTATTTTGTAATCATTTCAAGTGTTCTTCGTGTTTCGTCTTTCATTTAATAAATTCATTATGTCTACGTTCAACGCTGCGCTTTGGTCCAATCCCTACTCCTCTTCGGACGAAGAGGAGGAGAACGACCGTTACAATGATGGAGCTCCTTGCCATAAGGCAAAAGTGATAACTAAGTGGCTCGGGGAACAAAACATCGATATTTTGGGTCCATGGCCAGGAAACTCCCCAGACCTTAATCCCATTGAGAACTTGTGGTCAATCCTCAAGAGGCGGGTGGACAAACAAAAACCCACAAATTCTGACAAACTCCAAGCATTTATTATGCAAGAATGGGTTGCCATCAGTCAGGATGTGGCCCAGAAGTTAATTGACAGCATGCCAGGTTGGATTACAGAGGTCTTGAAAAAGAAGGGTCAACACTGCAAATATTGACTCTTTGCATCAACTTCATGTAATTGTCAATAAAATCCTTTGACACTTGTGAAATGCTTGTAATTATACTTCAGTTTTCCATAGTAACATCTGACAAAAATATCTAAAGACACTGAGGCAGCAAACTTTGTGGAAATTAATATTTGTGTCATTCTCAAAAATGTGGCCACGACTGTACTATCATTAACTCAGTGTGGTATAAATGAAGGCTATTGTATGCCATTCTGATTGCATGAGAACAGTTGTTACCCAGCCTGCTCCAGGACACAATGGGCCGGGGGTTCCCTGTGGCAATGCACTCCAAAATGGCTGTCTGGTGGACGGTGATGGTCAGGTTCTGGGGCCCAGAGAGGATAACTGGCTCCTTGTAGATCCTGGAAGCCTCACCTGTAGAGAGAGAGAAAAAGGACACGAACACACACAAAGAGAGAGAAGATAAGACACTACTGTTAGACAGGTTCCTCGGGCTGAACCAGACCATGTTCGGACTTTGGCTTTAACCTATAGGGATTTTATCAACATTTATGTGATTAGCATAAACGTGGTCAGTTTAATATTCTTTATAGTGTCAAAAACAACTAAATTATAGATTGAAAAGCTACATGAACAAACCCATTGAAAGTCCACTATTGACAGGTCCCTCTAATTATATGATCTATACTGTAAGGGCTGGTTTCCCAGGAACAGATTAAGACTAGTCCTGAAATAAGATGCGCTATCAATGGAGAGTAGCCATTGAGCATGCTTTTTAGTCCAGGACAAGGCTTAATGTGAGTGGGGTCAGTACCACTCACCGGTTACATTGAGCACAGCCTCATGGCTGAAACGTGTGTTGGCGATGTTGGAGGCCATACAACGGTACACCCCGGCGTCAATCCGCCTCACACCAGTCACCTGGAGGATACCCATTGGCAGGAGCGTGTACCTGGACAAGGGAAGCGGAGGGGTTTAGAGAGGTGTGAGTGCACACATAGATGTGACATATAGTTCTGCTGAGAATTTAAAAGTTAGCTACTTTTTCAAAATCTCTGTCTGCAGCATGGTAGCTACATCGCTAATGTAGCAAACTATCTTGCAGGGTGACACCAAGCGCCAAGTTCATTAGCAATCATCCCAAAATAATAACATTATGAAACGTGTGTGTCTGTGTGCGTGTGTGTGTGCGTGCGTAGGAGTGTATAGGCCTATATACACTGAGTGTCCAAAACATAAGAAACCCCTTCCTAATTTTGAGTTGTAGCCCCTTTTGCTCTCAGAACAGCATCAATTTGTCAGGTTTAGACTCTAAAATGTGTTGAAAGCGTTCCACAGGAATGCTGGCACATGTTGACTCTGAAGCTTCCAACAGTTGTGTCAAGTTGGCTGGATGTTCTTTGGGTGGTGGACCATTCTTGATACACAAGAGAAACTGTTGAGCGTGAAAAACCCAGCAGCGTTGCAGTTCTTGACACACTCAACCCAGTGCATCTGGCACCTACTGTCATACCCTACTCAAAGGCACTTAAATATTTTGTCTTGCCCATTCACCCGCTGAATGGCACACACACAATCCATGTCTCAATTGTCTCAAGGCTTAAAAAGCCTTC